>NC_135954.1:74057047-74368547 GCF_053455715.1 Rhinoraja longicauda
GAGGAACCCCAGCTAAAATCACCTCATACAGTTGCCTAAAGGCCTAAGGCTGTGCTTTGATTAATAACACTCTAAACCATTTGTTTTCAATTCCTCTCTCCAAAATGTTGCCATAGCAGTTACCTACTATTTCATTTGACATATTTAAAGACTGGTTGATTCAGTCTTGTTTGCTCAGATTTGTTAGCTTGCGGTGTAAATAGGCACTGCTCAAATTGGTTGATCTTGGAGTAAATAAAATACTTACAGAAGAGGCAATATTCACCCCACTGTCCCCATCAAACCAAGGGATTAATGAGGAATGCAAAAGGGTAGAGCGCCTGGCACTATTCTGATGAAATTCTAATCCAGGACTACGGACATGCTGGGCAATAACACCATTAAAATGGTAAGATTATTAAGGGATTGGACACACTAGAGGCAGGAAAAATGTTCCCGATGTTGTGGGAGTCCCGAACCAGGGGCCACAGTTTAAGAATAAGGAGTAGGCCATTTAGAATGGAGATGAGGAAGAACTTTTTCACTCAGAGAGTTGTGAAGCTGTGGAATTATCTGCCTCAGAAGGCAGTGGAGGCCAATTCTCTGGATGCTTTCAAGAGAGAGTTAGATAGAGCTCTTAATGATAGCGGAGTCAGGGGATATGGGGAGAAGGTAGGAACGAGGTACTGATTGTGCATGATCAGCCATGAATGGCGGTGCTGGCTTGAAGGGCCAAATGGCCTACTCCTGCACCTATTGTCTATTGTCTAAAAATCAACGGGGAAACATTCCCACAACCAATGGATCACATGAAATCTCCCATCCTGCTAAGTCCAGTCATGAATGATGGTGAACAATTGAAACGCTAAGGGGAGAAGGTAGCTCCAAGAATATCCTCATCCACAATGACACAAGGTTGCGGCAGTTGCAATTACATTCACCCAGAAATGCCATTGTTGCAGTGCAGCTACAACATCGATATCTGCCTGACAATGTGGAAAATTGTCCATATATGTCCTATTCACAAAAATCAGAGCAAATCAAATTACTTTCCAATCAAAATGTGTAGGAAGGAACTGCAGATACTGGTTTAAACTGAAAATTAGACACAAAAAAGCTGAAGTAACTCAGTGGGTCAGGCAGCATCTCTGGAGAAAAGGAATAGGTGATGTCGCTTAAACCGAGACCTTTCTTCAGACTGAGAGTCAGGAGAAAGGGGAACAAGAGATATAAACAGTGATAGAGAGAGAGATATAGAACCCACCCTAGTTGTCATACAAGTTTCACTGTCGTCCTGTTGAATTTCATTGCATAACTCGTTTTCATCTAGACCACTGCCAACAATGGATCATTGTGGGGTCCAACGTTCCTTGAACATTTCTTTTGCATAACTTTCATTCAATTGTTCTATATCTCTCTATATCTGAAACTTGTATCATTTGCGAACTGTAACCCAGTTACCTGCTTCGGCAGCACCTCACAAACCAATGACATCTACCATTCAGGAGATTAAGTGCAGGAGAGTTATGGGAATCCCACCACTTACAAGTTCCTCTCCAAGTAGCGCACCACCTTGGCAATGAAAACTATGAATACAATGTCAATACTTCACCATTCCTTCAGTGTCACTGGATGTAAAATCTAAAACTTCCTACGCATAATGAAAGTATCTTCACCAAGACTGCAGTAGCTGATGGCGATAGCAGATTACTGACTTCTCAGAGGGAATTAATGTTGGATAATAATAGCAATGTCTTACAAAATTAAATCAAAAATAGACTAAGAGTGCCTTTATATTATATGCAAGTTCCATGACTCAAATTTGCCATGTGCCCAAAATTGAATACATCATTTAGATAATCTGTAAAAAGGAACAACACAGGTATGCAATTATTGCCTTGTCTGTTCTAGATTGTAACATTCATTTTATTTTACCTCCGTGCTGGTTGTTGGAAAGTCACCTGCTTCTGCTGTCCCCGGTTACCTGACATGCTGCTGCTTGTCAAACAGTGCAGTTTTCCCTTGAATGTGTATTATTCAAGGGTATCTGAATCTATTAAGAGTATCTTTATCATACCACTTAACTGTAGAGTATCATTCTTTCCGTATTCCTTTTATTATACTTTTAATTGATGTCATGATATAATAGATGAAAGCAATTTATGAAACAAGCAACAAGGCTACTTTCCCAGAGCGCGGTTTTGTTCACCAGGGCTTTAGCTGTTCACCCTCTGCACCTGTCACGTGAGGTTCTCGGTGATCTGTAGCCTTTGCAGCATTGCAGTACCACTTTCAGCGCCACGGTATTCATCTCATTTTCATTTACAGCTTGATTGTCTGGCACATGAAAAAGAAATGGATAATGGATAGTCCATGGCAGAGCATCATGCATCTTTGGCAGGGATGGTTCTATTATTAATTATATCATTCCATAGGGCTCCACATGATTGATTGACAAATACAGCATGAATACAGGCCTTCGACCAACTGAGTCCATGCCAACCATTGATCACTCGTTCACATTAGTTCTGTTATCCCACTTTTGCATCTACTCCCTACAGATTATGGGCAATTTGTAGAGGGCAGTTAACCTACAAACCTGCATGACTTTGAGTTGGAGGAGGAAAACTGGGCACGGAGGAAATCCACATGGTCACAGGGAGAATGTACAAATTCTACACGGACAGCACCCGAGGTCAGGATCAAACTCGGCTCTGGTGCTGTGAGGCGGCAGCTCTACTAGCTGTACCACTGTGCCACTCCCACTTTCTCTGGGAACAAGACTGGTTTGTTATTTTCCTGCCCACAGCTGGCAGCAAGTAATCTGTTCTTTCTGTTGATGCAATGTTAAATTTTTATGAGACATTTTATGGCTGAGCACATGTGCAGAGTGGGATTAGCTTATTGGTTTTTACCTGCTGTGAGACTAGCCCACAGATATGTGGAGGCCTAGTGACTGATGTGTAACTTCAGAGTTTCTCATGATCAATTTAACCACTGTGCAAGCTGTGAGACCTAATGCTTTTCCAGAATTTTTTTTTTTTTTTCTTAAAACAAAAGCCTTATTAAACTGTGTTGCTACTTTGAGTGATTTGTGGATCTATAGAACATCCCTTTCTTTCTTGACAATGTTCATTCTTCTATTATCCAAGCAATAGGCAGCCTACCTGGTTGAACTTAACTGTATGGAGGTTATAAATAACTATTCATGTCACCGCCTTATTTGCTGTTTATGCCCTTTTTCCACTGTGCTTTTCTCTATACTGGTTAAAATAACTTAACTACGACACCTCGGCACGTATGTTGACCACAAATTCATTTATTCTCAATAGGACATTAAAGGGTTATTATGTGGCATGTACTTGACTGTTCCTGCTGTGGTCCGGTGCTTCCCCAATACTCATTTCAAATGCTGCAGAATGTTTGAATAAAATATTGCAGGTCCGAGACTGGGGATGAGAAGTGGTGGTCAAGATCGCAAGTATTTGAAGCCCTATGGGCAGAGATTGCCCAACAGTGGTGCCATGAGAGGAGGCGTGAGATTGAAACCGGGGACCATTGTGCAGTTGTTGGGATTGAGGAAAGAGCTGGGCTTCCACTGCCCTTTGCTGGTTCACCTTTGTTATAGTTACCATTCATTTACAGGGTTGTTCCAGGAGCACTGATAACCGGTGCTTCTTGGAGCAATCTAACCATATTTCTCAGCATTGTGGTGTTAAGATGGTATGATTGTCACTGAATTTCCATCAGTATAAAGGTCAGAAGTGTTGGTATTGATTTATTATCGTTATGTGTAGCGAAATACCGTAGGTAAAAGAAAGGGTGCAAGGGTTGCAACGAGATAGATTGGGGGATCAGGATTACATTCTTAGCTTATAAGAGGCCCATTCAAAAGTCTGATAGCAGCAGGGTAGAAGCTGTTCTTGACAGGTACTGCAGATAATCGGCAAACTAACAGAATATAATCATCTATTGCTGGAGGAAGTAAATAATAAAAGTACGGAGGCTAATCTTCAGTTTTGTAGAGCATTAGTTGGTAGATTCTTATAAGTACCTGGGTGTCTACCTCAATAATAAATTGGACTGGACTGAAAACACAGATGCGCTCTACAGAAAGGGCCAGAGCAAACTTTATCTGCTAAGGAGACTCAGGTCCTTTGGAGTGCAGGGGGTACTCCTAAGGACCTTCTACAACACAGTGGTTGCATCAGCCATTTTCTATGGAGTGGTCTGCTGGAGCAGCAGCATCTCAGCGGCGGAAGGGAAAAGACTCGACAAGCCGGTCAGGAAGGCCAACTCTGTCCTGGGTTGCCCCCTCGACTCAGTGCAGGTGGTGGGAGAGAGGAGGATGATGGCAAAACTAACATCGCTGCTGGACAACGACTCCCACCCCATGCAGGACACTGTCACTGCACTGAGTAGCTCCTTCAGTGACAGACTCCTTCACCCCAAGTGCATGAAGGAGAGATATAGGAGGTCCTTCCTTCCCGCTGCTGTGAGACTGCACAACCAGCACTGCTCCCAGTAATAGTGTTTATTTTCCACACGCTTTCTCCATTGCCGAACCCTCATTTCTCTCATGTTTTTCCAGCTTGCCTTTAAATGCATCGTTGATCATAGGACGGTACAACACAGGAACATGTGCCGAACATCATGCTCCTGTCTAAACTTCTCTGCAATAATTCTCAACACCAACACTCTGCAACAATGCGTTCTAAGCCCCTTACTATACTTCGTATACACTCAGGACTGCATGGCCAAATATGGTGGCTTGACTCCATATACACATTTGCAGATGACAATCCCTGGGAACATGTGGGTCAGTATAAAGTAGATGACATCTGTCTTGCTCCACTCAACTCTTCATGAGTTATTGAATGGGGCAGTGGTGCTCTCTGACCTCAAGACCCATGTCTACTTCTTTAACCAGTGCCAAGCCCAGGCAAGTGACCACTGCCTGTGGAAGATTCACAGCTCATGGGTGTTGGGATCATTGCTTGCCGCAGGCCTGCATTTAGAGTTACTTTTCCTTTCCGCAAGAAGCGAAGTGGCGTACACACCCCAGTCATCATCGATGGTGCAGAAATGGAGATAGTCAAGAACTTCATATTCCTAGGTGTGAATATCACCATTGGGAAGTCTTATCTTTCAGATGAAATGTTAACTTGAACACAGGAGATCTACAAACAGGAATGTAGTCTCAGTGGCCTGAATAATTACATTGAGATTCCAATCAACGAAAAGATTCATTGCTCTCATTGCTGTCTGTGGGATGTTAGATGTTGCTGTGTGCAAATTGGTCAGTTCAATGATGGGTGGGGGAAGACCTGTTGCTCTTATGTGTGAAACAGGAATAAAATCTTTACCCTGGTGAGAACAATCAACGTAGCAAAGATATGTAATATTTTGAATTCCTTTGTCAGAATTCTGGTTTGTAGTCAAAAGGTATTCTGCAGGTTTAAAGTAGATATGAGCAACCTCCTGAGAATGATGGAATGATTAGAAAGGAAATTGAAAAAACCCTCATGAACCACAAATGTTTTTAATGGAACAGCTACAAAGAAGATTTATTCTTTTGATAATGAATCACTCTTCAAACACCATTAATAGATAAGAAAGTGGATGATGATTCATGAAATAATTAAAATGTATGAACTGGAGGTAGAAGTGAATCTTAGGATAGTTTCCTTATTCCTCATTTTTCAGATTGAGAAAATAAGTTACATTTTATTCACTATTACCTGTTGATTAAACAGCTGAAGAACTCAATGAAATGCCAAATCAAAATGAACTTTATTTAATGTTTTTGAAAAAAAATCACTCAGCTGCTCCATGGGGTTCATCCAGTTCAAAGATCCCTCTGCTAATCAGAGGGTAGCTGGTTCCAGTGGACAGTTTATTTCCCCAAGGTACCTCATTAGGAAATCATAAGGCACTTTCATTTATGGTTATAGAACAATCATAAATGAAGAGCAGTTTCATTTAAAAAAAAATTAAGCCTTTGTCCATTCTATTTTAAATTAATTACTTAAATGTAGACACTTCTACTGATTTGATGATTGCAGATCAAACATGACTGATCTGGTTTGCCCCCACTATATTTGGCTTGCTCATGTCATGTCTCATCAACTCAGTTAGGAATCATCTTACCATTTCCTCATCCCTGAAATCTGCTCTTTCAATCTTCGCTTTCATCCGTTCTTCATATCAAACATTGATTCTATCCTGAAGGCCCACTCTCTTGTGGGGCTTGTTTAAGCCGGACAATATGACAACTTCTTTTATATATCTGATCTAACTGATCTCCTCCGGAGAGCCATCACATGACATTGCCAATATGATCCAATCTGCTCCCGATCCATCTCACAAATCAGGTAATTCATTTTGCCCCGTGCAAAGATATCAGTAGTTTTTCAGTTTCATTTAGTCAATATTCCTGGCTTTCAGCGGTATTCTTGAACCACACAACACATTCCTAACTACAAACCTACCTCAGCAATGATCCAGTATGGACTTTGTATAGGTTCTACTATGTACTTCCGTATGCACAATTATATTCTGGGTACTTAGTAACATTGATGATTTATTGTATTATTGATTATTTATTTGTTGTGTTGCATTAATGTGTCTGTAAAGCTGTGACAAGTAACAATTTAATTGTACTGTTCCCAGTGCAAATGGCAATTAAACACTCTTGCCTCTCGACTTGATGACTCTTGCTAAAATTGTCCTTCTGAAACAGCCCACTGTTGATTGTTTCACCCTTTATACCAATTTCATAATCTCCGACATGTTTCAGAGTCTCTTGAACACTGTTCTTTTCTATTTCAAATTCGAGTTCCACCACTCCTTGCTCAAATCCCAGCCGCAACACCAGAGCACAGCTAATGTTAACAGGACTACCCCCACAACCCTGCCCTTTAAATCATTGAAGATAACAATGTAGCAGTTGTTCTATCCAACTTATTCTCTTCATGGTACTTCTATCAATATATCCTATACATCTCTTGAGCTACGTCCTCCAAATCCACCAAACATTAACTGCCAAAAATCCTGCCTACTGTTGCCATTAACTACAAAGGCTAATTTCTTGGTTTATGTCCATATGCCAACATTATCAATAATGAAAGGGATACCTTCCCTTTATAACCTATTGATTTCCAGCTGTCTCTTGACAAATTTGATTCTATAATTATTTTTCTACACCACATGACAGCCCCAAATCAGATTATTAATTACCCCAAACCATTTTTAATCAGGTCAATCCATTCATTGAGTGCATTATCATGGGCACACATTTGTTGTTTTTTTGTAGCATTTTGTCAGTAGGGATTCCAGCCTATGATTCAACCTATACCATCAGGCTTAATTGTTTCACAATTCTCTTCAACAGGATCGAAGCACAAAACGATGCTGGAAGCTCGAAATGGTGGGGGTCCAATTAAGGCATTTCCTCGACCAGGCGTCAAAGGCAAACCGTCCCCCATCAAAGGAGTTACAACCGGCCTGCAGAATAAAACCTTTCATTGTGAAATCTGTGACGTGCACGTCAATTCAGAAACACAACTCAAACAGGTTAGTCGCAGGAATGTAACGTTCATCCTTTATGCCGGAAGATTGTTGTTGCTCACACCATCAAACCCTTTTCAAGAGCTATTTTACCATTTGCTTCTTTTTATTATTTTCAGCACATAAGCAGCAGAAGACACAAGGACAGAGCTGCAGGGAAACCTCCTAAACCCAAATACAGTCCATACAACAAGCTACAAAGGAGCACCAATGTACTTGCAGTAAGTGAATGCATAAACATTATAAGCCTGGTTACGTGCATGAAAATGTCCTCACTTCAGTGGTTGCTCAAATCTCAAAGAAGATCCACACAGTTGACTTGGATTATCTTAACAAAATGAAATGCTCCTGTGAAATGGTGGAGAACATCAGCAGCTATTTAAGTTTCCCTGTGTGCAGTTCAATTGGGCCGTTCGCCAATATCTAGTGCTAGTGATGAAAGACAAATTTCTCCTCCTATGCTGCAAATAAACTGCTGGAGGAACTTAGCAGGTCAAGCAGTGATGTGGGGGCAAAGAGACAATTGACATATCAGGACATATCGGGACTGGAAGTGTGGAGGGTAGGTAACCAGTGTATAGAAATGAGAAAAAGGGGGTTAGACAGATGTTGGTAGGTGATTGATTGAAACACAAGAAAAAATATATATTTGGGGCAAGTGGAGAGGGAGGGAAGGGGAAAGAGTAGATACAGAAACTGGTTGGTGATAGATATATCCAGGGAGGGGTAATGAGCAGATGGAACCGTGAGGGAGAATAGAATTGGAAAGGTGAAAGATGAGAGAAGAAACCTAAGTCTAATATTGAAGGGACCTTTCCACTACCACAGGCACCTACCTCACTCCGTCAGCTAATAAGCTCCCAATTGAGCATCCTGTGTTAGCAAGAACGCGACATACATTCTAAGTATTCCCATTCCAAGAGTGGCTTGGTAACATCACTGAGGAGACCTCGACCTGCCAAACTGGGACCACAATAGATGATGATATAACCATCATAGATAAAGCTACCTTATCTCATCCTTCAGAATCTATCTGTTGCAAAAGCATCTGTCCATGGCATCACAGGTCCAAGAGCGGAAACGTTTGCACACAAAGGGTGGTGCGCATGTGGAACAAACTGCCAGAGGAGGTCGTTAAGTCAGGTAATATCATAACATTTAAAAGACATTTGGACAGGTACATGGATAGGAAAGGTTTAGAGGGATATGGGCCAGATACAGGCAGCTGGGGCTAATGTACATGGAGCATCGTTGACTGTGTGGGCAAGTTGGGCCAAAGGGCCTGTTTCCATGCTGTATGACTCTATGACTCTAAGTGCCCTCCTTACTTTCTTGTGGGAGACCTAATCCTGTCTTTGATCTTCAATAATGTTATATTCCACCACAATCTATAACATCATGGCACAGCCTATCCTCACTCTGTCAGTTCCAGGAGGCCAAGTGACCAAGCTTGGCTCCACAAGGAGTGCAGAACAGCAAGCCAGGAACAGCACCTGGTGTACCTAACATTGAGAAGACAACCTGAAGGAGATGAAACACGGGACGTTAAATAATCCAAGCACTAGGAGTTCTGCCGCTTCTAATCTTACAAAGAATTATACATTTCACAGGAGGAGGAATCTCCAAGGACATCCCTATCTTTAGCAATGATGAATTGCAAAGGTGAGAAGGACAATGTCATCTTCACCCAGAATAGCAAGGGAAACGTCCATTACAAACAGCTACTGAGATTCTCACCATCACTGAATTCATTGTTCAGCCAATGAGGCATCAACCTTTGAGCATTGTATTCACTGCACGAACCCTAGCATTGTACAAAGTACAAAGAGTAAAATATGTTAAAAACCTGAAACCCATCTCTTCCAAAGTTTAAATGGAAATATAAAGTAAGTATACTGAGATTATTCAAACTTTGTTGGGAAGTCCTAGCTTTGACACACTCCCTGATAACGTTCTGGGCAATCATCAGGTGCACATATTGCGTAACTGATGAGTGGATAATCTAGTTTTTAAATGTGAAACCCAGGATTCGCAGTGAAGAATAATACATTGTATTTGATTTCCAACCTAATTTTTTGAGGTGGCGATTTAGTGCTTATATGATTGTTGATTAAGTGCTAATTATCCACCTGCTGTTGAGTTTCAACATTTATTTTCCAGGAATAATTAAAAATGTATTAACATCATTTTTGATGGTCTGCCATCTTTTGAGCTCAAAGTGACTGCTACTTTGTCGGTGTAATTGATTGCCATGTGGCTTCCTGTGTTTGCCCTTGAGGATTTACATTTCAATACTGAAGCAGTGTAATCCAGATTAAATCTGATGTTGATATACAGCATCCAAATGGATGCTTGGGGTTGATAAAATTAGTTTTCACTTACTGGCTATACTGCAAATAAATAAACCATGTTTTATGACTTAAATTCGCTTTAAAGCATTTTTATTTTTGCTGCTGACATGTTGAAAATGTATCTAAATGTAAATGCTATCAAAGGGCTGCGTAATGTTTTATACATAGTTTATTTTCAGAAGGCCGTGTCACGATTATGTTCAAATATAGTTCACTGTGATTGTTGGAGTAAATTTCGGAACCAGAGAGGATGTTGGGATACTTGACTATGTGGACACTGCAACATGCTTACTGAACATTAACTTTGTTGGCTAAATGCCAAGTGGAGAATTATGCATTGCTATGTCACAAGGCCAGATGCTGAGCGCCTGCAATAGCCAAGATATAGATATGGTTGAGCCACAGTGACTGAAAAACATGATTAAGTTGCTATGACACTGATCAACCTGAGGAGTATCTTCAACAACAGACTGGTTCCACCAAGATGCAGGACAGAACTCCACGTCTTCCCTGTGGTTATCAGACTTTACAACTCCTCCCACTTCTGCCGTTGGGTAGACTAAGACTGACTCCCCTCCTCCCCCCTCCCCCTCCCAATCTTTGCACATGCCCCAAGCCTTTCCACTCATCACTTGAATTTCATGTTTCATGTGTTTTGTGTTTTTATGACTGTTGGCAGATCAATTTCCCTCCTGGGATAAATAAAGTTAAGGGGCTGCTAAGGGTTGATCGGCTAAGGAATTGCTAAGGGGCTACTAAGAAGTTGCTAAGAGATTGATTTGCTAGGAAATTGCTAAGGGGTTGACTGGCCTCTCACCCAGATAATGTAAACACCTGCCATTGTTTGATAATAAAATATATATAAACCAGCTGTAAGGATCACTCGGGGAGAAGGTGCTCACAGATGGCAGGGTCCTGATTCTTCTCCCAGAGCTATGTTAACAATAAAGTTGTTGCTTTTCTCTTACTCGGGACTCAGTGAATATTTTCACCAACAGTGTTTATTCTCTCTTGCAGTTGAAACTGGCCTTTCAGAAGGAACTGACGAAGCCGCTGGCCACTCGGCTTTTACCAAACCCGTTCGCTGCTGCAGCTGCTGCCGCTGCCGCAGTGAATTCGCCGTTTGCTTTGCGCTCGTGCCCGGCAGCCACGCTATTCCAAACAGCAGCTCTGCCTCCAGCCCTCCTCCGACCTGCTCCTGGACCTATTCGGGCTGCCCACACACCCGTTCTATTTGCTCCATACTAACTCGCCTAAGCACAGGAGTGAACATTATTAGAGTAATAATAAATACTGCAATAATTCAAACAGGGAACGATGCAGTGATAATCATGGAAAGAGACTAAACTCTGCTCCTGCAGTAACATACACAAAACTTTGAGTGGCTGCATCTTGGTTCAGTAAAAAGTAAAGCAATCCTTCCATAAGAAAATCTATTACACAGATAATATGAGTAGTTTTTGTGTTGTAGAAATGTATAGGGTCTGCGAACTACCCATAACAAACATCAGCCTTTTTACACAGTATTTTTGTGTAATGTTTCCATGTCTTGTGAATAGTCTGTAAATGTGTGTAAGGGCATTCATCTAAGGTCTTGTATGTACATTTAATTTCTCTCTGTAGGATGAAACAAAACAATGGGACACTGTGATAAAAGTCTTCATTAACCTTCCCCACCGTTCAGCAGCTTGCTGCCTGGTATTTACCCAGTTATAAACTTGTAAATGATGTCTTGTGGGTCTATTGCTTTGTGCTGTAAATTTTTAATGTAATAATTGTCTAATATGATTTTAAAATGTTAGAAGGAATGAAATAGCAGATGAGATAAGTTTAATTTTTATATGGCCTTGAGAATTCAGGAAGGTCTGTGGCTGTTTTTATGGAGTTCATTGTGTATTTATTTTGATTGGAGCAAAGCCAGGTATTAAGCTGTAAGGACAGCATTATCCAGAATTTCATCGCGGGTCAAGGGTGCTTAAGGCACTAACAACATAGCAGCGGCAATGGTCTATTCTCGGCAAAATTCAGCATCAAATCTTTGGAGCTGAGTACAATGTAGAGACACTTACATCCTCCATGCTTAGTACCATTAGTTTGGGATGAATATTTAGGCATATTACTGCCACATACCTTCTTATATGGCTCAATTAAATATTATATAGAGTAACATGTTGAAAAGCAGTTTTCCCACAATAGGAGAATAAATTATAATAATGCATTCTTTGGGATATTTTAAATTCATACATAGGATGTGGGTGTTGTTGCCAAGTCCATTTTTTTAATACGCGTCCCTGTTTGCCCTTGAAAAAGGATCAAGTTCCAGGATTTTGACTGGAAGCAATGAAGAAAGGGCAATATACTTCCAAATCAGAACATGTGATTTGCAGCTAAACTTCAAGATGATGGTGTCCCCATTCACATTATCTTTGTCCTTCTCTGTAAAAGAGGGGATGGGGTTGTCACCGCATAATTTAAATTCATATTTTCATTCAACTGCATCGTTGCACTGAGCAAAGAACAATTAAAGGGAGATTTTACATCTGAATTTTACTATGCTGAATTTTCAGTTAATATTTTTTACATTCTTTCTGTCATCTGCTAGGTGCAAACAATTTGAATTAATTCCAGATCCATGACAAAGCCATTTCTGAATCTTTCTTGATGTCATACTGAAATGTTGTTGTCTTTTTTATGAATTATATAGTTGGCAATTTACTTTTTGTTTCCCCCCATCCGGACATTGAGTTTACAGTACAATCATGCAATGTCTTAAACGTCAAAGGGAATTCTTTGTTTGATTTACTTGACCTTAGTTTTAGCATGCCTCATTCCAGCTTTCCCAGATCTTACTGTAAATGTACACAGCACAACAAAGCTAGGGAATCATAATGTACATTCTAACTGTTAAAGCCTGCAAAATTAGTTCAGGCTATTAGTTTTGCCAAGTGTAAATTGTGACAAGAAAATGGTGTTTCTATGTACAGTAATGTCAATAAAAACTTTCCCAACCTTGTATGTATCATCAATGATCACCAGAATCACTACTGCAAATGAAACTGATAGCTCAGGACAAAATCTTTAAAGGTGATGTAAAAAGGTTTGCTGAAATAGAAAATAATTTGTTAATAAAGGAAGTATTAGTATTAACCAAATATATATTGTGTTTATTGTAAGTAATATGTGCCTGGCGTTTGTTTTGGAAGTAATGTCAGTTATTGTTTTGCCCAGTCTGAAGAAGAATCCCTTCCTGAAGCATTGTCTGTCCATTTCCCTCCACAGATACTGCCTGGCCTGCTGAGTTCCTCCAGAAGTTTTCTTATTGCTCAAAAATTGCAATTGCACTGTTTGGCAATGATAAGTAGTCATAGCTGAATAAACATCATCTTATTGATGGCTGGTTGTTGTTCATACCCTTAATCTTTAGAGTGTTCATTCTATATTTTAATTCTCAAATAGTATATCCCAGGATGCTTCAAATTGCATTTCATTCTGTGCAGTTTTATTTTTCATTATTGCATGCATATTGTATCATGCCATAGCACCAAAATCTATAGGAATTATGCCTTATTTATCTCTATCTGCCTATTGTAAGCCCTATGATTTGCACTCCTTGCACAGACTAAATGTTTGAGAGGTGCCAATACTTAACTGATTACAGTTAAGAACTCTGCCTCAAGTTAAATAAATAACTTTCTCTGGTTCTATGATGACGTTAGACTGGATTATTAGATTGTTTTGGACTTCAGTTATTGAAATAAACTAGATGGCTGTGGAACATAGCGACTCTTTGCTTGGTCTGACTAAAACCTATTATTCATGTTGAAGTGATCTTAAGTAGAACTTTGATTTTTATCTTCAATAAGTAATGTAGCAGTAACATTTGAAATGTCCAAAGTAAAATAGTTGGACCATTTAACACGTGGTTCGGCAGATTTTTTCTTATTTATTCCTTTGTGGGATGTAGACATAGCTGGCAATATATGCCTTCATTATCCATCCCAAAGTGTCCTGACGTGAGGTGACAGTCATGAGTCAACTACTCTAATGGGTTTGCAGATAGCCCAGTATGGGTAAGATAGTAGATGGAAGTTAAAGCAAAAACAGTGGTTTTGCATTTAGCTTTACTGAGAGTGATTCAGAAGTATTCCAGATTACTGTAAAAATGATATTTGAACTCATACTTATGGATTAATAATTCAGAATACTAGCTGCTTGTCCAGTAACTTAACCACTTTGCCATCAAAAATGTTTCGATGGAGGAAGAAAAAAATACTATGAACATTACTATGAAAGTCAATTTCAAAATATGTTTGTGGTTTTTCATTATTTATATTAAGGTCATAAGATCATGTGATAAGAGTAGAATTAGGCCATTCGGCCTATTAAGTCTACTCCATCATTCAATCATGGCTGATCTATCTCTCCCTCCTAACCCCATTCTCCTGCCTTCTCCCCATAACCTCTGACACCTGTACTAATCAAGAATCTATCTATTTCTGCCTTAAAAATATCCACTGACTTGGCCTCCACAGCTATCGGTGGCAAAGAATTCCAAAGATTCACCACCCTCTGACTAAAGAAATTCTCCTCATCTTCTTCCTAAAAGAACGTCCTTTAATTCTGAGGCTATGACCTCTTGTCCTAGATTCTCCCACTAGTGGAAACATCCTCTCCACATCCACTCTATCCAAGCCTTTCACCATTCTGTATGTTTTAATGAGGTCCCACCCGCATTCTTCTAAACTCCAGTGAGCACAGGCCCAGTGCCGACAAATGCTCATCATAGGTTAACCCACTCATTCCTGGAATAATTCTTGTAAACCTCCTCTGGACCCTCTCCAGAGCCAGCACATCCGTCCTCGGATATGGTGCCCAAAATTGCACACAATATACCAAATGCGGCTTTACCAGCACCTTATAGAGCCTCAGCATTACATATTGTTTTCCTGTTAATCCATTGCACGACATTTTCTTTCATACATACATAATCATTTAATGAAATAAATGGAGACGTTGAAAATTTTAAATTATAAAGGAAAGTACTGGAAATACTCAGCAGGTTAAGTTGCATCTAAAGGAAGAGATTGTTTTCCTGTTACTGCAATGCAAAGGATTGCCTTTAAAATATGTTATTGTATAAAAATATGCAGATTTTAGAGTATTCACATGAAAGATTCATTATTTTATTGTCAAACCCATTTTAAGAAACGCTTCTCCCTTTCATACAGAGGCACAAATTCTGACAGTTTCCAATCTGAAACACGAATATTTGTAGTATTGTTTTTTTTATTTTAAATTCTCAGCATCTCCATTTCTTTCATTAAATAATTCTGTATATTGCCAACCAAGTATCTATCTTTCCAAAATACCTCTTAAACTATATCCCTTTCAACCACTTTTTAAGACATCTGTTTTTATTCTCTCAATTTCATCTTGTTTTATTTTCCCTTGTCCTAAAGTATTCCTCTCAAGTCTCAGGTGTGCAAAGTTTATATAATTGCTTATGAAGGAAGTGAGGTAAAAAGGAAAAGAATAATGAATTGCATATTTTGGAAATAGAAATTGCAGAAACACTTGGCGGATCCTTCAGCTTCTGGAAGAGCAACAAATAAGATTTTAGCCACTGAAGTGTAGCAATAGTGGTATAGTGAAGGAGTGACCATGTGTACATGCAGCAGTTGTGTGTTTCTGAGACATTAGTCTGAAGGATTGGCCATAAAGCTTTAAAGCATTATACACAATTTATGTAATATTCTCTTACTTTGTGCTGGGAAGTGAATATGAGGTGCCTTTTGCACCTCATTTATATTACAGAGGATTAAGATCTGTCATTACATAGATTCGTAATCCCTTGCTCACATCCAGTGATTTCTGCTGCAAAATGGCAATCCTTTTAAAAGAAAAAAGTCTGAAGAAGGGTCCTGACCCAAAACGTCACCTATCCATATTCTCCAGAGATGCTGCCTGGCCCACTAAGTTACTCTGGCACTTTGTGTCTTTTTTTTGTAAACCAGCATCTGTAGTTTAGTTCCTTCTAATTTCGGACGTTCCTGTTTCCCAAACGATGGGTTGGTGAGTAAAATTGCTGATGACACCAGAATTGGAGGAGATGCACACAGTGAGGAAGGTCGTCAGGAGATACAGTGGGATATAGATCAGCTACAGAAATAGGTGGAGAAATGACGATTCAGTTTAACCCCAAGCAAGTGTGAGGTTGCACTTTGGGAGGTTGAATGTAAGGAGAGAGTATACATTAATGGCAAGACCCTTAACAGCATTGATGTGCAGAGGTACCTTAGAATTCAAGTGCCTAACTCACTAAAGGTGGTACCACAAGTAGATAGGGTGACAAGGAAGGCATATGACATGCTTGCTAGGGCCATTAAGCATAAGTAAGGACATGTTGGTGTAGCTCACAAAATGTGGTTGAAGAAGGATCTCGACCCAAAACCCATTCCTTCTCTCCAGAGATACTGCCTGTCCCGCTGTTACTCCTGCATTTTGTGTCTACCTTGATGTAGCTCTGTGGGACATTGGTTAGGCCGCATTTGGAGTATTGCATGCAGTTAGGTCATCCCCCTTCCACCCACTACAGGAAAGACGTGGAAACTTTGGACAGGGTGCAAGAGAGGTTTACAGAATGCAACCTGGGTTAGAGGGTTTCAGCTACAGAGAGGTTGAATAGACTTGGATTGTTTTCTCTGGAATGTCTGAGGTTGAGAGGAGACTCGATAGGAGTAGGCATAGATAGGATAGACAGTCAGAACCTTTTTCCCAGGGTGGAAGGGCATAGCTGTAAGGTGAGAGAGGGAAAATATAATTGGGACATGCGGGGTACGTTCTTTTTACACAGAGAGTAGTGGGGACCTGGAATGCATTGCCTGGGGTGGTGATACAGTATAGGCAGATATGATAGTGGCATTTTAGATTTGAAGGACATGGATCACTTGCAGGCAGATGAGATCAGTTCAGCTACCCGTCATGTTCGACCAAAAAACTGTGGGCCAAACTCCCATTCCTGTGCTGTAATGTTCTGCATTCTATGTTCTAATCCTTTTAGTTACCTTAGATCCCAATGTATATTTGTAATTCTGCAGCAACTTTATTCAGTGTCAACCTGCACTTGTCATTGGATGTGAGAGATTAAATTCAATATATGTCACAAGAGAAATATCATGAGCTTGTTATTTAGTTAACTTGTCATGTTAAATATCCTGAGCTCTGTATTTTACTTTTATTTTCTAATATTAGCTTGTGGTTCATGCAGTTTCCACATCTACACACTCTGACAAAACAGACACATTATTCTGTTTGGATGGCGTTTAACCCAATGGTATAAATATGAAGTTTTCAATTTGAAGCAATATCCTCCTACTACCACCCCAACCCTCTTTCTCAAGCCCCCTATGGTGCATGCACTTTTCCCCCACATCTTCCACCACCCATGCCACCTGGCTCCTTTCCGCTGCTCCACACCTTATCCCCCATCCAGGTCCTACATTTCCCTTTAATTCCCCCTCTTTCATCTCCCCCTTGTTCCCTTCCCTCCATATCACTCCCTCTGGCTTTATATTTTAGTCCTTTTCTTATCTGTCATTCTTTGTCTGCTTTTCATCTTCAGCCGGTGTCACTATCTCTACCATCTACTAATCGCCCTCCTCCTCCTCCTCCTCCTCCTCCTCCTCACCTGCATCTACCTATCACTTGCCAGATTTTGCCCTACCCTCAATTCTTGTTTCCAGTTTTCTCTTCCCTCCTCCCTTCCCGCCTCAGAATTAAAGGGCACTCTTTTAGAAAGGAGTTGAGGAGGAACTTATTTAGGTAGTTAATCTGTGAAACATTGCCACAGAGGCTTATGGAGGCCGTTAGTGGATATTTTTTTAAGGCAGAGATAGACAAATTCTTGATTAGAATGGGTGTCAAGGGTTATGGGGAGAAGGCAGGAAAATGGGATTAGGAGGCAGAGATCAGCCATGATTGAATGGCAGAGTAGACTTGATGGGCCGAATGCCTTAATTCTACTCCTATAACTTGTGAACTTGAATTTGTGAATGTTCCCGCCCCACAATGTCATCTGTCCATTGCCTCTGCAGATGCCGCCTGACCCGTTGAGTTCCTTCAACACTCTTTTTTGAACAAGTTATATGTTCCCTCCAAAACTTTGATACATGTTAGCTGGTATTCTCAATAGTAATCAAAATCATTTTTTCCTTTCATCAGCAATTTTAAGCATAGAAACAATATCTTCATGAATTGGTAGATTACTTTATTTTAGAATATGTTTGGTAGATCACTTTATATTAGAATAAGTAATTATATACTCTTGGATACAGTTGGATCATGTTAACGCAATTATCTTGAAGCTTGGTTTAGTGAAAATATATAAACTGATTTGCAAATATTTTTAATAATTTTTGAAATCATACTAACTATTCTGAAACTTTCAGAATAATATTCTCTCTTTTTATCTTCCCTTATTTACAATTTCAATTGGAGGAACTCACTATCTCGCAAGTTGAAGGAGCTTTACTTAGGTTTTAGTCCAAGTCAGGAGGCTCCCCTCTGCAGCTATCTATGGTTTAAACCACATCACTGCAACCACTCGGAGGTGAGGCCAAGACTGCAGTAGCTCAACGATTCCCATTATTCTAAACAATCCATATGGGAAATGGGCTTTCAACTGGACTTCCAGGGTTAATGGGGACCTTTTTAGCAATATTGCTTCTCGCAAGCAGCAACTGAAATACAGAATTAAATTTGGAGAGTGGAAGTCCAGAATATGAAAATACACTTTCTGACCAACTTTTTTCAATACTCTCTGTACTCAAATTAATATGGACCAATTTAAAGCCTTCTCTATCTTTTTAAGTCACCTTTAGATGTGGCCTAATATATCAATGTAAAATAAATGAATAGTTACTAAAATAGTGAGATTTCAAAAACTCAATTTATACACAGTGACTTTTGTTTGTATAGTCTCATGTTCTAGTTTGCTGAATGGTTTGATATTTATACTGCTAACAAAAAACAAGTATATTTTTTTTAAAAGAAAAAAATTAATGGGACATAAACTATGAGATAAATCCTAAAGTTGATGCTATACCCACTGCTTAACTCTTTTGCATTCTTCTTCCTGATATGTTGTCACCAAGATTACTTTAGCTAAAACCTATTGCTTTCTCCCCTGGTATCTTACTACTCATTCTTACATCTTTTGCTTTCTGTTGGGATTTAAACCAAAGGTATATTTTCACAACTCACTCTCTTTTCATTCCAAAAATCCACTGGAAAATAATAATATTTGGAGGCCCCTCAAAATATTCCCCAGTTTGTTAATTCCTCAGCTGGATACGTGACTCTCAGAAACCGTAGCAAGAGATATATGCATAAAGAATTGTGTCCACTTCACATTTGGAAGCACTCGACCTACTCCCTTCTCCAGTACATGGAATAATTTCAGCTAAAAGGTAAGCTGCTGCTATCCTGTAGATTGGAGGCCATTTAAAATAAATTGAAGTTTCACAAGAAGGGGATTCATCCTAATCTGAATCAAATTAAACTGTTGGGAGTTAAATTCCTCTCATAAAGTTAGCATAAACGGATTTTAATAATCCTTGAAAGTGCACACCCGTGCAAGTAACTGAAGTGTTTGGCATCTAATTCTCCCATCCATTTAAAGCCCAGAACAGACCGATGGAATAAAAAAACAGATGTGATATTCAATGAGATCATTTCCCAGGAGTGTAAAATCCTTTTGGAATTAAATATTTTGTATCCAGAAAGAATTCCAAATGTGATTATCTCAAACATTACCATGGGATAAGTCATGAAATCACAATCGGCATTTAATGAACCCTCATGTCACTCCATTCCAGATGTTTTCGCTGATTATTAGGGTTCCAGCAATCATTGCTGTCAGTCCCAGATGGAGAAACTGAGTAACAGCAATGACAGTGAAGTCAATCAACGCTGCCTCATGTAAGCTGCATCTAGTTCGATGGTTATGACTCTCAGGAGCCATCTCTATCCTCAGACCAAGATTCACATTATTTAAAAAGAATCTGCTCATTGCCCTAGATATCAGTGAGATAATCTCTGGGCATTAAGGGCAGGAAGTTGCAAAGCAGACACATGAAGCTGTGGAGTGAATCTATGCACGTTTCCTCTGGCCCTGAAGGAGAGGGGTTTTCTCATATGCCCGGAGATGTGTGCATAAGGAGCATGGTTTTACATGTAACAGCACTTAATTTCAAGCTATGAATGGGAAGCAGCTGTCTCCCTGCATGATCAGGATTGTGGAAATGCTCTTAGCAGGAACTTAACATGCTGGCTTAATTAACAGAGAAGAAGGAATCTTGCTTCTCCAACAACCTTTTAGGGACCATGGTGTTCAGGGTAACATCCCAGAGAAGCAAAGAGACAGTTTGGGACCTGTTCAACAAAAGCAGAAAACGTTACCTGGAAGTTGCGAAGATATCTGGTTTTATCATTCGATTTGTGCCGAACCTTTCAGATATGTCGGTATCACTGTTGAGTAAAGGTGACTACAGAGGCATGAGAGAGTAGCTGGCTAAAGTTGATTGGAAAGGGGATGATGGTGGAGCAACAATGGCAGGAGTTTCTGGGAATAATTCGGAAGACGCAGGATCTTTTCATCTCAAAGAGGAAGACAGATTCTAAGGGGAGAATGAGGCAACCGTGGCTGACAAGGGAAGTCAAAGACAGCATAAAACTAAAAGAGAAGGTGTATAATATTGCAAAGATTAGTAGGAAGCTAAAGCATTTAAAAACCAACAGAAAGACAATATGGGGGGGAAAGTTAAAATATGAAGGTAAGCTAGCCAATAACATAAAAGAGGATAGCAAAAGTTTCTTCATCTATATAAAGAGTAAGAGAGAGGCAAGAGTGGACTTTGGACGTCAAGAATATGATGCTGGAGAAGTGATAATAGGAAATAAAGAAATGGCAGAAGAATTTTTTTTTAAATTTGCGTCAGTCTTTACAGCGGAAGACAACAACGTGCCTGAAATTCACGAGAGTCCAGGGGGAAGAAATTTGTAGAATGGCTATTACTAAGGAGAAGGTGCTTGGGAAGCTGAAAAGTCTGAAGATGGATAAGTCATGTGGACCAGATGGACTAGACCTCAGGGTTCTGAAAGAGGCGGCTTTAGAGTTTGTGGAGGCATCAGTGGTGATCTTTCAAGAATCACTGGAGTCAGGAGATGTTCCAGGGGATTGCAAAATTGCAAATTTTGCTCCACTGTTCAAGAAGGAAGTGAAGCAAAAGAGTGGTAACTATAGTGTGGAGAAAGGAACGATGATGGTTTTCACTGACGTAAGACACAAAATGTTGGAGTAACAGCGGGTCAGGCAGCATCTCTGGAGAAAAGGAACAGGTGTGGTCACACACAAATTGGAGGAGCAGCACCTCATATCTCTCTTGAGCAGCTTACAAGCAAACAGTATGATTTTGATTTCTCTAATTTCAAGTAACGCATGCATTCCCTCTCTCTCCTTCCCTTCCCCACCCTAGTTGTCTTGCTAGTTTCACTGTTTGTATCCCTTCATTATCACCTCTTTCACAGCCAACAATGGACCATTGGGGGCTCCCACTTTCCTGGATCATCTGTACCTTTTCAAATCTCTAGTTTCCCTCTCCCCTGAGTCTCGGTCTGAACACGGATTTCGACCCGAAATGTCACCTATTGCTTTTCTCCAGAGATGCTGCCAGAGTTACTACAGCATTTTATGTCTATCTTATGGGAAACTATTGACCGGTTACCCTGACTTCAGTGTATAAAATAGGCCAAAGTCAGCATGGTTTTGTGAAGGGAAGATCCAGAGGGCATTGCCTCAGAAAAAAAAGGATGTACTTATAGAAAGTAGGAATTTCTTTAGTCGGCTGTGGAGGCCAAGTCAATATTTTTTTTTAAGGCAGAGATTGACAAATTCTTGATTAGTAAGGGTGTCAAGAGTTATGGGGAGGAGGCAAGAGAATGGGGTTGTGAGGAAAAGATACATAAGCTGTGATTAAATGGTGGAGTAGACATGATGCCGAATGACCTACTTCTGCTCCTATGACATCTGAACTAATGAAAGTGCAGAGGGGATTCACCAGGATATTGCCTGGATTGGAGAGCTTTTATTACGGGAGGAATTGAATCGGCTGGGATTATCTTCCCTGGAAGAAAGGAAACAGTGGGGTGACGTGATAGAGGTGTATACAATTGTAAGAGACATAGATAGGGTCGACAATCAGAATGTTTTCCCCATGATAGGGTTTCAAAAATAAAAAGGCATATGCTTTAAGATGAAAAAGAGATCTGAAAGGACCATGTCTTACACAGGGAGTATTTTTTAGCTGGAACAAGCTGAAAGAGGATATGTTGGAATCAGATATAATCATTTAAGAGACTTTTAGACGGCTACTTGAATAGGCAAAACATAAAAGGATATAGATCTAATATAGGCAAATTGGATTAGTGTAGATGGGCAATGAGGTCAACAAGATGACTGTGGTGGGTCAAAGGGTCTGTTTCTGTAACTGGATAATGCAACAAAAATGTATGTATATTCACATTGAAATGTTCCAGAGAGGATAAATTAACAGTGTCAGAAAGAGTTGTTTCATGGGTAACAGAGAAGAGGATGGAAAAAGCACGAGAGAGCAAGAGAGAGAGCGAGAGAGAGTGAGAATGAGTGAGAACGAGTGAGAACAAACACGAATGAGCGAAAATGAGAGAGAGAGAGAGAGAGAGAGAGAGAGAGAGAGAGAGAGAGAGAGAGAGAGAGAGAGAGAGAGAGAGAGAGAGAGAGAGAGAGAGAGAGAACGTTGGAGAGTGGGGTTGATCTGCGGCTGACCCCAACGCTTTTCTTTGGTGCAACTTACACATTGTTGCCAATGAGCTACTGACCTTGGCATATGATCACAGTTCATCAACTCACTTCATGAAAGCACTTTCATCAGAGGCTGACCAGCCTTACCTGCATGGTCTTATATATTTTAACATACTACTTGTAAATACCACACCCACCCACCACCTTATCTGATGCTACTCATCTATTACCTCCCCACACACATGCGCGCACAAACGCCCCCCACACACACACACGCACACACGCACGCACACAGTTTTTCACACGTGCAGTGTAGTGACCAAATCAATCGGTCTCAAAATATACCTCTGCGACCATGTGGATAAACATCCCTCTTTCATTGCATAGGAAATACAAATCCAAATTAAATGACAATTTATGAATGTAGACTGGAAGAAGCTCGGTTGACTTATGCAATGTTGACAGAATGACACCTCTGGTCCTCCTGAACAAAGAGCTTCCAGGAACAATACCGTGGACTTCCTGGTCTCGCCAGACTCTTCCTGGCATTTCCCAATGCACCCCTTGTCCCTCCCTATATAGCAGGAGCACCAGACATGACCAAGTAGTGCAAGCAACATCACCATGGGTGACCCTTAATTTAGTCTGAAAAATATTTGTAGACCAATAGTTTAGTCTTAGGCTGGAGTTTAGAAGAATGAGGGGGGACCCCTTTGAAACTTACCGAATAGTCAAAGGCTTGGTTAGAGTGGATGTGGAGAGGATGTTTCCACTAGTGGGAGTATTTAGGATTAGAGGTCATAGCCTCAGAATTAAAGGACGTTCCTTTAGGAAGGAGATGAGAAGGAATTTCTTTAGTCAGAGGGTTGTGAATCTGTGGAATTCTTTGCCACAGGAGGCTGCGGAGGCCAAGGCAATGAATATTTTTAAGGTGGGGATAGATTCTTGATTACTACGGGTGTCAGGGGTTATGGGGAGAGGCAGCAGAATGGGGTTAGGAGGGAGAGATAGAACAGCCATGATTGTATGGCGGAGCAGACTGATGGGCCAAATGGCCTAATTCTACTCCTATCACTTATGACCTTATGACCAACGGCCAACCACTCATTACTGGGTGATAGCCCATGGATTTTCAGGATCAAATTTAAATTCTTGGCTGAATGAATATTTCCTGGTGGATGACAGTTCATTGCCTGCCATTAACAGAGTTGGAAATCTGGTTAGGCTTTGGTCACTACAGTGGATTTTAGTTTGTAATCATTATATCCAAATCTAATTGTTCGTAAAATGTGGAAACCATTGAAGTCTAGTGGAACCTAAGCCTAATTAATTGCTTTGACTTCAAAATGAATAACACTGACCCTTTTTTAAATATTTTCAGATTATGTGTTTTTCTATAGTTTATAGCAAATTTAAAAAAAATGTTTTGTTGCCAAAGTTATCTTTCAGCTCTCTTGAAAACAGTTAAACAATGAATGCTGTTTTAATTATGTGTCCTTAAATAGAATAATTAAAAAATGAATACTTTGAACTCAAGATTATTCTTGCAAAGTTGCTCACAGCTCTAGTATTCAAAACACATGCAGAATATTAAATAGATCACATTAAAATTGTTTAACACTGCATGCACAATAGCACCCTGTCAATTTCTTCAAGAAATTGCAATTATTAGCTATTTGATGACTGACATTTTGAAACATTATGATCTAGAAATATAATCGCAAAGTTTCAGTGATGCATTATTAGGCTCGTGAGGCCCTGAAATACCAGGCAGAAGCACATTTAGAAATAAAAATGACTGTCATACCCAAGGGAAGCTAAAGAAAACATTTTACAGTGTAAATGCAGAGAAGTGTGAGGTGTTGCATTTTTGGACGTCAAACAAGCGCAGGACTTACGCGGTAAATGGTAGGCCTCTGGGTAGTGTTGTAGAGTAGAGGAATCTAGGAGTACAGGTGCATGGTTCCTTGAAGGTCGAGTCGCAGGTAGATAAGGTGGTCAAAAGGGCTTTTGGCACTTTGGGCTTCATCAGTCAGAGTATTTAGTACAGAAGTTGGGAGGTCATGTTGCAGTTGTATAAGACGTTGGTGAAAGATATTGTCAAGCTTGAAAGGGTTCAGACAAGATTTACGAGGATGTTGCTAGGACTAAAGGGTGTGAGCTATAGGGAGAGGTTGAATAGGCTGGGTCTCTATTCCATGGAGCGCAGGAGGATAAGGGGTGATCTTATAGAGGTGTATAAGGTCATGAGAGGAATAGATCGGATAGATGCACAGTCTTTTGCCCAGAGTAATGGAATCGAGGACCAGATGACATAGGTTCAAGGTGAAGAGGAAAAGATTTAATAGGAAACCGTGGGGTTACTTTTTCACACAAAGGATGGTGGGTCTATGGAACAAATTGCCAGAGGAGGTAGTTGAGGCTGAGACTATTCCATCGTTTAAGAAACAGTTAGACAGGTACATGGATAGGACAGGTTTGGAGAAATATTGACCAAGTGCAGGCAAGTGGGACGTGTAGCTGGGACAGTGTGGGCAAGTTGGGCTGAAGGGCCTGTTTCCACACTGTATCACTCTATGACTCTAAGTGTCTAGTGTCCATTTGCTGCACTCTGGAATACCATGCCTTGTGACATGAGGCACACTTTATATATTTTCCTGTGTGGAGCTCACTCAGTGGGAGTGCTGCTCCAACAAACTGTCTGGGGTGGCACAGATGATAGAGTTGTGGCTTCACACTGCATGCTTGGTTGGCTGAAGCGCATGCTTCTGGGTTGTATGATGTTATGATACTCTCGAGTTTCACGATCATGTATTACTGCTCCACTTGCCCGCCCACCCTGGTTTCTCAGCTCTCCCTATCCTCTGCATTGATCTCTTTGGATCCTGATTCTGATATCTCTGCACCAGATAATTGGAGATCCTTGGTCTGATTTCTCTTCCAATTTCTTTATCCTTTCTTCAATCATCACTTCTTCAACATTGAATCTTTCTCCTGATCTCGTCTTTGATCTCTCCCCAATCCAGTCTAGTTCTAGTTCTATGTGATTCCACTTTCTCATCCACTTCCTACATACTTGGGCAATTTAAGGGCCTGTCCCACTTAGGCGCCTTTTTAGGTGACTGCAGGCGACTATCAAAGCCGTAGCAGATCGCCAAAATTTTCATTTACCCGACGACAATGACCACGACAATGACCACGACAATGACCACGACAATGACCACGACAATGACCACGACAATGACCACGACAATGACCACGACAATGACCACGACAATGACCACGACAATGACCACGACAATGACCACGACAATGACCACGACAATGCCGAGTCAGGTCGAGATTACACCGTCTTCGGAAACATCTTCGGATGCTTATCAATGCTTCTCCGGCATCCTAATTTTCACTGAAATCACTGACAAGTCTGTAATTACTTGAGCGATTTGAAATATAACATCTTGCCTGGGTTACTAGAAAACCAAGCTTCACAGTAACAAGGCATAAACTGGATTGACTTCCAGTTTACTAATTGCAGTATTAAGAAATTTAATTTGAAACATGGTTAAATGGATTTTTGTGCGGAGTGTGGGCATTCTTTGAAAATGTATGGGAGATACATATCTGGTTTCTGGGTTGCATATCTGGGTTGAGAGCCTACTTTAAATGTAATCGCTGATGGCCATAAACATCGCGAAAATTCCCACGCTTACCTGATCGTCAAACTGTCACCTCCAATCTACCTGTCAAATGTCCTGACGGTAAATAAATTGGTTAAAAACATGTATTTTATGGTATCTTCAAATGACTTTACTTAATTTAATATTACGTGCTTCTAAATGCATCTAAGACAACCTAGCAATCCTGGGGACAGCATGCGACAGCGCCTGCAATAGGCAACGATACCTGTCAGCTGTCGCCGAGAAATTTCAGTCTGGTTGATTTCTCAGCGACGCGCCGAGATCCACTACGATTCTTTGAAGACTCCTCACGATCATGCCCGCGACACCTGGCGAACTGTCGGCGACGGCCTAGTCGCCGGCAGTCGCCTTAAAATCGCCTAAGTGGGACAGGCCCTTTACAGAGCACAATTAACCAATAAATCCACATGTCTTTAGGATGTGGGAGGAAACCGGGGGACCTGGAGGAAACCAATGTGGCCAAAGGGAGAACATGCAACACCCGACTTACAATTAAACCCGTGTCTCTGGCGATGTGAGACAGCAGCTCTTGGGGGAGAAGGAAGAGGAACTATATTGAATACTTTTGTAACTTTGTCGGTATGCTTTATCTCTTGCATACTTGTGCTGTATGCAAACAAAGAATCTTACTGTACCACGTACACGTGACAATAAGTATTAATCAATCAATGATAAATGAAGGCAAAAGAAAGAATTTGCTATTGTTTCATTATAACTACTTTGAGTTTTGAGTTTGCCCCCCATGCAGTAGTAGGGTGCCATTGAGTCATACTGCATGGAAACAGGCCCTTCCCCTCAAATTGCCGATGCCGACTAACATACCCCATCTACACTATTTCCACCTGCCTGCATTTAGCCCATATCCTTCTTTGGCCCATATCCTTCTATCCATATACCTGTCCAAATATATTTTAAATGTTGTGATAGTACCTGCCTCAACTATCTCCTATGGCAGCTTCTTCCATACAACCACAACTCTTTGCTCTAAAAATTTGCCACACAGGATTCCTGATTGTCCTTCTTGGGCATTTACCTTATCTAATCCTCTCATGATCTTATACACTTCTATAAAATCACCCCTCATCTTCCTGCACTCCAAGAAATAAAGTCCTAGCCTGCTCAACCTCCCTATATAGCCCAAGCCCTCGAGTCCTGGCAAATCTCAGTACCCTTTCCAGATTAACATCTTTTCTATAACAGGGTGATCAAAACTGAAAACAATACTCTAATGTGGCCTCACCAATGTCGTATAACCGTACCATATTCTCCCCAACTTCTCTGTTCAATACCCTGATTGTTGAAGGCCAATATGCCGGAGGATATCATGACTATCTTGTCTACAGAACAAAGTTCTGCATTCCTCTCTCTGCTCTATAGCACTCCCCAGAGCCTTGTCATTCAACAGGTCCTGCCCTGGTATGACTTTCCAAAATGCAACACCTTGCCTTATCTGTATTAAACTCCATTAAACATTCTTCAGCCCATCAAGATCCTGCTGCAATTTTTGATAACCTTCTGCACCATCTCCGATGCCACCCTCTTTCGTCTAATCTGTTGTTGCCATTGAATCTCTAATGTTGGTGGGCAGCAAAATCATTCATCTCTTGTCACGTTTATGCATTGTCCTTAAATTTATACTCAACATAAACTGTAAATACCTGAAACACTCAGCAGGTCAGGCAACATCAGTGGGAAGAGGAGCTGATAATATGTCTAGACCGTGACCCTTTGTGCTGCATTGTTGCTTATTCACCAACCAGCAGAGAACGAGCAGGCTAAATTTACCTTCAGCGGGAAACTAAAATAGAAAAAGTAAATTATCGGTCCAACTTTCAGGTTAATAATAGGGAATGAAATATTGGATTTTTAAGTCTTGAATTATTACATCCTCTAGTCTTTGGCAACATGCTGATAAAATGGTTCAATACTTTTTCTGAAATAGACAATCTATAAATCTAAATTGTGCCTCAGCTGCATTCCAGCTAAAGGGTCAGACCCTGCTAAAGTTACATATTACATTTTGTTTGCTAAGTTCATTATTTTTCAGCAGAATTCAGCTTACAATAATTGCATCTTAATAATACTCTGCATCATTATTTTGATATCTGGCCCTGTGTTTTTTATCAGCGTGATAAATGACTGCATGATAGAAAAGGAAAGACAGCCATCTGCATGTCATTAGTGCAGACCAAAGCATAGCACAAGCTTTATGGAACTCAGGATCTCAGATGCTAATTGAAAGGTTGCATAGCTTGCAACAGAATGATAGAACTCAACAGGCGGAAAGGAACTGGAGCTAAAGTGATGCATCATGATTCTCCATTCCATTGCTGCAGAAAGTAGGTGGCACAGTGGCGCAGCTGTAGAGTTGCTGCGTTACAGCACTTTCAGCGCCAGAGACACGGGTTCAATCCTGGCTAAGGGTGCTGACTTTGCGGAGTTTGTACATTCTCCCCATGACCACATGGGTTTTCTCCAGGATCTCCGATTTCCTCCCACACTCAAAAGACGTACAGGTTTGTAGGTTAATTGGCTTGGTATGAATGTAAATTGTCCCTTGTGTGCGTGCATAGACAATAATAGACAATAGACAATAAGTGTAGGAGTAGGCCATTCGGCCCTTCAAGCCAGCACCACCATTCAATGTGATCATGCCTGATCATTCTCAATCAGTACCCCGTTCCTGCCTTCTCCCCATACCCCCTGACTCTGCTATCCTTAAGAGCTCTATCTAGCTCTCTCTTGAATGCATTCAGAGAATTGGCCTCCACTGCCTTCTGAGGCAGAGAATTCCGCAGATTCACAACTCTCTGACTGAAAAAGTTTTTCCTCATCTCCGTTCTAAATGGCCTACCCCTTATTCTTAAACTGTGGCCCCTGGTTCTGGACTCCCCCAACATTGGGAACATGTTTCCTGCCTCTAACATGTCCAACCTCTTAATAATCTTATACATTTCGATAAGATCCCCTCTCATCCTTCTAAATTCAAGTGTAAACAAGCCTAGTCGCTCCAGTCTTTCAACATATGACAGTCCTGCCATTCCGGGAATTAACCAAGTAAACCTACGCTGCACGCCCTCCATAGCAAGAATATCCTTCCTCAAATTTGGAGACCAAACCTGCACACAGTACTCCAGGTGCGATCTCATTAGGGCCCTGTACAAATGCAGAAGGACCTCTTTGCTCCAATACTCAACTCCTCTTGTTATGAAGGCCAACATTCCATTGGCTTTCTTCACTGCCTGCTGTACCTGCATGCTTCCTTTCAGTGACTGATGCACTAGGACACCCAGATCTCGTTGTTCATCCCCTTTTCCTAACGTGACACCATTCAGATAATAATCTGCCTTCCTATTCTTACCACCAAAGTGGATAACCTCACACTTATCGACATTAAACTGCATCTGCCATGCATCTGCCCACTCACATAACCTGTCTAAGTCACCCTGCATCTTCATAGCATCTTCCTCACAGTTCACACTGCCACCCAGCTTTGTATCATCTGCAAATTTGCTAATGGTACTTTTAATCCCTTCATCCAAGTCATTGATGTATATTGTAAATAGCTGCGGTCCCAGCACCGAGCCTTGTGGTACCCCACTAGTCACTGTCTGCCATTCTGAAAGGGACCCATTTATTCCCACTCTTTGCTTTCTGTCTGTCAACCAATTTTCTATCCATGTCAGTACCCTACCTCCAATACCATGTGCTCTAATTTTGCCCACCAATCTCCTATGTGGGACCTTGTCGAAGGCTTTCCGAAAGTCGAGGTACACCACATCCACTGGCTCTCCCCTGTCAATTTTCCTAGTCACCTATTTTCTATGTTTCTATATTTCTACATCCTCAAAAAATTCCAGTAGATTAGTCAAGCAATAGAAACATAGAAACATAGAAAATAGGTGGAGGAGGAGGCCATTCGGCCCTTTGGGCCAGCACCGCCATTCTTTAAGATCATGGCTGATCGTCCACAATCAATAACCCGTGTCTGCCTTCTCTCCATATCCCTTGATTCCACTCGCCCCTAGAGCTCTATCTAACTCTCTCTTAAATCCATCCAGTGATTTGGCTTCCACTGCCCTCTGTGGCAGAGAATTCCACAAATTCACTACTCTCTGGGTGAAAAGGTTCCTTCTCACCTCAGTTTTAAATGGCCTCCCCTTTATTCAAAGACTGTGACCCCTGGTTCTGGACTCCCCAAACATTGGGAACATTTTTCCTGCATCTAGCTTATCCAGTCCTTTTATAATTTTATATGTTTCTATAAGATCCCCTCTCATCCTTCTAAACTCCAGTGAATACAAGCCTAGTCTTTTCAATCTTTCCTCATATGACAGTCCTGCCATCCCAGGGATCAATCTCGTGAACCTACGCTGCACTGCCTCAATTTCAAGGATGTCCTTCCTCAAATTAGGAGACCAAAACTGTACCCAATACTCCAGATGTGGTCTGACCAGGGCCCTATACGACTGCCGAAGAACCTCTTTACTCCTATACTGAAATCCTCTCGTTATGAAGGCTAACTTTCTTCACTGCGTGCTGTACCTGCATGCCAACTTTCAGTGACTGGTGTACAAGGACACCCAGGTCTCGCTGCACCTCCCCCTTACCTAACCTAACACAATTGAGATAATAATCTGCCTCCTTGTTTTTGCAGTCAAAGTGGATAACCTCACATTTATCTATATTATACTGCATCTGCCACGCATCTGCCCACTCACTCAATCTGTTCAGGTCACCCTGCAACCTCCTAACATCCTCTTCACAGTTCACACTGCCACCCAGCTTTGTGTCATCCGCAAACTTGCTAGTGTTGCTTCTAATTCCCTCTTCCAAATCATTAATATATATGGTAAACAGTTGAGGCCCCAACACCGAGCCTTGCGGCACTCCACTCGACACTGCCTGCGATTCTGAAAAGGACCGATTTACTCCTACTCTGCTTCCTGTCTGCCAACCAATTTTCTATCCATGTCAACACCCTACCCCAATACCATGTGCTCTAATTTTACTCACCAATCTCCCGTGTGGAACCTTATCAAAGACTTTCTGAAAGTCTAGATACACTACATCCACTGGCTCCCCTTCATCCATTTTACTTGTCACATCCTCAAAAAATTCCAGAAGATTAGTCAAGCATGATTTCCCTTTCATAAATCCATGCTGACTTGGATTTATCTTTTTACTGCTGATGGTGTAAAATATACTGCTGATGCTTTTTCTACTGATGGTGTAGAGCAGTGTTAATGTGTAGGGATCGATGTGCACATTCAGTGAGGTGAAGGGCCGGTTTCCACGCTGTATCTCTAAACTAAACTAAAGTACCGTCATCTGAGGCCCAGAACTTTGCTACTTGCCTTCTAACTCCATTCCTTCAACTCATTCTACCATAAAGATCACTGGAGCCTTGAGTGCACTTTATACCACACCAAGATAGGCTACATAGCCTAGTGATGGTGCTTCCATATCCCCAGCCTGACCCCAGCATCCACCCTCCACATTCTCTCCTCATTGGGCCTGAGATTAAATTCAGCACATATAATTGTTGTAATGTTTTCGTTACTAATCTGGGTCGTGTTTCAGAAGCTTAGTGCATTCCCAACCCCACAGTATTGCAAAGTAATTTGAATTGTTTTTGTTTATTTGTCCTTAATTCATGCATGCAAACTGGAACTACATCTGGACAGGCTTGGACAACTGCCAGTGGTTTATGTAACACATTCCAATTGTTCTCCCAGCATGTTCCTCTGGCCTTCCAAAAATTGTCAATTGCTATGCTGTTTATTGGGAGATATTTAACATCTCATGTATGGTTAGAATGTGCTAATATTCTTACTGACAAACTCACATATATGCAGAAATGCAAATTCAACAAATGGAGGTATCAGGATGGTTTTGATGTTGACAGTGATACCATCTGTAATGTTGTACTGTGACGGAAATCCTCAGCTCTATGACATTAAATAAATACATTTTCAGTAGGTCTGAAAAAGGGTCTCGACTCTTCCTTCTCTCCAGAGATGTAGGCTATCTTGCTGTTATTCCAGCATTTTGTGTCTACATTCAGTAGGTTCAGTCCAGATATGTGCTGACATTGTCTCTGTTGACACCAGAAAGGACAAATCGCCACTTCTTCCCGCCATAGAAGTGCACTATTTGTTGTGGTGTCATCACATGTGCCAGTAAAGCTGCAGCAAGTAAAAATATAATTGTTCTGGTTCATTTCCAGTGCAAGTAACAAATAGACATTCTTTTCTCTTTCTCAAAAACACCACCGGCATCATTTATTTCCCATTTTATTACTGAAACAGTTCCAGACACAAAATAAACCCCAAACAAGAACATGTTCTCAATAAAACTAGTAAAATGCAAATTTGTAACATAACCCAATCCTTCAAAGAATAGCTTAGATGATGTGAAAAGTCATATTTGTGCCACATAAATACCAAGCAATGTCAGTCTGCAAAAGATGAAATCTGATTACCCTCCTTTAAGATTGCCATTACTGAATCCCTCACTACCAAATCCCATGGGTCACAGTTGAATAGAAACTCAAGAAACTAGAAACTACTCCAACCTTATAAGTAGAAGCACAAGCGACTGCAAATGCTAGAATCTGGAACCAAACAAGATTAGAGGAACAGCACCTCATATTTCACCTTGGTAGTCTACAACTCCACAGAATTTTCCAATTTCATGTAACCTCACTGTCTCTTTCTCTCACCTCCTCTCGCACAACTCTTGTCTTCCTAATAATACCTCCTCCCTAGCATTCTGTTTCTTTCTCAACCCCCACATACTCCATCCGCCTATCACGCACACAATCCTCCCAATGGATTCTCACCACCGCCCTCCTCGCTCCCCCCTCCCCCCCCAGCTGCTCACTCTTCCCCTCCCTCCATAGTTTAAATCTGCCACCAGTCCTCCTGTTATTGGCTCCATTCTTCATCTTCCTTTCTTATCAGATTCCAGAATCTGCAATCATTGTCCTCCACCTCACCTCCCAGCTTCTATTGCTATCTCCACCTTCCCTTCCCCCAACTGACTCCATCTACCAATCTACGCTTCCTCACATGTACCCACTATCACTTGCTAGCTCTTCCCCCATCTCTATCTCACATCTATTATACATCCATTATATTATCTCCCCTTTATTCTTCCCATCCAAATGAAAGATCTCAACCCGAAACATTGACTGTCCATTTCCCTTCAGAAATGCTGCCTGACCTGTTAAGTTCCTCCAGCATTTTGATTTCGCTCAAGACTGCAGCATCTACACTTTCCTGCGTCATTACAGTCAATGAAGTTTACTTGATTAGAATCCCACCCAACATCCAAATCTTCCATTTCCTCTGTTCCCAGTACACAGCGATAGTTTGAGTACAATATATGAAATGCATTCACTCACTTAAGCTACCCTGTCAGCACCTCCCATACGTTGACCACTGCTATCAAGAAAGGCAGGGGAACAGACGAATGGCAACAACAATAGTCATTATTATCAGGACAAATTCCTGAACTGCCTGTCGTACAGTGGGAGTATCAGAACAGGTGAATGGTGATGTTTTAAGAAGGTGGTTCCTCACTACTTTCTCAGTTTGATTTTCGGGTAATGTGCAGTTTTATCTGTGCTAAGGACAAGCCACAAAGATCAAATGAAAAAGTGCCATGTTTGAACTTTGCTGTCAAAACATACTACGGGAATATATATATTCTGGCCCAGATTTAGTTTTGTTTTGAGATACAGTGTGGAAACAGGCCCTTCGGTCCACCAAGTCCCCGCATACTTACACGATCCTACACACACGCGGGACAATTTACAATTATACCAAGCCAATTAACCTACAAACCTGTACGTCGTTGGAGCGTGGGAGGAAACCGGCGCAGCAACTCTTCCGCTGCGCCACTGTGCCTCCCACAAAGTTCTAAATGGGATTGGGTGCTACTGGTAGGACTGCAGAGGGGAATTTCCATTTGTTCTGTACCCTGCTGGACTCATTCTGCTGCATATCACTGGCGTTCTCTCCTCACACAGTGCAGGTCTTTGGGTGGTGAAGGTCAGAGGACGGGGATGATGTGGTATCCACCAGATATAAAACCTGCCGCTGCCTAATGGGGCAGAGCACTGAAAAAAACAGACAAATTGGAAGAATAGGCATAAGGAAAGATAGATTATTTCCCAATAATGGATGAATTAGTTGAATCAAAGGGCAGAATTATTTGGGAGTATTGAATCAGTGGAGTACGCCTGAAGAAGGGAGATGATTTCAGCCTCCAGTGCCTCCAACACTATGATACCAAAATAAATTGATGGGCTGGAAATGTTTTGTGCTTGTTACATTTACATAATTCATTCGTGGGATGTGGTTGCCATTGTTAAAGCCAATATTTATTGCCCACATTGTATGCCATGACGTTGTGTCTTTAACTGGCTGATAATTGCATTGGTGTTCCCTGTAATGCCTCATTTATTGTTGAGTGGGATCTGGGTATTTGAGTGAAGAGAACACCAAATGACTTGTATAAGAAAATAACTGCAGATGCTGGTACAAATCGATTTATTCACAAAGTGCTGGAGTAACTCAGCAGGTCGGGCAGCATCTCGGGAGAGAAGGAATGGGTGACGTTTCGGGTCGAGACCCTTCTTCAAGAAGGGTCTCGACCCGAAACGTCACCCATTCCTTCTCTCCCGAGATGCTGCCCGACCTGTTGAGTTACTCCAGCATTTTGTGAATACACCAAATGACTTACCTTGACAGCACTTGGGCAGCACAGTGGCACAGCTAGTAAAGCCACTGCCTCACAGGGCCAGAGACCCAGGTTCAATCCCATGTTTGGGTGTTGTTTGTGTGGAGTTTGCATGTTCTTGTTTCCTCTGGGTCCTCTGGATTCCCCCCGCATCCCAAAGAGGTGCAGGTTTGTAGGTTAATTAGCATCTGTAAAATCCCCCCTGGTGTGTAGGGAGTGAATGACAAAATGGGAAGACATAGAACTCTGTGGGCTGCAGGTGTTGGTTTAAACCGAAGATAGACACAAAAAGCTGGAGTAACTCAGAAGAAGGGTCTTGACCCAAAACGTCACCAATTCCTTTTCTCCAGAGATGCTGTCTGACCCGCTGAGTTACTCCAGCTTTTTGTGTCTATCTGTGGGCTGAAGGGTCTGTTTCCATGTTGTATCTCTAAACATGTGGCCTGAACCATTTTAGTGCCTGAGCCTCATCTCCATCTCACTAGTTAGCTGCCTGCCTGAACAATGGGAGGAGGCAACTGGTTCATGGTGACGGTATGGTTTGAGCTCATCACCACCAATAAGAACGGTGGTGCAGCGGTAGAGTTGCTGTCTTACTGCGCCAGATATCCAAGTTCGATCCTGTCTATGGACTCTGTCTGTATGGAGTTTGTACCTTCTCTCCGTGACCTGCGTGGGTTTTCCCCGAGTGCTCCGTTTTTCTCCCACACTCCAAAGACGTACAGGTTTGTAAGCTAATTGGCTTTGGTAAAATTGTAAATTGTCCCTAGTGTGTGTAGAATAGTGTTAGTGTATGAGGATCGCTGGTCGGCACGGACTCAGTAGGCCGAAGGGCCTGTTTCCGCGCTGTATCTCTAAACTAAACTAAAAGCAAGGAAAAAGCTTAGGGGTCATTGCTGGCCAAAAATATTACAGATTCAATTTCTGGATCTTTTTCTTGCTGTCTTCAACTTTTAGGAAAGCCACTATATGAGACATTATTAGATCTATGTTAGCATTTTTAAAGACCCTGCTTGTTCGAGACAAATCTTGCTATTATCCAGTTAATACTCAATTCATCCTGTTGAGATATTGATGGTACACTACATGGGTTTGTTTAGTTGTCCATGTCCAATCTCCACTGATGAATAGGGTAAATATTGATCAGGGTAGATATAAATATATACATCTCAAACCATTTTCTCCTACTCGTAATTTGAAAATTAGTCTGGTTTTGACAGAATATTTATTCTTTCATTGGATTTTACTATCAAATAAAATCATAACATGCATTTGCTTCACCTCAGAGAATTCTCTTTACTATGAAATTTTCTAACCATTATTTAAAACTATTGTAAAATATGATGAACTCCTGAAGATAGCGATCAATTCCTAATTTCATCCTACCCTTTATGCCCATTTTGTCCAATGCATTTCTTTTTTTTAATGTTGTTGATAATGTTCAATTCAGCACTTGATTTCCAAATGAATTCATGTAATAGTCTCTCCCTATGGCAGAAAGCAAATAGCAAAACAAACAAATGAATAAATAAATAGGTGGAAATATTAACAGTGGGCTGCTCTGCAAGGTTGTATCATGTAGGATCCAGGGAAAATTAGCACACTGGATACAGAATTGGCTTCTTGATAGGAAGCGGAGGGTGATGGTGGAAGGTTGAATGTCGGACTTGAGTGTGTGACTAGTGGTGCACCTCATGGGCCTGTGTTGGACCCATTGCTGTTTGCATTTATATCAATGACTAGGATGAGTATGCACAAGGCGAGATTAGTAAGTTTGCAGATGGTACTAAAATAGATGGTATCAATAGTCAATAGTCGTTTATTTGTCACATACACATAAATGTGTAGTGAAATGAAACATTACCCGCAGTTGAACAATAAGACCAATAAGAATAATCAATAAAAATGCAATAACACATACAATCATAACTAACACCAAACAAAAAGAAACATCCATCACAGTGAGTCTCCTCCAGTCCCCTCCTCACTGTGATGGAAGGCCACAATGTCTTTTCCCCCTGCCGTCTTCTCCCGCGGTCAGGCTGTTGTCGTTGCCACGTCGGGGCGGTCGGGGCTCCCGACATTGAAGCCCCCGCTGGGCGGTGAAAGGTCCGCGGCCTATTCCAGGCCGTGCCGGATGGTGAAAGGTCCGCGGCGGGCCGACCCAAGCCCCGCGATTCGGGGCGGGCGAACACGCTGTCGCTGCTGGAGCTCCCGATGTCGGCCCCCACCCAGGGGCCTGTGGGCTTCCGACGTCCAGGCCGAAGCCTCCGGAGATGAGTCGCAGCCGCTCCCGCAGCCTCCGAAGACGGCCAGCGCCGCAGGTGGTGAGTCCGGGCCGCGGGCTCTGTGAACCAGAGCCCAGGTGGTCCCAGGTGCATGGCCGCTGGTAGGCCGCAGCGGGAACAGAGACACGACACAGAAACAAAGGTCGCGTCTCCATTCGAGAGAGAGAATTTTACAGTTCCCGTTCCCTCCCACCCCCCCCCCCAAACATAACATACAAACCCTACACCATATTAAAACTACAATTCATAAAAAAACAACAAAAAACACAAAAGACAGACGGACTGCAGGCAAGCCGCAGCTGCGACGGCAGCGCTGGCTCCTTGAAGACCTTGAAGATGGTAATCAAGAAAAGTCTTGAGGACGATGGACCAGACTTGGGCAAATGAGACTAGCTTACACGGGGCATCTTGATCAGCGTGCACATTTGGGCCGAAAGGCCTGTTTCCATGCTGTATGACTCTATGAACCTTATGAAATGTAACTCTCACCCAAAAATGCATTTTGATAGCTTAACATAATTACTAAGCCATTTTTTTTTTGCTATATTGGGAAATTACTATTTTTGATATATGCAACCAAGATGCTGTTTCTCAAATAAAAGCTGCAGTAACATTTCACCACCACATTTGGCACTTCCCATCATGGTAAATTCTGAGTTACGAGGCAGACCTCAAATGTTCTTAAGATAGCACAGTGGAGTTTTTGATCAGTACCCCAGCTCAATAATTTGCAACGTCTTTGCATTCATTATATGTGATCTCAACCTGCATGTTCAACTTCTGATGCACAGACAGTGCCCCGACTGAGCAATGAAACTAATGGCAATCTGAAAATGATTTTCATCAGCATGACAATGCCTCTGATTCAGGATGTTATGTTTCTGAAAAATGCCTTATTGTTAGGACTTAATAAGTTCTTCAGTTCCGACACTTCATGATGGCAGCAGCCAAATGGATATCTAGTCCCAGATCTAATATGATTGAACACTTACATTGCACTTACTCAGCTTGCCTTCTTTTATACTTTTACTCACCTTTAAGAATATATTTCTGCATGAGAAAGAAACTTTCTTTGAACTGGTCATGCTAGAAAAATGTAATTGCTGTATATGTTTTAAATTATGTAAACAATATGCAGGATATTTTTTGATTATAATGGGCACTGATTTCATCCATCAGGCATTGTAAATAGACTCTTTAGTCATTAGGGAATTATAATTTTAAATAGAAACAGATTTAAACACAAAAGGCTTTGCATAATTAAGTTAAATGGAGATTGACTCCTACATTGGAGAAAGAATAGTACAGAAATATTCAAGGCTAGTACAGTTCTGAGTCATACAATATATTTTTAACCATTTCTTCAAATTTAAAAAAAACATTTATTATATTGACCTAGATATACGAACAGCATGGGCAGGAGAAGAACCGATGGACTGGATCACGTTAAAACCGGGTGTCATGTGATGTATGCACTTGTTTAAACTTTTACTCATGCCTTCCTGCATGAACGTTTGTATAATATTTTGCTTGAGGTGCAGCATTACAATGACAGATGCGCCAATCCACTGTGTTTTTGTAGCACTTTCCTGCAGCTATAGACCGCTTGTGTATATACATTGACTATCAACTTCAGACGTCTTAGAACAGTCGTGTATTCCTCCATCACATCCGGCTGTCATTATACTTCGCTCTCTTCTCAGTGACAAATTATAATTCTATATTTAGATACATGTAATTAGTATAACATTATATTTGTATGCTGACTGTTCACAGTTGGTATATCGTGCTATGATAATAACAATTATTTTACAAATGAAGTTGAATTTTCATTGTTTCTATGAGGTTAACTCCTCTCTTGACCAGATTTTTTTATTTCCAAAAATACTTTATTCAGAACAAGAAACATATACAAAACAAGAACAGTGCAAAAAGTCTTCAGTCATTCTCAGTGTCTTTTCATTCATTCGTGTCATATTCAGTCGCGTTCGCAACTATCCTCAAACCAAGCACCATTACCACTGTTGTGGCCTCTTGGGGTGATATTCCTTTTCTTATTTGATGGGTGTCCCCACCAGACCCTGCTTCCCAATATCCTGCATCAGAAGGACCCAAGCATATGGTCCTCCCCCACAGAGCCTTGGCTGCACAAAACTTCAGCTTGTCCCTCAGCACGTACTCCTGCAGACTGGAATGGGCCAGTCGGCAACATTTCCTAATGGACATCTCTCTGGGGGAGCCAACATGTTTTGTGTAGATCAAAGAGTGTCTTTCAAGTTGATGATCTTCCAGCAGCACTCAATGTCCATCTCCCAATGTGACCCTGGGAACAGTCTGTAAATCAGAGCATTCTCCATTACGGAGCTGTTTGAGATGGACTGTGATAGGACCCTTGTATCATTCTCCAGACCCTCTGCACAAATCCACATTCTGCGATGTGGTGGGTAACCATGACTGAAATATTCAGATCTTATGCTAGGACATTGACTCATGCTGGCCTGAGTCTGAGGAACCTTTTTTTCCAAAAAGCAATAGTTCTCTCTACTTCAAGGATTGGATATGCAGTTCTGAAGCGTTATTTTCTTTTGACTTTGTTTCAGTTACAACTTGTGTTAGTTTATTTTCTTGTAACTGGACCACCTGATGTATCACAATTCATCCCAACTTTTATCTGTTTTGGTATTGATAGGTAAAACGTGTTTGGTAATTAAAAATATACAGCTTGGCCAATGACAATCCTTTGGTCAAGCTGTTTATAACTCTTCCAGGTAATCATTTCATCCTCTTTTGATGCCGATTTCCCACTCTAACTTGCTTCAGTTTCAGATTTATTTTTTCGATTTGTCCTGTCTGACTCTTTTTATGCTTTGTCTGGTTTTCATCTATTGACTACGCCAAATTTGCTTTCACCAATGAAAACTTTATTCAGGGCTGCTTTTGGAGAAATAATTCAGCTTGTTTTCCACCAGCAGGTGTGTCAGGACTGTTCCAATAAGATTTTAGGAAGCCTGCCAGATTTTTAGCCATTCATAACTGACACCCCTCTGAATTAGGATCAAACATTTCCTTGATTAGGGCACATTTAATAATTTGTACTGTGCATTCAGCTGCTCCATTAGACATTAGGTAATACAGTGGAACTCTGGTAAGTTTTATACCATTTTTATTCATACATTGTGTAAATTCTTATAGATAGATACAGAGGTGAACATGAATCTGCCGGTGGAAGCTGGGTATTGAAGCAGACAGAGGACTGGTGTTTGAGGCTCAGAAATTGAGCAAGGGTTTCAGTGATTAATTGATTCCAGTGGTTGCATTGCCACCCGAATCAGGGTTTAGACAGGGGTGTAGAGGGGGAACCTTAATTGATTGCGGGATAAGGGGAGGTGGGGAAATCAGGGTGTAGGGGATTCCTTTTCTGTGAATGGAGAAGTTAGAAGTGCAAGCAGTGGATTGTGGCTGCTGGGTGTTTGTAATGCTGCAGGGAAGGCCTGAAGGAAGCATACTGAAGGAAATTGCCCGAGTGAGGATCCAGTCCTGGAATGAGGCCTACCTTGAAACATAATGATCTAATTTCCTGGGCAATGTTCTGTAGAAGCTTTGTGTGTGCAATGACATCATTCCACAACAAATGTGAACTAAATTACGACATTGGCGCTAGTGTAGGTCAAATTTGCAGGGTGAGAGGATTATGCCATAAAATCATCACCATGGCATAAACAGTATTCATCCATCCAGCGTTGAAAAATAAAGTTTATGTTAGAACTCATAAGTCTTAAGGTGCAAATTCAGTCCATACTGCCTTTGGAAGGAAATTCTGGACTTGTCCAACTTAACCCTTGAACATAAATCCAGATTTATAATAAACTATGGTATAAGACATAATATACCATGATACATTTGCAATGTATCATGGTATATTATGTCTTCTGCCATAGTTCACATATAAATTTATTTAAATTTCACTACACACCCAATATTTTTCTTTCATCGTTGCTCATTCAAGGTCACTTCAGAAAAGCCTATTTTTCTGATGGTTCGTGTGGATATCATAGATCTGGGCACAATATTTGCTAAAGATCAAGGCATTTTCTCAGTACACTAACCATATTGTTATTGAAGCCTGTTGAGCCCTCCTGGACATTTGCGTTTCCTGATTTTTTAAATACTGTCATTATATTTAAGTCAAAAGCACGCAATGCCAAAGTTGCTTTCAATAACTTTACTAAACGACAGCCAATGAATCAGTCTGCTATGTTATGACCTTGATTACAATCACAGACTAACTCACAATTTATTCAATAACTAGACCAAGTGGACCTGTTGGGCCCAAACCTCTCCTACATTGGTGCAGCACCCTCTCCTCCTCCCCCCCACTCCCCTCTCCTCCCCTCCCCCCCTCCCCTTCCCCTCACCCCTCCCCCTCCCCCCTCCACCCCCTCTCCCTCCACCCCCTCTCCCTCCACCCCCTCTCCCTCCCCTTCCCCCCTCACTCCTCCCCCCTCCCTCCCCCTCCCTCCTCCCCTTCCCCCCTCCCTCCCCCCCTCCACCCCCTCCCCCACCCCCTCCCCCTCCCCTTCCCCCCCTCCACCCCTCCCCCTCCCCTCCCCTCCCCATTTCCCCATCCCTTCCTCTACCCCCCTTCCCCTCCTCCCCCCACTCCATCCCCCTCAACCCCCCCTTATCCTCCCCCTCCCTCCTCCCCCCTCCTTCCCTTCCTCTCTCCCTCCCCCTCCCTCCCTAGGAGATAGATTTAAACTTTAAAATGTGAATAACTTAAAATATAACATCAATTTCAATGAGACTTCTTCCATTAGCACCAAAGGGACGAGAGTGAGTAAGGTGGGCCTAAAATTGTCGCGCTATCGTGTACTGTTTTGGCTGTAGTTCAGGAACAAACAAACAAACAAACGAGGGTTTTAGTATACAGATATTGCCATAAATTACACATTATAACACGGTTGAATATTATCACTTAAATGAGCTAAATCTGCATTAAATAGTCTTTTGACCCCTCAAGTTAAAACTACACGGTTTGTACTCAATTTTCTCATGGTGTGGTGACTTGGTTATTGGCATCCTCTTGAATTTGGATTAACTGTTTAGCCTGATGTCCAATGTTTCTGGGTGGGTCTCGTTCTGATGACAGATTTTTCTGAGACTTCCTGCCTTCTCTTGGCCACACTTAAGTTTTGTCCTACTGAACAGAGCAAAGATGTTCTCTGTAACTGTGTTGCACTCAGTGGTTGAGAGTTCTGGCAGATGCAGATATTTGGCAAAGTCAGCCTCCTGCCCCCAGAGCACTCTTCATGGGTGTGACCGGGCTAACTCTGCTCAATCTCTGGCAATTTATTCTCTCTCAGACACAATTTCTATAGATTAGCTCTTTTGCTAGAATAGCAAATATATTTCACACAAATTTGTCGAACATTTAAGTACTGAGTCCCTTACAGTATCATTTCAAAGCCAGCGAATTTCAAACTAGACCTTGCGTTGGCCACTTTGACAAGTTAAATTAATATTTTCTTATAACCTTTCATCGCCTATTTGCCACCAACAAGCTGAAGATATTTTATTAAAGGATACACACACAGGATGTATGTATGTGTGGACATACACACAGGATGTATGCATGTGTGGGTGTGTGGTGAAGTAATCTTGAAATCACTGACCTCCTTGTGATTCTCCAGTTGTCACCGACATTGTCTCAATATGTTCCTTTCTTTTATAACTGGCTCAGCATCTTGTAAGTGGCAGAGTCAACTGAGAAACAGAAAGGTTAGCTGTCTTTGCGCTATCGTGTCAAAAATAACAAAACAGAGAGCTTTAATCGAAAACCCTGAAAGTGTTGTAAACAGCAAGGTTCATACCAGGTTCACTCCAGGGTTTCAAGCATAAACAGAGGCTTGTGGCACAACTTGAAGCTAATCCTTTTACTGCCAAGCTGTTGCTTTCCTTTTTCAGCCTTTCTCCAGCAGCGATGCTGCATGCACTCTATCTCTTTCATTAAATATAATTGTTCCACCCAGCGCAAATGTGATGCATCACACTCTCAATGACGTCACTTCTGAATGGGTGGCCTTAAGGCATCAGTGGGTTATGGGTTCCAGAGCGATAACATTTGTTTGGCCTGTGCACTGTGGAGACCCAGCACTTGCTGTGGTGTAACATCGTGGTTTTCTGGAGACACAAGGACGTGCAAATGGTGGAATCTTGAGCAAAACAAAAAGTGCCGAAGGAACTCAACAGAGCAACCTGCATCTGGGGAGAGAATGGACAGGCAATATTGTTGTAGGGAGGAGAAAGCTGGAAAAGAGAGAAGAGTAGGAAGAAACCTCAGAAGCTGGTTTATAACCATAAGTAGACACAAAATGCTGGAGTAAGGTGACGTTTTGGGTCGAGACCCTTCCAGGGGAATGGGGGCTGGAAAAAGCCTGACATGTGATGGGTGAATACGGGCGAGTGTGGTTCCTGATCCATTCCTATTGGAGTGTGGTCCCTATTGGATCCCATTAGCTGTGTTTCAAGCAGTATCCTTTTTTTCTGCTGCACAGCCAAGCAATAAGTCTGAATATATTTAAAAAAACAGAATGCATTACATAAATAGGACAGATTTAGATGGATATGGGACAAACATAGGCAGGTGGGACTAGTGTAGATGGGACATGTTGGTCAGTGTGGACAAGTTGGGCCAAAGGGCTTGTTTTTACGCTGTATGACTCTATGACTATGACTCTACACACTTGATTCTATGCACATTTCCTGAATAAGAGTCCTGGTCCAAAACATTGCCTGTCCATTCCATGCACAGATGTTGCCTGACCCACTGAGTTCTTCCAGCAGTTCATGTTTTGCACCACATACTGATCCTGCCTTCAAGCACCTCTGCACTTTACAAGGAGTCAAGATTTGAGCTGTTGATTGCAATGACAGGCCAGGAGGTAGAGTGACTTTGTCTTTACCCATTTTCTATTTCACCACCACCAGGCTGCAGTTTCAGCAAAGTTTAGAGTGGGGCAACAGTTACACATTACACCTTCTGCTTCTTGTAAATCAGAGAACGGGATGAAGGGAAAGTCAGACGTGAAAAGTAGGATGAGGATACCATCAGTCTTTATGCACTCTTACCAACTGCAGGACATGGACCTCAGCAGAGAAATAAACCCCAATCGATGGGCCGAATTGCCTAGTTCTGCTCCTATGACATGAGCTTAGAAGGCGATGCAACTGGGCACGCCAAATGTTGCGGTTAAATAGCTAGTGCATTCATTCGTTTGCTGCTCTGCTGCTCAATGTGGGTCCCTTTGTTCTATAAAAGTGAGGGGAGTGTGGTAGTGAGTGTCATGCACTGTGTTTGGGTGATTTGTCTGCTGTGTTTATTTGACTGGTGGTGTGTGCAGTCTGTGAGGTGTAGATGTCAAGCCTGATGTATTGGTGCGCTGTTCCATTAGGACGTATGAATGTTAGGTGTCAGTGTTGAGTGATGGAGTTTATTGGTCGGTGAATGCAGACTGATGTGGTGCGTTGAGCAGCTTGTGAGGCAGTGACCAGGAGATGACGATTGCGAATGCTCTCACTAACCTTGACCAAGTGTGAGGTCATTGTATCTTGCAATACTTCTCCCAGCACCTCGGCTCTGCACTCTTCACATTAACATCCCCAGTTGTTTCCTTGCACTGCCGGCTCACAATGCTGCTGAAGCACCCTGCAAAGAGAGGACATCCCTTCCTCCTCTTCCCCAATAAGAACTCAATTGCTCTCACTTCTCTTTTGTCATCTTTGTAATACGTAGCATTGACCTCCAAAATGACAAGTTGCCAGCTGCAGCCAAGAGCGTCTCCAGTTTAAACAGTGGCTTATTTCAGGCAGTGCGAACCCTCTGACCTATTGCTCTTGAAGTTATAACCCGTGGGCATTTGATAAGGCAATCAACAGCATGTGCAGTGATGGCAGCCTGCTGAAATCATGAAAATGAACAGTGAGCATTCATTTTATGGCTGCCCTACACTAAGACAAAATGGTTCAGGTTAATAGCACTTTGTGAATCCAGCATCCACTTTGCAGTGCTGTCCAATTTAGATCAGGCAGGGTTTGTAGCAGCTTTGACACAAGGGTAGCTGTGAAGTTAAAGTGGGCCAATTGGTTCGGTGTGGAAGTTAAGTGAAATTGAAAGGGTTGTACACCAGCCTGGATGAAGATCTTTTGAAGCCATTTATTTAAAACTCTGTTAGAAATTGCTGCTGTTACCACAAGTAAATTATTATTTCCAATGTTCGGAAAACATTCCCCCATCTGCTCCTGGAGCAGTGAAGTTACTTCAATTGAGTGCAAAGTACTCTATCTCTCCATTATGGTAACAGATGAAAGTCAGAACTACATGAGGCATTAAATTAAAAAATAAATAATAAACATTTGGGGACTTTGCTTTAATTTGCCACATGCGTCTGCTCCTCTGCCATGCTAATCGGCAAAGCACACCCAAGCTTTCTTTCTGCTCAGCCACACAAGAGCAGCTAGTTAATGGAAGGCTGGGAGCGAGGGAGACAAAGCACCAGTGAACCATTGATGATAGCAAAAATACAATGTTACTCTATTTACTTTGGCCAGGCCCAAGTTGAACTGCATGAAATCCATTCCTTATGTATTTTATGGCTAATTATGAGTTAACACAGGGTGAAGTAAGGGCATGGAAGGTAACAGGTGTTGCATATGCATTTAATAACCTGTCATCATGCAAAGCAGAGAGATACTGTGTCTTCCAGATGTGATAATCTACACTTAATCAAGAATTGACACAAACAAATTTCATGTCCTTAGGGTATATATTAAGGTGAATTAGGCAAGACTGAAAGCACTTGCAGCAAGTCATTTCAGTAAATGGATCAAGCAATTCATTCATTCATTCCCCCTGTGAACGCATGGTTTTCTCCAGGCGCTCCGACTCCTCCCACATTTCAAAGACGTGCGGGTTTATAGGTTAGCTTCAGTAATTATCTTCAGTAAATTGTCCCTGGTGTGTAGGATGGAACTAGTGAAGGGTTGATCGTTGGTCGGCGCAGACTCGGTGGGTCAAAGGGCCTGTTTCCATGCTGTATTTCTAAGCTAAACTAAACAATCAGAGTCCCTTATTGCCCATGAAGTAAGAACTTCAGAAGGGTGGCATGGTGGCGCAGCGGTAGAGTTGCTGCATTACAGTGCTTGCAGCGCCGGAGATCCGGGTTCGATCCCGACTACGGGAGCTGTCTGTACGGAGTTTGTACGTTCTCCCTGTGACCGCGTGGATTTTCTCCGAGATCTTTGTCCTCCCATACTCCAAAGACGTACAGGTTTGTAGGTTAATTGCCTTGGGTTTGTCTACTTGGTAAAAGTGTAAATTGTCCCTCGTGTGTGTAGGCTTGCGTTAATGTGCGGAGATCGCTGGTCAGTTTGGATTCGGTGGGCCGAAGGGCCTGTTTCTGCGCTGTATCCCTAAAACTAAAAAAAACTTTAAAAACTTCCTTCCCCTGCTCTGCTGGGAGAGGGGCTGGCATTGTTCTGCCGGGAGTCCCCCTGGTAATCTTCCTTGGTTTCTTGTGGCTGTACCTGAGGCGTCGTGTGGTCAGGCTAGGACATGTAATGGAATGCTGCCAGTGGTAACCCAAATGAGGAACCTGTAGATTGAGTATTCTGTAAATAAAACCCCCTCCGTGGATTGAGCATAGCGTGGATAGCACTTGAACAGCTTGCAACGAGATCAAACATTGGCCTGAAACGTCACCTATTCCTTTTCTCCAGAGATGCTGTCTGACCCGCTGAGTTACTCCAGCTTTTTGTGTCAATCTTCAGTTTAAACTAGCATCCGCAGCTCCTTTCCTACTCCTTACATAGTATCCGGTAAATAGCAGGAAAAATAACAAATCGTACTGAGACTGTTCCATGATAGCTCTCAACAGGGGGTTATGTTTATTTGGATAGAAAAGTTATTGCCATTTGGTGCATGGCTGATGCTGGGAAAGCATTAAGCTCACTCATGTGCAACGTAAAGAAATGCTCAATCCAATGTTATAGCAGGTAATTTCATCCAGAAATGACCCACAGTGCAACTGAAAATGAAGATGAATTTGAACTACACGTATCCAAAAATCAGCCTCTGTGCAATCCAGTGTGTCTAAGCATGAGGTAAAACACACAAATTGATATATTAGATGCTATGTTTTAAGACTCACTTGTAGGTGGCCATTGTAGATAGAGTGAATTGAGGGATGGATGAACTAGTTGGTAGAATATGCAAGCAACTGGACCGCTCACCTCTTTCTTAGACACACTGGATTGCACGCGACCTGGCTTGGGGCAATATGCAGATCAATTTCATGACTCCTTAATAAATCCAGATTTACCTTTTGTGCATTGGTAGTGTCAGGTCCAAACATACAGCCAACCCGCTTTACAATGACAACGTTCTCCATGGCACTCAGGCCTTGCATGTGTAAAGAGCACCATCTTGGAGGCGATGTATGGGCAGAACCGATTTAACCCACAAAGCAGATGGAGACACATTTCACAGCAGGCTCTTTGCTTAGTTGTCTATAAAATACTCATCTTACTAGAAATGCTATGAATTATGATCCCATTAAACATTTGTAAGAATCTATTAAAATTTCAGTTAAGTCTGAAATATAAACTCTTCAACTATTTTAAAGCAATGAAAAATAACAAGAGTCAAGAGTGTTTAATTGTCATATGTACTGACAACAGAACAATCACATTCTTAATTGCAACTGCTTAACAGGCCCATAAACACAATACTGCACGTGCAGAAAATACATGACAATTTAAAAAGTTCAGTGAATTAACAACTTTAGCACAAGGGCAAAAATTGAAGACAATAATGCAACCAAAGACAGTCCATAGAAGTTCATAGTTGCTCAGGTTAGTGTTATGTAGTGTTTTAGGAGAGTGATGGTTGTTGGGAAGAAGCTATTCTGGAACTGGTGGTCACAGTTTTCAGGCTCATGTATATACTTCCTGATGGTAGGAGTGAAATGCGAGTGTTACCAGGGTGATGAGGGTCTTTGATGATGAGGCAATGCCTGCTGTAGATCTCTTAGATGGTGAGGAGGTCAGTACCTGAGATGGACCGGGCAATGTCTACCACTCTCTGTAATCACTTTCATAACTGATGTTAACCATAAAAAAATAGAATATTATTATTTATATTTAAAAAATATTATCCATTACTTGTCCATGACAGCCATTTCTCCATTTTCATGATATTTCTGTGCCAGATTTGACCAGCTGTAGGTTTCCGAATGTACTTGCTGAAACCTTATGCTTTGTCAATGAACTCTTTGGGGAATTCAATATAAGAACTCAGATGAGGGAAGGCTGCTAAAGAATGACTGGCAAGTTTAGAACTTTCCCATTTTAGTTTAGTTTAGTTAAGATATACAGCGTAGAAACAGGCTCTTTGGCCCAGAGAGTCCACACCAACCAGTAATTACTCATAGACTAGCACACACTATAAACTAGGGACAATTTACAATTCTTATTTACCAAAGCCAATTAACCTACAAACCTGTACATCTATGGAGTGTGGGAGGTAACCGGAGCACCCGGGGAAAACCCATGCAGTCATGCGGAGACCGTACAAACTCCATGCAGACAGCGCCATTAGTCAGGATCAAATCCGGTTCTCTGGTGCTGTAAGGCAACAACTCTACCGCTGCACCACCATGCCACCAAATTATATTCAGGAATCCTAAATTTGGCAGCACCTGGCATTTTACTGCCATATTGAACGCAATGTATCTTTTAAAAGATAGACACAAAATGCTGGAGAAACTCAGCAGGCCAGGCAGCATCCTTGGAGAACATGCTTATGCACCATTTCGGGTCGTACCACACGACCCGAAACATCGCCTATCCATGTTCTCCAGGACAGAGCACTTTGTGTCGACCTTTGGTATGAACCAGCATCTGTAGTTCCTTGTTATTACATTTATCTTTTAAAAGGGCGGTTTAAACATAAATTATTTCAATTTTATTTTGCAAACACGATGACACTTCATGAAGCTGCATTTCTCAGAAAAGACTTATTTCTCAGCCTGATATAGTGCCCTTGCACAGTAGGCCAAAAGGTCAAAGAATATGACGCATGGAGTCGCTCAAGCTTTCTGGAGGACGAGCAAGCCTCCGGCATACACTTGTCACACACGCAACACGTATGTCCCACTGAGTTACTCCAGCATTTTGTCTACCCTCAATTTAAACCAGCATTTGCACTTCTTTCCTACACATATTGTCCATTCAACTGCAAAATCTCCTCAAGGTACTTCTACTTTAAAGAAGTTCTCCTCGTCTCTCCAACGAGAGTTCAGCAACATCCTCTGTCACTGCTCTCCCTCTGTGATTCCGCTGTATTAATTTGTAGGGCCAAACCCTTGGCCATCCTTTCCTCCTTAACTTCATCCAGCCTGGCTACACTCCCTGTCTCCATTGTCTTCCAATTTCAGCATTTATGTGAGCTGATTTAAATCCCTCCACCACTGGTATGCATAACCTTAAAGGCGTGGCAGGAATATCTTTTGAAATCTAACCAGAGCCACTGCAATTGGTCTCCTGTGTACCAAAGCAAGAAAAAGGAACTGTAAAATATGTAAACTCTTTTTCATTAAGACACAAAGTGCTGGAATAACTCAGCACGTCAGGCAGCAACCCAGGAGAACATGGACAGGTGATGTTTTCTGCCGGGACCCTTCTTCTGATCTGTCTGAGGAAGGGTTCCAACCTGAAACATCACTTTTCCACGTTTTTCAGGGATGTTACCTGACCTGCTGAATTATTCTGGCATACGTGTCTTTCTCTGGTATAAACAAGCATCTGCAGTTCCTTGTTATTACAAGCCCCAAGGAACAGTGATTTGTGAGTTCTGCAGCTGGTATCCGGCTTATCATCTGTCATCAAAAGAGCATCTTAAACTTAAATATCATCTTAACCATAGAAAGAGGTCTCAAAGAACGCTATGACAAATAGCACAAAATAACACAAGGACAAATTAGTCCACCCAATCAATGAGTAAGGGTAGGGAGAATGTAGCAAAGGAATTGCTTGGGGTTATGGAGAAAATACCAGAGCTCAGAGCCAAAGCTCAGAACCAGAGAAGAGAGAACCATATTCCATAAGTCGTTTCCAGAAAGGTGGAAACAAAATAGAAAAATTGAATAAAAAAAGGTCTGCTTCACAAGGAGAGAAATATTGAGGAATATATCCTGTCTATTTTCAGCTATGAGATGAATTATTTATTTTGATATGAAGAATTAAACTAAAACAGGTTTATTTAGAAAAATATTGACATTCTGCTAAATATCACTGTAAAGAGGTACAAGAGTGCTGATGCATAAAACATAGAAAATTAAAATGCTGTATGTCAAACGGTGTTTTGGCCTTTATTTCCAAAAGGAAAAAGAAGAAAAACAGAATTTGAAACAGAAAATAAGTAGCATTTTATAGAATCATAGAGGAATATAGCACCAAACAGGCTCTTTGGCCAATCATGTCCAGTCGATCATCAACAACCGAGCTATATTCATCTCATCTACAGTACTTCACTTATAGTCTTTTAAGCCTTGGCAATTCAAATGTTCATCCAGCCCTGTCTAATGTCTCTCTGACAATGACCAACATTGTATCCTCCATGTGGTTAGGGCCTGCAGGAAAGTCCCTCCATTTCCATTAGTTCTTGCTACCTCTAATTGCAGAAACTTGTATTCTACATGAAAGAGGAAGTGTTGTGGATTATACTGGCGTTGTGAGATTGACATGGTTCAACGGGCAGTGTATGCATGCTGTGATATGTGGCGTGAGGTTTGCAGCTGTACTAAGTTTATTGGGATGAAGTTAAGCAGCCTGATGTTATTTAGCACTGTAATTATGTGGTGCCATTTATAAAGATTTTTGGTTGGGACTGAGGTGTTGCAAGTTTAGTGGCGATTTTGGTTTCAGAGTCCCTGGCAGAATTCTGGCAGAATTCTGGCAATATACTGCGACAATTCAATGGCTGCTGGGTCCGAAGACGGTCCCGCCGTTCTGGCAGCCATAGTAAGTGCTTGCCTCCAGTACACCGCTTGTCCTCCAGAAGGCGTTGTGTGGCAACATTATGGGTCAGGGGTCGTGACCTCACCGACTGTGCAAGAGCCCTTTATAGTGGCATTAGCTATATAATATTAGTGGAAAACTATCCTTAACCAATCGACTGGCATCTACACTTCATCATCATTTGGAAATGGAAGACCTCAAAATAGCTGCATGGGACACCATGCTCATTTAATTATGCACCAGCTGGAAACAGGATGCATTCTTTCGGAGCCACTCTATGTGATCTTTATGTTAATAACACTGTTTTATTACTCCCTCTCTTGCACATATGGTACAAAAGAGAAGGGAGGGGGGTGGCGGAGAATCCTGACTGCCAAGCCCCCCCCCCCTACTTGTAGACCATTTTGCTGATTTGATCAGGCTGCGTTTAAGAGGTTGTGAATGCATGGAGTGGAGACGAGGGAAAGCTGAAGGCTTTCTCACAGCTCTGCTCCTGAGCTGTCAACCGCCAGTCATTCTTTCTGGGCTGCAAACTGGATTCACTCATTCACTGATCGACTCACTAATTGTGCCTTACTAAGCATTCCATTAGCTCCCACATTTCTCGGTGCAATTGTGACAATGTTCACCATTGCTTCATGAAGGATTCATGGTGAGCATTCATGTGGTGATGAGCATCCATTTGCATAATTCAGTTTCTGAGGTTGCACAGCTCTGGGCTTTCAATGCTTCCACACCAGAACCAAGCCATTAATCTGCAACAAGTCCCTCAGGTCACACAGTCAAATGTTGTTACTGCTAGAGCAAGAGTCAACTTTCATTCTTCACAAAACTTGACATTTTATAGAAATTACATTTCACCAGTCATAACATTTAAACTTAATCTGTGCCTGAAGGGATATTGGTTTTATTTGAAATATCTGCCTTCTCTGCAACTGTGACACAGGAATATATCTTGAATCTACCTAAGCATGTTTAATCCGAAAGTCCATCATTGAGAATGCACTGTGCCGTCAATAACTCTAGCATTTCTCACCGAGTCAGAAAGAAATGTTGCAATGGAAACGAATGTGGCCCAGAAATTATTGCTTTTACGATGAGCACGAGAACTAATCATCACTGCAATAATATTTTAATGCCTTTACTTGCCCCTCTGGCTTTCACACATTTGATAAATTCCTGCTAGGAAGAAGTGGCTTTTGGATATAACTGTGCTGAAGATGTGCATTGGAATTGTTGTGGTATCTAATGTATGTTACTGGTCAGTTCACATTCACAAATAAAATGTAGAAATTTGTACCGGCAGAAAAAAACCATTATATCACTCAGATTTAACTCCATCCTTTTCATGATTTGCTTGACACCATTCTTCGCTTCACATTTGATTATAGAGATCATACCGAACAGAAGGAGGCCCTTCAGCCCGCTTTGAATCTGGCAGCTTTTTGAAAGAGCAATCCAACTATATCATTCCCATGGTTTTACCCCATTTCTCAAGTAAGCTTTTCTTTGAGTTCCAACATGAAGGTTACTATTGAATACACTTAGGATAGGTTATGTTAGTTATTGTCACTCGTACTGAGCTACAGTGAAAAGCTTTGTTTTGCATGTGATCCAAGCAGATTAGATAATACTATACATAGATACAATTGTCAAACTCAAGTACAATAGACTTGACTAGATGGAGTAAAGGGGAAGATACAGAGGACAGAATCTAGTTCTCAACTTAGTAGCACTTCAGTTCATGGACAAAGTCCAGTGTCCACAATGGGCTAGAGGTGGCTAGAGAAGATGCAAAGATCTTTGTCAAGGCTCCTACTGCCTCCTCTTTTGTGTCACTCAATAACCTGGATAAATCCTACCGGGTCCTGGGGATTTATTCTCTTTAATGGTCTTCAACAGCCCCAACACCTCCTCCTTCTTAATCTCAAACTGCCCTTGCATATTGGTATTTAACTGTCCTTCATGTCCCTCTCCTTGGTGAAAATTGATGCAAAGGACTCATTTAGTATCTCAAATACATCCAGAGACTCCTATGGGAGAATATTATTTTATGCATGATATTATTTGCTATTATTTTATACATTAGACATTGTTACGGCATTATTTTATACATTGTTGTTTAAGGTTCGTAACTGCTTAGGCATTAGGCGCCTCTCTGTAACTAATTAAGGCGCTCTAGACATTCCGTACCCTTGACACATCTCTGTAACACTCCTTTGTATAACACTCCTTTGCTTTAGCTTGTACCCTTGCTTTAGCCTTGATGATAAGGGTAGTAGAATCCGAAGGGATGCGGACATTCATCAATGAGTAGGATTTAATGGTGGCAAGAGAAGAGATAAGGAAAAACATAGGCCTTGGGGGGATGGATGGATGTGAGGGATGAACTAGCAGGAAATAAGGGAGGTGAAATATGAAGGGATGTGAGCATTGAGATAAGGATATATTACTAAATGGGATTTAATGGTGGCGGGACAAACAGGTACTACAAAGCAATGAAGGACTGAAGAAAGGGAGTGTGGGAGAAAGGGAGTGTGGGTATGAGGTAATACAAAGGAGATAAGGTTTAGAATAACCCTATAAAAATAGGCTGCCCGGTGTATTAAGTGGGCAGTCAGATGGTTGACATCCTGATTGTTCCAGCCGTTGTTTGCAAATAAAGGCTTTTAACTTCTTGAAGAATTCTCCGTGTCATCTGCTTCATTTCGAACACCGGTAACCACGACACTCCAAGCACAGGTTCCTTTATCCTTGATTGAAGCACGTGGACACTTCAGGTGTCATATTGGAAGCAAGCCGACCTGTCCCCTACAAAACCTGAGAAATGGAGCAGAACCTGGCAGCTTCAAGGTTCAAGGTTACACGGTCAGTGAAACTTGAGTTAGCATTCAGCCATACTAAGTGAAAAGCAACAAGACACACAGCCTCATAAAATAGAAGTTAACATAAACATCCACCACAGCGGCTCCCCACATTCCTCACTGTGACGGAAGGTAATACTGTCCAATCTTCTCCCTCTTTATTCTCCCGCGGTCGGGGCTGTCGAACCATCTGCAGTTGGAGCCATCAAAGCTCCCACAGCTGGCGATCCACGTCAGGACAGTTGAAACTCGCCACGGCTTGGAGCTCCCGAATCGGACTCTAATTAGGGACCGCGGGCTCCACGATGTTAAAGTCCACAGGCCCGCGGTTGGAGCTCTCCACAGTCCATCCCCGGCAAAGGGATCGCAGGCTCCATGATGGTAAGTCTGCGCTGCGCCCGCAGTTGAAGCGCAGGGTCGGTCTCCAGGAAATGCCGCGCCACTCCACGATGTTAGGCCGCAGTGCGGACGGAGATACGATACGGAAAAAAATCGCATCTCCGTCGAGGTAAGAGATTGGAAATAGTTTCCCCCAACCCAACTCCCCTCCCCCCTAACCCCCACATAAAACAAACCAAGGAACACTAAAACATACTCTTTAACACGTACGTAAAATAACAAAAACAGAAGAAAGGACAGACACAAACTGTTGGCGAGGCAGCCATTGTTGGCTCCAACGGCTTAGAGTTGATGGTAAGACACTGAAAAATATGTTGGAGAAAACAGTCACTTTCAGATATAAAGATGGCGTTCTTAACCAATAGTTTGATGATCATATCATACTATTATCTGAATTTTAACTTACCAGCCGCCATTAAAGAATTTGAGTTTACATCTTTAGATCATTATTTCGAGGCTTTGGATTACTAGTCATTAACTTGAGTGCGATGCTACTATAAACCTTAATTGCCTTCATAAAAAGGACTCACCAAATTGCCAGTCAGAGCTGTATAATTACAATTGCCACTTTATGACACATCCACAGCAAGATTGTGACATGATGTGTGCTCATGTTGTGTGCTGTAATGGAAAAAGTATTCCAGTTTGATCACATGTAGTTTGATCATTAATTTCAAATTTGTTCTTCGGCAGTCCCTGGGGATCGAGGATGACTTGCTTTCATGCCAATGTTGTGGCTTCTGAGGTGATTGATTCAGATAATGTGGGAATCTTGAATATTCTTCTCTGTCCACCTGGTAACCTCTTCCCGGGACAGAGTATAGAGCAGCAGAGTATTTTTTTCAACAGTCAAAACTTTGAATGATGCATTTAATTGCGTTAGCATTTTATTCACTGTGCAATCTTGACACAATTTAATCATTATAACAGATAAGGATTGAACTGCTTTCCAAGGTCGTGTGCGATACAGTGGAAAGTGAGATGCTGCTTTACATCTGCAGTGTCAAGAATTCAAACCTGACCTCCACTGCTGTTTGTGTCGAGACAGAATGTTCTCCCTTTGGCACTGTGGGATTTTTCCAGGTGCTCCATGTTCCTCCCAAGTGATTAAAAATATGCACACAAGGAACTGTAGATTGTGTCAAATGTGCAGATTGGTAGGTTAATGTAAGTTCCCCATTGTGTTCACGTCAGAGGTGGAATCCGAGAGAGGTGATGGGAATATGGGGAAAAGGGAAGGGTGATCAATGTGGAAACAAGGAACTAGAGATGCAGTTTAATATACAAAAGGAACACAGTGCTGGAGTAACTCACCAGGTCAGATAGTGTCTCTGGAGAACATGGGTAGGTGAAATTTCGGGTCGAGATCCTTCTTCAGACTTGATTGTCAATGGGCTGAAGGGCCTGACTCCATGCTGTCTGAATCGATGACTAAAAATTAATTAACATAACCACATGGCAAACACAGCATGATCCAGGAGGCAATTTAAATAGTTTCAAAAAAGGTTTCAAATATTACATGGTCATGCAAAAGGGGAAAAAAGGCACTGTACTCAACTGTATTTATAGTCCTAAGGATTGAAATAGGTTACACCATCATGAGGTCTGGGCTGTTACCCTATAAAATAGCACAATGCATTCAGAAGTCAATGCGCTGTAACCTTTGATAAACCCAGACTTAATGATGGGAAGCTTAGATAAATGTGTTTAACCTTCAGGTATTTTTTTAAAGAAGAATGCCAACATGAATAATGTTTTATTCATGTCGGCATGGAAGGGATTAACTAAAAATAAAATTATAAATGTTAGCAGTCAAATGGCTAACCAGCCAATAAAAGTGACAGACACTATCTGCTCTAGTCCCTCCAGATAAAGGAAATAGGAAAGTTGTAAAGCACTTATGTAAGATGGAAAAAAAAGTTGTTGATTCACATTAAAATTGTTGGGAAGTTTAATGGGCTAAAGCAATAATATATCTAAAAATGTAACCTGGAAAAGCTGCAGCACAGCAGGACATGCAATCCAAATAGCAAAAACAGCATGCAACAGATGGAGCTAAAGAACACCACAACCAATGGATGAGATTGAAACTCAGCAGTCATACTGCTGCAAACATGGATATTGATGGACAATTAAACAGTTGATTCAGGGCGTGAGGGGTGGCAGAGGCTCCAAGAACATCCTTGCTATTGAGGGCGTGCAGGAGTAGGGTCCTGACCTAAAATGTCATCTATCCATTTTCTCTAAAGATGCTGCATGACTGCTGAGTGACTTCGGCATTTTAGCATCATCCACTCAACACATCTGGCTGAAAATGGTTCCAAGTGTTCTGCCATTTCTTTAGTACCACCATGCTAGGCAGGAAACATGTTCCCAATGTTAGAGGCAGGAAACATGTTCCCAATGTTGGGGGAGTCCAGAACCAGGGGCCACAGTTTAAGAATAAGGGGAATAGGCCATTTAGAATGGAGATGAGGAAAAACTTTTTCAGTCAGAGAGTTGTAAATCTGTGGAATTCTCTGCCTCAGAGGGCAGTGGAGGCCAATTCTCTGAATGCATTCAAGAGAGAGCTAGATAGAGCTCTTAAGGATAGCGGAGTCAAGGGGTATGGGGAAAAGGCAGGAACGGGGTACTGATTGAGATTGATCAGCCATGATCACATTGAATGATGGTGCTGGCTTGAAGGGCTGAATGGCCTACTTCTGCACCTATTGCCTATTGTCTATTGTCTACTGCCCTCAATGATAGCAAGCCTAGCATGGTGGTACTAAAGAAATGGCAGAACACTTGGAACCATTTTCAGCCAGATGTGTTGAGTGGATGATGCTAAAGTGCCGAAGTCACTCAGCAGTCATGCAGCATCTTTAGAGAAAATGGATAGATGACATTTTAGGTCAGGACCCTACTCTTCACTTGTCTGGAATTGCAGTGAATTGTGGACGCAGCCCAGACCATCACACAAACCACCTTCTTTTCCATTGACTCCATTTATACCTCACACTGCCTCAGCAACGCCAGCAGCATAATCAAGGACAAGTTGCACCCTGGCCACTCCCTCTTCTCCCTTCTCCTTTCTCCCTTCTCCCATCAGGCAAAAGTGCACACCACCAGATTCAGGGACTGTTTCTTCCCAGCTGTTAACAGGAAACTTAATCATCCTACCACAACCACAGAGCAGTGCTTAACTACTATCTACCTCTTTGGTGACCCTCGGACTATCCTTGATCGGACTTTGCTGGCTTTACCTTGCACTAAACGTTATTTCCTTATCATGTTTCTGCTGACTGGTTAGCACGCAACAAAAGATTTTCACTGTACCTCAGTGACTGTAGACGTGACAATACACTAAACTAAAACTGAGTGCAAATTCAAAAGCATAGAAGAAACTCAACACCAATCCAGAATAAAACAGCTGCTTGCTTGGTACCCTATCCACCACCATAAATATTTATTCTCTCCATGTCTTCCTTCACTTTCACTGGGTCTAATTCCTGGAACTTCTTACCATGCAGGACTGTGGGAGTACTTTCATGGGAATAATGCAGCAGTTCAACTAAAAATTCACTACCATCTCTCAAAAGTGGTCTAAGCTCAAAAGAAGCTACACAATTGAACACAGATCATTAGATGTGACAAGGGACTTTCCTGAAAGTTAACGTTGGGCTGAACCATTCAGTATATTTATTGGTGATTTAAATGATGGAATGGAATCCATATTCCCAGATGAACTAATGATACAATATTGCCACCAGTGGAGAGGTAGCAGGAAATTACAAAGAAGTATTAATAGACAAGATGAAAGTGTAAAGGTATGGGAAATGGATCACAATGAAGACAATGGTGAAGCTTGGGGGGCTATAAGGGCCTTTTTTTTCATTATGAAAGGTGATAAATAGGGAGATCCAAAAAAAAAAATGGGCTCCAGGCATGTAGCTAACAAATACATATGTACAGAAAACGATTAAAGGACCTAATGGAATGCTTTATATGTCTCATGGCAAAAAAATACAGGAAATAATTTATGTTTCTGCTCTATAACGTCCTGGTTAGACCATACGACATACGACATTCTCCTCTCCTCCGACGCTGGCAACCTCAACATCCTCATCCTACTTGACCTCAGCGCCGCCTTTGACACCATAAATCACTCCATTCTCCTCACCCGACTTGAAACCTCCCTTAACATCACCGGCACAGCCCTATCCTGGTTTAAATCTTACCTCTCTGACAGACACCAGTTCATCTCCATTAACAACTGTAAATCCCCCACCGCTCCCCTCCCCCAAGGTGTCCCCCAAGGCTCAGTCCTTGGCCCCCTCCTCTTCATCCTCTACCTGTTCCCCCTTGGTCAATTAATCCGCCGTCATGGTCTCAACTTCCACTGCTTCGCCGATGATATCCAGCTCCTCATCTCCACCAAGTCAATCTCCTCCACCACACACTCTACACTGACAAACTGCATTACTGAAATAAAATCTTGGCTTCAATCAAACTTCCTCAAACTCAATTGCAACAAATCTGAAATCATCATCATTGGTCCAAAAATGCTCACCAAATCCACCCAAAACTTCATCCTCAACATTGATGGTCTCCCAGTATCCACCTCACCTCACATCCGGAATCTTGGAATCATCCTTGATCAAACCCTCTCCTTCGACAAACACATCAAACACATCACAAAGACAGCCTTCTTCCACCTCAAAAACATTGCCCGTCTCCGTCCATCCCTCTCCTCCACAGCTGCAGAAACCCTCATCCACGCCTTCATCACCTCCCGTCTGGACTACTGCAACAGCCTCCTCTATGGCGCACCCTCAAAAATCATCAATAAACTTCAATACATTCAAAACTCCGCTGCCCGTCTACTCACACACACCTCGATCCGTGACCATATCACCCCCGTCCTTTATAAACTCCACTGGCTCCCCATCCCCCAGAGAATCCAGTACAAAATCCTCCTCATAACCTACAAAGCCCTCCATAACCTGGCCCCATCCTACCTGACCGACCTCCTCCACAGGCACACTCCCACCTGCACCCTCCGCTCTGCCGCTGCCAATCTCCTATCCCCCCACATCCGGACTAAACTCAGATCCTGGGGGGACAGGGCTTTCTCCATCGCTGCTCCCACCCTATGGAACTCACTACCCCAAACCGTTAGAGACTCCCCCACACTCACCACATTCAAAACATCGCTGAAGTCTCACCTGTTCAGCACTGCCTTCAACCACTGAAGGTCACCTCACCTACTGTCTCCTTTCTCTGTTCATTTATTTATTTACTTATTTATCTATTTATTAATTTCCCTATGTTCTCAAAATCTCTGTAAAGCGTCTTTGAGTATATGAAAAGTGCTATATAAATAAAATGTATTATTATTATTATTATACATGAAATATTGTGTTTAAATCTGGCTAGTGTGCCTTAGGGAGGATATATTTACCTAGAAATTCAGTCACGGAGTGCTGCATTTTTCCAGTGCCATACACATGAACATCAGGTTGCCTGGAGTGGAATTAGATTATGCTGGTTGCTGGGTAAAATTGAAACAACCTGGAAATTCAAAAGGACACAATTTAAGAGCAAATAAAGTGAAAACTCAAAATCTGTTACAAGTTAGGGATTAATTATGAACAATAGATTTGTAGGTACAGTATTGTGCCCTAGCACAGTACCAGCAATACCTTGGATATTAAAACCTTACTGAGAGAAACAAATGGAAGGGCATAAAGTTGTAAACTCTACAACTTTATTAGCAGTATGGATATTGTGCCCTTGATGGCTTTGAGCTGTAGGTTTCACTTATTTGTGCCAAAATCATTTATATCCAGGAAATAAATTCTGGTGGGAAGGAATGGGTGACGTTTCGGGACAAGACCCCGAAGAAGGGTCCCGACCTGAAACATTGCCCATTCCTTCTCTCCATAGATGCTGCCTGTCCTACTGAGTTACTCCAGCTTTTTGTGTCTAGTTTCGGATTAAACCAGCATCTGCAGTTCCTTCCTACACAAATAATTTCTGGGCATTACTGTTAAGTGTATGTAACTGCATTAGGACATTGTACTTTGTTTCTAAAGTTCATTCTGTTTAATGAAATGTGAAGACAGAGTAAATTGTGCAACTGCACCTGCAGAGCCAGATGCAGAGAGATCATGTTGCACCCAGAAAGTGACAGACATGCACAGTTCCCCTGCAAAGCCTCCTATATTGTTCTAAACTTTTTTTCCTCAACAAACTGCTTTCTTTTTTGGCATGTTAAGAGCCAATCAATAAAGGCATGGACATTTATTTGACTGATGACCTCTTGTTTCTGGATGGGAGAACATGTTATAAAATTCCACACAGAAAATGACAAAAAAAAAGTATTATAAATCTATGAATTCATGGAGTATTTTATCGCAAAAGTAATGAACTGCAGATGCTAGTTTATACCAGAGATGGACACAAAATGCTGGAGTAATTCAACAAGTCAGACAGGATCTCTGGAGAAAAAGGACAGGTTACATTTCTGGTTGGGACCCTTCTTCAGCCTATTTAGAGTATTTTATCGTGACAGCTTAGCATTTGTTTCTATCAGAGGTGCAGTGGTAGGAGACCTTTTTTATTAACATCTCCATGGCATCCCTGTTGGATTTTGGCTCTCAAATTGCTTTCCTTTTAGGCACATATACCAAGTTCAACAAAGTTTTTTTCAACCACCCCAAGCACTTACCTTTGGCACGTTGTTATCTGATGGAATGTTTGTAACATTGTGGAAGCAGGTGTAGCAAACCATCAAAGTTGGTGTACGTTCTCATGTGACCATGCAAAGGAAAAACTAGGCTGAAACATTTTTATGAAGTATCTAAAAATCACACCATTGTTTTGCAAAGAATATTTAAAACCTCTGAAAATTAAATAGTTTGCATGAATTATGCCAAGTCATTGATAGTTTTGTAGGACTGGTGTTCAATACAATAAGCAAAAACAGCTTTAAACCAATATAAGAGACTTTGCAGGGCATTTGTGCATGTTTGTCCCAGTTCCGATGCAACAAGTTTTTTTAACTGCCACTGCTTGTACAAGAGTGCGACTGTGTTTAAAATATTTTATTTATCTATTAGTGCATATTTAGTACATGTAACCAAATGAATATCATACACCTGTGAAACCTATCGTGTGCTAACTGACATGAGAGCACCAAGAACTACAGAAGATCTGTCAGCCAAAAGCTGAAGCTATTCTAGAGACCAGAAAATCCAGATCTATGTATTAATTTAATGCGTCTGTGTTCCTGTCTCACCAATGGAGGGTGGAGGACACGCTAGCTTGAAGACTGATCCATTTTACAAAAGTGTGTTTTTAATCTTACTTTTCCTCTGATAAAATGCCAAGATCAATTGACTTCATCAGCAAATGCATGGAAGAGTGCGTGCTGACAAAGACAATCTGAGTGTTCCCCAACTGGAACAATGGATGAACCATGGGGTATATTCACAGGTGGCCAATACCAATGAAAGTTCACTATCATTTTTGCAAAGCTATCAAGGATGCCAAAAGACAATACAGGGACAAACTTGAGTCCCAGTATGATCATTCAGCCACCCACAGAATGTGGCATGATTTGAATACTATAACTGGCTGCCTAGTGAAGTCAGGCAACATTGCTGGTAATAGTGCGGTCCTACCTGATGAATTTAATTTGTTCTATGCTCTTTGTGAGCCGAAGGCCAATGGGGCAATGACATCCATCCCTTCAGACTCAAGTGTGCCACTTCCAAGGGTCACTGTTGCAGAAGTAAGATTGGCCTTCCCGAAGGTGAACCCACAGAAAGCAACTGGCCTGAATGGAGTCTTTGGTTGCGTCCTTCGAAACTGCACGAAGTGGGAGTATTCACTGACATCTTTAATCTCTCCCTGCTCTGTTCTGAGGTATCCGCCTGCTTCAAGAAGACCACTATCATCCCGGTGCCAAAGAAAAGTAAGATCTTGTACCTTAATGACTACCGTCCAGTGGCCTTGACTTCCACTGTTATGAAATGGTTTGATAGGCTGGTTATGGAACGTATACATACTGTCCTTGCAAGTAACCACCACGTCTTGTAAATGAGTGAAAAAAAAGTCCCAAATGGGGCTATTATTGTGGATTATGGCCACAAACAAGAGACAAATATTGATTTGGAACAATGTAATGTCTAAAGGGAAAGGAATAAAAATATAAGAAATTCTTATTAGGAACATTTAATAAGTAAACAAGTCACATTTTCAAAGATTAGCTTCACACAGTTGACGTGCTCTTGGAGCCTCTTGTAGTTTTGAACTGAGCAACCCTTCGAGTGACATCTACTGAGAAGAAGCTTGACGGCTTGACAATATTATTACAAGTTAGCTTCAGTTTTCAAAGTGTGTGTTAATCTAATGTATCACATGCCTGATGTCAATGGTGACCTCTGCTTGTGTGGAGAACTTTTGGCATTAACATTACAAGTGCTTTGGTTAGAAGTGCTGATCTACTGTATTGAAAGGCATTTGATGTTCATCACATTTATTCAGGCTGAGGAAATCAGACGTTATTGCTTAATCATTTCTCGTGGCAAGGTGAAAACAGATGAAAAAGTAATTTCATTTGACAGAATATTATTCTGATGTGTGACAACTCAATTTGAGCTATTCATGGCAAAATGAAAAGTTAAAAGGAAGTGACCAGATAAATACCACAATAGTATTCAGTGTTCTAAGAATAAAAGACATATTAGATATTAAGAAGTAGTTATGCAGTGATAATCCACCGGCTACCTTGCAAAGCAGGATCCAATCTAATGTGGATCACAAGTGACGCTGTGCCTTTTATACACATACAGCTTCATGAAGCAGAGAAATTGTAGAAATGGTTTAGGAAAATGATTAGGTGTGTGGTGAAAAGGTAAGTTTTGTCATTATACTGAATGCAGAAGTGCGGGAAAATGAACAACTGTTTATCAGCACCAGGAAAGTAATAGGAAAGATGCGAGGCAGGTAAATTAAAACTAACATCCCCGGCTTTGTAATAAACACGTGCAGACGGAACACGTTGCCTTTGTAGTTCAGAAGGGCATCATTGGAGGACAGGTTTTGACCATTTCTCCCTTGTCTAAACCACCAAGATTATATAATAATAATAATAATTCATTTATTTTATATAGCGCCTTATCGGGTGCTCAAAGCGCTTTACAAAAACAATCAACATAAAAACAAACTATCCTAACGGAAAAGCGGCGAATAAACAACGCCAGCGTCCTCTCACGTCAGGGTCCGGCAGTAGACAACAAAAAGCACAGGACACACAGATACAATTTTTACACAAACAGCCATCACAGTGATTGCTCTAGGCACACCCTCACTGTGATGGAAGGCAAAGTCTTATCTCCTCCTCATTCTTCTCCCGTGGTGCCACGAGGTGATCGAGGCTCCCAACTTTTTGAAGCCCCCACCAGGTGAAGGAAAGTCCCAGGGCCGAGCCGAGCAGGCCGATGAAAGTCCTGAGCCCCCACCGGGCGATGGAAAGTCCCAGGGCCGAGCCGAGCAGGCCGATGAAAGTCCTGAGCCCCCACCGGGCGATGGAAAGTGCTGCGGCCGAGCCACGCAGGGTGATGAAGGGCCTGCGAGCGGGTCGATCATACCTCGCGCTTCGGGGCGGTCGAAGCTGCTATGGCTGGAGCTCCCAAAAACCAGTCGCCAGCCAGGGACCTGCGAACTCCCGATGTTGCGGTCTGCAGGGCCCACGGCCGAAGCCTCCGAGATGGTAAGTCCAGGCCCTGCGACCGGAGTCTTCAAGGTCGATCCCAGCTGGAGGCCGCCGACTCCACGATGTTAGGCCGTAGCGCGAACGGAGATACGACACGGTAAAGGTCGCATCTCCGTTGAGGAAGAGATTAGAAAAAAAGGTTTCCCCCAACCCCCCCACCACCCCCCCACATACACAGAGTTAAAAATAGAACAAAACGTACATTAAACGATGACAATAGACAAAAAACAAAAAAAAAGACAGAGAGACTGCCGGTGAGCCGCAGCTGCAGAACACAGCCACGCCCCTCTATATAAATGGAAACCTCCACATGCAGTAGTACCAGGTGAACTATTGACTGAAGGAATGTCTGCTCTGTGTATTTTAGGTAAATGCTAAATCACAGTGGAGTGTTGCAGCTGAACCAAATGCCTTTCCTATCTCCTTTGCACTTACATACTTCCAAAAGAGGGTTGTGTCGGAAAGAACTGCAGATGCTGGTTTAAATCAAAGGTAGACACAAAATGCTGGAGTAACTCAGTGGGCCAGGCAGCTACTCTGGATAGAAGTAATGACTTCTTCACAGTCTGAAGAAGGGTCTCGACCCGAAATGTCGCCCATTCCTTCTCTCCAAGAGAGGGTTGTTGGATTGCAATCTGATATAAAGTAATTGCATTGTTTCCCTTCCAGTCGCAACTGTATCAATGTGTTCTGAGACTCTTCATTTGGGAATGCATGTGGTACAGCATGCACTAATCCAATCAATATACCAATGCCATGAAAGGCTCGGCAAGTTAAATCAAAAGTTTCTAGGAGTTTATTCTTATGCCAAAGTGATGCCATTAACAAAGACTTCTTTCTTCATAGGCTGTCCCACAGATTTAGAATTTCTTGTGTCCACTCTGGCAATATGGGTTCTGAGATGATTGATGAGGCCAAAGTGGGAACTACAGGCTCGTCAACAAATGGGGCAGTCTATGTTCGTCTGATTCCCAGGAGTCAGTGAAATGATGCATTTATGCAAGGAGACTTTGATCATGTGCTTAAACATTTCCTCTTTATGCATGATAATCTTCTTCACATGACAGAGCTCGGCAGATTATGGCCAAACACATCTTGCACGGTTATAGTGCAAAATGAGTGATGTGTTGGGTAATGCCTTCAATAATATGATTTTGTTACACATAGCAAACATATGAACTATTCTAGCATGGTTTTAATTAAACTATTAGCTATAGATTTATTGTCCTTTTTGTGTCATTTGAAACATGTTGCTATTGATGTTGCTTGCCAAAGCCCAATATTATTTTACTTCCAGTTTGTGAGAGGACTGCAAACCAAATAAAGCTTGTTTATTATGAAAAGGTTTCAGACTTGAATGATCTGATTTAGTTTAGGCTCACATAAAAATGAGCTCAGGAAAAAAAAAGTCTTTCATTTTATTTATGTAGTATTACAAATGAAGTATTATTTTGGCCATGTAATGTAGAAAAGATGTTTACTCTGGCCAAATGGCAGGTAATAACAATCCCTAGGCTAGAAAGTATTTTGGCAACTGTGACTACATGAAGGATTGCACATTCTTGGTTTAATACAAGAGTCTATTTAAGTAAAATTGAGCACTGATAGTGCTGGTATCAATCATAAAGTCCAAGTCATAGAGCTACACAGCACGGAAACGGATCCATCAGCCCATCTGGCATTCTAGACTAGTCCCTTTTGCCTGCATTTGACCCATATTCCTCTAAACCATTCCTATCCATATATCTGTCCAAATGTCTTTTGAAAGTTGCAATTATATCCACTTCAATGGGTTCCTCAGTCAGCTCATTCCAGATATGAACTACCCTCTGAGTGAGGGGCAACTTTTTCACCTCGATGTGAAAAGGTTGCCCCTCACTCAGAGGGTAGTTCATATCTGGAATGCCCCTGGGGATCCTGCAAAATCCCACTCCTCTAACCTATGCCCTCTAGTTTTAGAATCTTTTACACTGCGAAAAGACTGAGTTTTCACTTAATCCACACCTCTCATGATATTATGCACTGCACTAAGGTCATTCCTCAGCCTCCTAAGCCCCTACGTTTTGAGAACCATGCAACTGTACTCCCAGATTTCACCGTTCTGCAACATTCTCCATGGGTTTACCATTTACTGTGTAATTCCTGCCCTGGTTTGTCATGCCAAAGTGCAACGCCGCACATTTGTCAGAATTTGATTTCATTTGCCAGTTCAGAATAATGTGGTCAGTGGGCAGAAGGGGAGAAAACATTGCTCCCTCACATGAAGAGCAAGTATTCGCCCCTCGACTGACTTTAGTACTGGATGAGAATATGTCTGTAAAACCCATAGAAAATGTGAGCTGAACTGGAAAGTTTTTCTCCCATTCTCAAGCTTAAAAGTGAATCTGTTTATTTGGCCAGTACATTTGATGCAAGCTGCATTAGTTGATACTTGCCTTATTGTGCATTCTTTGTCAAATTTGTTGATAGACATTAAACACTATAAAATTGAACTTCAACCGTTCATCTTGAGTTCATCTAAGTTCAATTTCTAACTTCAAACTAGTCGTAGAGTTATACAGCACGGAAACAGGCCCTACGACCCAGCTTGCCCATTGCCCTACACAAGTCCCACCTGCCCATGTTTGGCCCATATCCCTCTAAACCTTTCCTATACCCATGTACCTGTGCAAATGTCTTTTAAATATTGTTAAATTATCTACCTCAACTACCACTTGTGGCAGCTCAGTTCCTATACCCACTGCTCTCGATGTGAAAAAGTTGCCCCTCAGATTCCTATTAAATTTTACCCCTCGTAGATTAAACCTGTGTCCTCTGATTCTTGATTCCCCTACCCTGTGTAAAAGACTCTGTGCATCTACCCAACTATTCCTCTCATGATCTTATATGTCTCTGCCAGGTCACCACTCATCTTGCTACGCTCTAAGGAATACAATCCTAGCCTGCCCAATCTCTCCCGATAGCTCAAGCCCTCAAGTCATGGCAACATCCTCATAAATCTTCCCTGCATTCTTTCCAGCTAAACAACATCTTTCATATTGCAGGGTGACCAGAACTGAACACAATACTACAAGTGTGGCCTCATAGGCACTTTAATGGGTTCCTCTGTCAGCTCATACTATGTGTAGCTTGTACAAGAGCCTACCAGGGAGAAGGCAATTCCGGATTTAGTGTTGTCCAATGAAACAGCTTTAATGAGGGAACTCAAGGTAAATGAACCACTTGAAGGTAGTGACCATAATATGATTAGTTTTAATCTGCAATTTGAAAGGGAGAAGGTAAAACCAGGAATGTCAGTGTTGCAGTTGAACAAAGGGGACTATGAAGGAATGAGAGAGGAACTGGTCAAAATCGAATGGAAAAGGATCCTAGCAGGAATGACGGTGGAACAACAATGGCAGGAATTTCTGGGCATAATCCAGAAGATGCTGGATCATTTCATTCCAAAGAGGAAGAAAGATTCTAAGGGGAATAAGAGGCAACCGTGGCTGACAAGGGAAGTTAGAGATGGAATAAAACTAAAAGAAAAGATGTATAAGATAGCAAAGAGTAGCAGGAAGCCAGAGGATTGGGCAACTTTCAAAGGACAACAGAAGGTAGCAAAAAGGGCAATATGGGCTGAAAAGATGAGGTACAAAGCGAAGCTGGCCAAGAATATAAAGGACAGTAAAAGCTTATTTCGGTATCATATCATATCATATATCTACAGCCGGAAACAGGCCTTTTCGGCCCTCCAAGTCCGTGCCGCCCAGTGATCCCCATACATTAACACTATCCGACACCCACTAGGGACAATTTTTACATTTACCCAGCCAATTAACCTACATACCTGTACGTCTTTGGAGTGTGGGAGGAAACCGAAGATCTCGGAGAAAACCCACGCAGGTCACGGGGAGAACGTACAAACTCCTTACAGTGCAGCACCCGTAGTCAGGATCGAACCTGTGTCTCCGGCGCTGCATTCGCTGTAAAGCAGCAACTCTACCGCTGCGCTACCGTGGTATGTTAAGAGAAAAAGATTAGTAAAGACAAATGTGGGTCCCTTGAAGGCAGAAAAGGGTGAAATTATTATGTGTAACAAGAAAATGACAGAAGAGTTGAACAGGTGTTTAGGATCTGTCTTCACAAACAATCTCCCAGATGTACTAGAGGACAGAGGATCTAGGGAGACAGAGGAACTGAAAGAAATTTGCATTAGGTGAGAAAAAATATTGGGTAGACTGATGGGACTGAAGGCTGATAAATCCCCAGGGCCTGATGGTCTGCATCCCAGGGAACTCAAGGAGGTGTCTCTAGAAATCGTGGACGCATTGGTGATCATTTTCCAATGTTCAATAGATTCAGGATCAGTTCCTGTGGTTTGGAGGGTAACTAATGTTATCCCACTTTTCAAGAAATGAGCAAGAGAGAAAACGGGTAATTATAGACCAGTTAGCCTGACATCGGTGGTGGGGAAGATGCTGGAGTCAATTATTAAAGAGGTAATAACGGTGCAATTGGGCAGCAGTAAAAGGATTGGTCCAAGTCAGCATGGATTTATGAAGGTGAAACCCTGCTTGACTAATCTTCTGGAATTTTTTGAGGATGTGACAAGTAAAATGGATGAAGGAGAGCCAGTGGATGTAGTGTATCTAGACTTTCAGAAAGCCTTTGATAAGGTCCCACACGGGAGGTTGGTGAGCAAAATTAGAGCACATGGTATTGGAGGTAGGGTATTGACATGGATAGAGAATTGGTTGGCAGACAGGAAGCAAAGAGTAGGAATAAACGGGTCCTTTTCAGAATGGCAGGCAGTGGCGAGTGGAGTGCCGCAAGGCTCGGTGCTGGGACCACAACTATTTACAATATATATTAATGAATTGGATGATTAAATTAGAAGTAGGACTAGCAAGTTTGCAGATGACACAAAGCTGGGTGGCAGTGTGAGCTGCGAAGAGGATGTTAGGAGGTTGCAGGGTGACGTGGACAGGTTGAGTGAGTGGGCAGATGCGTGGCAGATGCAGTATAATGTAGATAAATGTGAAGTTATCCACTTTGGCAGCAAAACCAAGGAGACAGATTATTATCTCAATGGTGTCAGATTAGGTAAAGGGGAAGTGTAATGAGACCTTGGTGTCCTTGTACACCACTCACTGAAAGTAAGCATGCAGGTACAGCAGGCAGTGAAGAAAGCTAATGGCATGTTGGCCTTCATAACAAGAGGATTTGAGTATAGGAGCAAGGAGGTCCTTCTGCAGTTGTACAGGGCCCTGGTGAGAGCACATCTGGAGTATTGTTTGCAGTTTTGGTCTCCTAATTTGTGGAAGGACATCCTTGCTATTGAGGGAGTGCAGCGTAGGTTCACAAGGTTAATCCCTGGGATGGAGGGACTGTCATATGAGGAAAGATTGGAAAGACTGGGCTTGTATTCACTGGAGTTTAAAAGGATGAGAGGGGATCTTATAGAAACGTATACAATTATAAAAAGGACTGGACAAGCTAGATGCAGGAAAAATGTTCCCAATGTTGGGAGAGTCCAGAATTAGGGGCCACGGCCTAAGAATAAAGGGGAAGCTATTTAAAAACTGAGATGAGAAGAAACTTTTTCACTCAGCGAGTTGTGAATATGTGGAATTCTCTGCCACAGAAGGCAGTGGAGGCCAATTCACTGGATGAATTTAAAAGAGAGTTAGATAGAGCTCTAGGGGCTAGTGGAATCAAGGGATATGGGGAGAACGCAGGCACAGATTACTGATTGAGGATGATCAGCCATGATCACAATGAATGGCGGTGCTGGCTCAAGGGGCCAAATGACCTCCTCCTGCACCTATTTTCTATGTTTCTATGTTTCTATCCGTGCCTTGTACAGCTGTAACATAACATCCCAACTTCTATACTCAATGCCCTGACTATTGAAGGCCGATGTTGTGAAAGCTTTCTTGACCCTTACCTACCTGTGATGCCACTTTCAAGGAACTATGTACCTTAGAGCCCTCTGCTCTGCAACACTCGCCAGAGCCCTGCCATTTACTGTAAAGGTCCTGCCCTGGTTAGACTTCCCAAAATGTAACACCTCGCATATATCTACGCTACACTCCTTTAACCATTCCTCTGGCCACTTGGCCAACTGATCAAGATCCTACTGTAACTTTTGATAACCATCTTTGCTCTCCACAATACAACCTAGTTTAGTTTAGTTTAGTTTAGTTTAGTTTAGTTTAGTTTAGTTTTGTGTACTTTTGTTTAGTGTTGTCGTGTGCACTGAGGCACAGTGAAAAGTTTTTGTTTGTTTGCTAAACTAAATATATTGACCGCAGATCGTAAATATATGAGTTATATTTCATATTGGTAACCGTTAAATAGGAGATTGGGTGCTGGGTTGTTTTACAATGTTTGAAATGCAGTATGTTTCTTCTTCTTTCGTATGTCAACTACAACAGTCAAAAGTGGCAATTGGTGCTTCAGAGTACCATAGTTGATGTTTTGCTGCAAATTTTTGCTCGTTCCGTAGAACTACCCATGGTGGACAATGAGGACGTAAAGCAGCTCCCACCCCTTTATGTTTCTTGATACTTCTCTATCCATTCTTTCAGTAGGTACAGACTGAGGTGCATATCCACATGAAAGTGCCAGTCTTACTCTAACGTGGAGATGACATTGTGAAGAATATAATTTGATGGATTATGAAAGGTTAATTCAAACTCTTCTGGATTAACAGAACAAATCCCCACTTTCACTGCATGTTCTTGACATTAGTGGATACCTGTAAGATGGTCTGTCTGTGAACATGTACATTGATCCCAGCAGAATCTATCCCATTTCTAACTAGATAAAAAACCCACATTGTACCTGTGGCATCATTAGTTGCTTGTTACAATCTATGAAAATGAGCTGTAGTTATAAAGGAAGACAGAGACACTCTGAAAATGCGTTATCCGTTAATTGTACAGTTCAATATTTGGCTCATCAGGTGATATTTCCTGTGCTTCGGAACACGCTGGATCCTTGCTTTCACCACTCCCTTTAAATTCACCTGGTTTTGTTTTCAGTGCTCCCTTTACCTGGGCCTCGCTACCCACACTCCCTTGAAACGTACTGAGGCCCCGTTGCCTGCATTCCTTTGAAACTCACTGCACCCCCATTCCCCTCAGACCTTGAAATCCACCAGGCCTGTGTCCCGCATTATCTTGAAACTCATCGGGTGGAGGTTTCCCGAGCTCATTTTAAACATATGGGACGTTTATTATACTACTTCGTAAAATTTTGCGAAGTTAATTAAATGTATGTTGGTGTATTAATAGGAGTAACATTTGAGAGTCTGATAAATCCTTCAGTTCAGTGCTGCCACAGTCCCAAGGATGCCGGATTAAAGGAATTTTAATGTATAGTCTAATTTTTTAAACTTTACTTCATAAAAGAAGCTGTGCGAAAGATTGAGAAAAAAATATCTGGGAAGTAAATCTGTTTTGCATTAAGACAAGTGCATGTGGACTTCTACCTTGCATTTTAGCTATGATACATAAAAATCAGAATATGGAATCTAAAATTCCATGAACATTAGATAAAATTGTTTCCAGCTTCATAAACTTTGTTTCTATCTAATTCAAGGAGATATTATCATTTAAAATGTTTTCATTCCCATGAGACATCTGTTTAAAACCTTTTCTTTTCAATCACACTTTACACAACTGCTATTCATTTCATCGCCTCTTTATTGCAGGACATTTACACATAAAAGAGTTGAATCAAGTCCAACAACTATGTAATTTAAATCAAAGACAAATATCATACTCAGCCTCTGACAAAAGCCATGGACCAAACCTGGTTCTGTGGGCAAGCATCCCATCATATGTTTTATATTCAAATTTGTGCAACATGCCCTAAGATTTACGACATTATTATAACAAAAATGAGCTTTACGATCAAATTACCCAGTTTGAGAAAATATTAACTATAATTCAACGTTATGCCATATATATCCATAAAATGTATTTGATTATTGAACTTCACATGTTTCCCACATTCATTGTGGAACAGTTAATAAAAAATGCATTTTATAAAGTGCCATAATTTATTATGAATATATTTAACATGCATGCAATTATTTCCTATAAATGCAGTAACTCTCACGCTATGGACAAAGTACCCATAAATTACAATCAGGTTTTGTTGTAGCTTTTCAGTCTTTGGTAGCAATGTTCAATAGAGAAATGTCTGTTAGGACCTGGTAGCAAAATCCTTCAAAGGGATCCATTCAACCTCATGAACTTACATGAACTGGTTTAACATCTTAGTCAAACTTTGGTACTGTTGGCAGGATAACAGTAGCATGCCGTCATAGATGAGATATTGAAGGTCTAAAGCAGGGTTCGTTCTCACTCAGGTATGAAGGTGGCGCAGATTACATAAAAGTTATTAATCCCTGATGTTTGTAGTTAAATTAACAGCCAAATTTTATATACAGTAGCTAAAGAAACATAAGTAACAATTGTTGGTAAAGAAAGAAAAAAGTTGTGATTATTACAGGACTCGCTAAGATTCTTAGCACAACAACAAAAGCAGAAGAAAATAATATCAAGGCCTGCAAAGTAAATCCAAGTATCATTAAAAAAAGTTATTTGTTTCAAGAAATTTAAAATGGATCATAATTTCACAGTGCTTGAGAAATGATGAGTGTGCATTCACAGAGCTAGCTTTGCACTTCTTCTGGAACCACAGTCATAGAGTCATAGAGTGAAACAGTGTGGAAACAGGCCCTTCGGTCCAACTTGCCCACACTGGCCAACATGTCCCAGCTACACTAGTCCCACCTGCCTGCTTTTGGCCAATATCCCTCCAAACCTGTCCTATCCATGTACCTGCCTAATTGTTTCTTAAATGTTGGAATAGCCCCTGCCTCAACTACTTCCTCTGGCAGCTTGTTCCATACACCCACCACCCTTTGTGTGATGGTGCCAGTTGTCCTCTGCTGTCCTCACTAGGAGTTCCCTTTGTGAGTTACCAGAGGCTCTCTCTTGTTGAAGCTATTTGATCAAGGATCTTCGTGCAGAAGCATTGAGCCTTGAGCAAGAAAAAATGTCCTGGATTGGATTTGCAGGCACAGGATTAATCTTGTTCCTCTAATATTGAATAAGCTTCACATGGTTCCAATTTTGCTGCAATCTCCGACTGGAAGAATATTTTTCCCTATTCATTTATCATTTATGATTGAAATAATTTTAATTCAAGTTGACAGTACAAAATGGGTGATATTGAAAAGTCTAACAATGACATATATAGAAGTTTAATTTCCATTGTTACTGGATATAAAGAACGGGAGAGCTGTGCACTCGATATGCTGAGTCAATGTCTTTCAATTCATATAATCCAAGGTTGAGTTGGCCCCTTAAAATCTTAGAGTTAGAGATTAGTTGATCCACCATGTATTCATAGAAACATAGAAACTTAGAAAATAGGTGCAGGCGGAGGCCTTTTAGCCCTTCGAGCCAGCACCGCCATTCATTGTGATCATCCACAATCAGTAACCTGTGCCCAACTTCTCCCCATATCCCCTGATTCCACTAGCCCCCAGAGCACTGTCTAATTCTCACTTAAATTCGTCCAGTGACTTGGCCTCCACTGCCCTCCGTGGCAGAGAATTCCACAAATTCACAACTCTCTGGGTGAAAAAGTTCCTTCTCACCTCAGTTTTAAATGGCCTCCCCTTTATTCTAAGACTGTGGTCCCTGATTCTGGACTTCCCCAACATTGGGAACATTTTTCCTGCTTCTAGCTTGCCCAGTCCTTTTATAATTTCATATGTCTCTATAAGATCCCCTCTCATCCTTCTAAACTCCAGTGAATACAAGCCTAGTCTTTTCAATTTTTCCTCATATGACAGTACTCCCATTCCAGGGATCAATCTCATGAACCTACGCTGCACTGCCTCAATTACAAGGATGTCCTTCCTCAAATTAGGAGACCAGAACTGTACATAATACGCCAGATGTGGTCTTACCAGGGCCCTATACAACTGCAGAAGAACCTCTTTACTCCTATTCACCGGTAATAAATTCCACATCATATGAGAAATACTTTATGGACTTGACTATTCCGTTTAGGAATCAATTAAACTGTCAACGGATGCTGGAAATTGAGCAATATTCACCGCTGAACCCTTTTATGGTAATTTTAGACTAATTTTATCATCACTTTTACGAGCACGGACTTTCACTAACAAAAAGACTGCAAAGCAAATTCTCAGATGGGCATACCATCATGATTTGTCTCTATGATTTATAGAAAACTATGTGTAAAAATAGTGGCACATAAATTTGTCTTTCACACCCTCCGATTAGTATAACACTTCTCCGCTGATGAACTGTGAAATAGCAGCGAACTTGAATTTCCATTTGGAAGTAATGTCAGGTTTTTTTGTTTGACTGCCTGTCAAAGTAGTACTTTTCATGTTAAATGCTTCACATGTTAACCAGTGAATCTTTATGTAAATGTATATTGACCACAATATGAGTTTCCTCAGCAAATAATTGTGTGGAACAGATAATTGTTGGCTCTGCGTTGAACAGCAGGATCTGGGCACCAATAAAAGGAAATTATTATAAAAGTTCTGGATGGATTATTCTGATCAAATCAAATGTGAGTGTAATAAGGGCTTCACTTAAACCTGTCAGCCCCATGATTTCCTTTGTGGTACCTTAAAGACTGCAAATGGTGAGGACGCTCAGCTGGTCAGACAGCACAGGTGGAGGAGGAAATGGAGGATATGAGTTATAAAAACTTACATGTGAGTGGATAATGTTTTTCAGATTATGATCAGTTCCACATGGAGAATGAAGAGAAAGCCCAGCAAGCAGGTTACCGACTGAAAAGGAGAGGTGGAGGAAGTCAAGAGGGTCTTAAGTTAAGGGTATATATTCGGAGCCACTGTAAATTCTTCATTGTATGTAATTAAGTGGGGGAATCTGGTGAGGATTGATTGGGATTTGCAAAGAATAAAAATAAGCGCAATTAGGACAGGTTTAGTAGGGATGGATGCCTAATAATTGATGTAGACTTGGTGAACCAGAGTCTGTTCCATGCTGCATGACCCTGTTACCCTCTGACCCTAATTTCAGATGTAGAATTCATTCTGTCTTCTCCTCTAAGGAACTTGAATTCTTGAATGGCAACAACTCTTCACGTCTTGAGAGTAAAGGTTGCTGGTAGGTTTAGAATAAGAGACCAGTGGCACTTTTGTTTTAATTAATGTGCTGCAGATAATTCTTTATTTGTGAACTTGTACAATATTTCATCATATGGGGCATCTGACCCTCACCTTCCCTGCCAGAGGAAACCCTAACAACATTACTTTTCAGGGCACAGCACCAAGGCACTGAAACTAGTTGTAATAGAGTCATAGAATCATGGAGTCATACAGCGAGGAGACAGGCACTTGGGCCCAATTTGCCCACATTGACCAATATGTCCCATCTACACTGGTCCCACCTGCCTGCATTTGGCCCATATCCCTCCAAACCTGACGTATCTCTGTATCTGTCCAATTGTTTCTTAGGTGTTGCAATAATACCTGCCTCAACTACCTCCTCTGGCAGCTCGTTCCATACACTCACCACCCTATGTGTGAAAAAGTTACTACTCAGATTCCTAGAAAATCTTTTCCCCTTCACCTTAAGCCTATATCCTCTGATTCTAAATTCCCTTACTCTGGGCAAGAGACTTTGTACGTCTACCCGATCTATTCCTCTCATGATTTTAAACACTTCTATAGAGTCCCGGCCTGCTTAACCTCTCGCGATAGCTCAGGCCCTCGTGTCTTGGTAATGTTGATATTACTGTCCTGTTTGTGAACAACATAATACATCAATTTTAGGAGTTAACATTGCTGGATGCGGCTCAGTACCCTGCAACATTTTCTATTGTTGGAGAGCCATTCTCGCACTATGTCAAGGTTTCAGGTTCTATTTAGGTATCTCTCGTATTCCCTTCAATAAACTAACAAAGGCTATTCCTTTGGAGATTGTTTTCATCTGATTCAGGTAGATGAAATATGTTAAAATGCACACACTTAAATGTAAAGCAAAGGCTTTTGAGTAACACCAGCAATTTATGCCTGGCTTAATAATTAGGTGTATGCTTATATATTTGGTAATCATACAATGATTTTATTATTCATACTTATTCAGCATTTATTCAACTGGAACATCTCATCTGTAAAAAAATATGACTGTAACTCTTTAGACCTTTCATAATTGCATTAATATTTTACAAGCTTTCTACAACAAATTGCTATAAATGAGGCCACATAGAGCGTTATTACCATATAATCACATTATACAACATGTGCCTTTCATATGGATTGGATAATAATTCTGTGACCTCTGAGACTGCAGTTTATTTCAGAGTTATGCCAGTAAATACAGCCATTTTATCAGTGAACTGTCATATTTTTGCTGTCTACCCCTTCTTGTAGCTGCATAATTTGGACTCCGCCAAATAATGTAATATTTGGAATGATACATTTGCTTCTCAGAGTGAATTAGTCCTCAATACATCTCACAAATCACAGCAATTCTTTGGCTCAGCCATTTTGAGGCATGTTTGCTGAGGTTTTTAAAAAAATGATATGTATCTCTATGTTTTTGATGCTTTTGGAAATATTCTTGTTCTAACATCTTGCAATTCATTTGGCAAATAAAATCAGGGTGTGCATTGGTGAGAATTGGGAGGCAGGCAGGGAAAATTCATGAGGATAATATTGGGCATATGTGCTGGGATGTGACACTTTAGATGGAAATCCTGGAGGACTTTTTAAGATCAGGTAGCTCCTCTAGTTTGAAAAAATCACTGACAGACCCCTAAATGATTATGGTCACTTTAGTAGATAATAAGTGCAAAATCTCCAGAATGGTAGGACTCGTTAAAGTGCTCTGGAACTTCCTCAGTAAAAAGAAAAATCACGGCCCAAGTTGAGCAGGGATTCTGTTTGAAACTGTGTCCAGCAGAGTCTAGGAATTGGTGAATCCAGTTCTTGATATAAAGCTTGAGCCATCCAGAATGAAATGAAATGATGGACTTTCCCCTGCATTCTCTTTCAAAACCACAGTATGGCTTACCGCCAAATAAATTCTTTGGAAGTACAGTCATTGTCACTGTGATCAATTGCTTCTTGAAAATATTCTGGGCTCTTACAACAGCTGCAAGCTTTTCTCGCTGGTTGCATAAATTGGAGCATTATTGGTATTCTGCTGTAATATTCCATCCATTAATCAAATGGATGGAATCAACAATAGTTCCAACTATACAGTGCATTCAGAAAGTATTCAGACCCCTTCACTTTTTCCACACTTTGCTACGTTACAGCCTTATCCTACAATGAGCACTGTGAATATACTCTTTGTTTCTGGGAAGATTCAAGAAAAACATCGGGAATAAGATCGAGAACAGTACCTCGCTTTCACTGAACTTACATAGGTGTTTGATTTCTTAAACTGTGAGGATCTGACAACTGCTTGATTGCAAGGGGTTTCCACAGGCTGCTCCGGTTTCTTCCCACATCCTAAAGACATGCGGCTTTGTAGATTAATTGGCCGCTGTAAAATTGACCTGAGTGTGTAAAGAGTGGAATGTGAAAGTAGGATAACATGGAACTAGCGTGAATGGGTGATCACTGGTTGTCATGGTTATGCTGGGCCAAAGGGGCTGTACTTTCTAATCAATTCAATCAAAAATCAAAAGCTCTACATGACCACCACTGTCTTGAGTGGAAGATCCAGAACTGATGCATTCTGCTTCCAGACTGGAATCAAACAAAATTGTGAGATCGTAATCACCTTGTTCATCAACTACTTGACTATTATCCACCTCATCTGAGATGTTCCACCTTCTAAAGTCAATATCCTTTAATATCTGGATTTAAAACTTTAACATCGGTTGCTTCATATCAAAACATTAATCACCAAAGAAATCCAGTTTGAAGGCAACTATTGCATGTTAGTTCACTCTGTTCTGGATCTTCAAATGATGAGAGTTCTCTCCAATGCTTCATATAAGAGTCGTGGTCTCTTGTTTTTCTCTGCTGCTCAACATCCAAAAGATAACAAAAATAAATGGTAGTAAGACAAGCTCAAGGTCTCCCTCAAGCAGAAGGGCATCGTCACCAATGATTAGAGGAGCAAACTACTAAATGTTCGGTAGGGTACAGTTGTTGTTTTGATGTTGAGACAAAAAGATGGCAGCTGAGGAAGGGATCAACAATATGCCTCCACTATCAAAAGACACATGCATCCAGAAACAGGTTGCTCAGTCATTTGAAGACCTTATGTCATCAGGCTTACTGCCTGATGACATAATTGTCAATGCTGAGGACCACATCCGGAGACCAACATATATATTAGAAATTCCTGGTTGATGTAAATTTCCTTTTTTTTCTGTACCATTACAATTGAGAATTGTCTGCATATGAATTGGAATACAACCAAAACGGTACACAATAGGGCAATAATTTTAGGCCCACCTTACTCACCATTGGCCTGCGGTTCAAATGGTTGTTATATTTTTTAAGTTATTCACTTTTTAAACTTTAATAAATTGCTTTTTAAACTTTAATAAATCCCTTTTCCATATGCCCTGCCCGTCAGCTGCGCCCGCGCAGTAATACCTCCATGTTCGACGTCACAATGGGAACCCAACAGGTCCGCGCCTGCGCAGTTGGGGACCGTTGATCTAATACTTACATAAGATGGCCGCCGGATCTGCACGTTCACATTTGGGGGAGGGTTGCCATTTTGAAATCCCCATTTTGAGAACGCCATTTGATTGGCTTAACCACCAATTGATTTGGAGGATGTTTTTGGACAAAGTGTTTGTGGTATTTCTCCATGTGCATATTTTAGGTACAGGTATTTCATGCCTCTGAGCCTAATGGGAAGGTGGAAATCAGTATGTCCTCATAGTGTTTAATGTAAGACCCATCCTCTCATTTGCTTCAATGGAGAAACCAATGCCTCCCAGTATGCCAGCGATAGTATGCTGATAACAAGTGTGGTCACCATATTATAGATCAATGACTCGAGGTTGAGATGAAGAAACAAGGAATTGCGAGGTGCTGTACTGGCCCAAAATATCACCTATCCATGTTCTCCAGAGATGCTGCCTGACCCGTTGAACTACTTCAGCACTTTGTATCATTTTTTGAGATTGATATGATCTTGGTTGTGGAATGTAAGAAACAAATATTCAACCTTTGTTGCCTCTATGCCACAATCTAAAACTTGATATTTAAGAGTAAATTAAATAGCAAATTCTATGACTACATACACCTAATTATATATAGAACTTGTTGTCTAGTTAGCCCATTCCCCCAGTTGTACTGCTACAAGTCAACACTTGCCATTCAAAAAAACAGAGAATGATGAAAGTTACAGGGTAAGTACACATTACACTCAAGTATGAAAGATATTATTTGTCCATTCCAGTATAATCAAAATTTTACCAGCATTGTAGGTCTTAATTACTACCATCCAAGGACCCAAACAGTCTTTCCAGGTGAGGCTGAGGTTCACCTGAACCTCCTCCAACCTCATCTATTGTATCTGCTGTTCCAGATGTCAACTTCTCTACATCAGCGAGACCAAATGCAGGCTCGGCGATCGTTTCGCTCAACACCTTCGCTCAGTTCGCCTTAACCAACCTAATCTCCCAGCGGCTCAGCACTTCAACTTCCCCTCCCACTCCCAGTCTGACCTTTCTGTCATGGGCCTCCTCCATTGTCATAGTGAGGCCCATCGCAAATTGGAGGAACAACATGTCATATTTCGCTTGGGCAGCTTACACCCCAGTGGTATGAACATTGATTTCTCTAACTTCAGATAGTTCCTCTGTCCCTCTCTTTCCCCTCCCCCTTCCCAGTTCTCCCACTGTCTTCCTGTCTCCAACTACATCCTATCTTTGCCCGCCCCCTCCCCTGACATCAGTCTGAAGAAGGGTCTTGACCCGAAACGTCACCCATTCCTTCTCTCCAGAGATGCTGCCTGACCCGCTGAGTTACACCAGCATTTTATGATACCTTCGATTTGTAGCAGCATCTGCAGTATTTTCCTACGCAGAGTCAAGTAAAGTATTTCAATAGTGACTGATTCAGTCCTATATGGTCCTTGGTTACTTTGCCATGTGATTCATTGGCTCCTGCTTAAAGTTCAAACTGTTCTATTATCGCATACTCAATTCTCAATCTAGTTTAGTAGCATGTATCCTAGAAATCCAAAAGTATAAACAGAAGATGTTTTTTCAGGTCAGTTAGCATCTATGGGGAGAGAAAATGATTGAACATTTTAGATCAGTGTCTTTTCATCAGAACATGAAACGTCAGACATGAAACAAGATGATTCAGAGAAAGGGAGAGGGGAGGAAAAAACAAATGGAGGTATGTGAGTCGACAAGAGATTAAATAATATGTGCCATCTTTTTTCATCTCTATTGTAATTTATTATGACATTATGAATTATTGTAATTTTTGAATGACATTGAGGGCATCTGTCGTAGTATAGCGTTGTGTTATCACTATCCTAAATTAATAGATTCACTGTATATTTAGCAGTTCAAGAACTACATCTAGGATACACTACAATTCTCATAATGTCATTATTCGGCATTTCCTTGGCCTCAACATTCCCATTACTGAATTTGGTGTAATAAGGAGCGTAGAAATGTCTTCTGGTCATGACACATTCAGAGAAGCATATACTTGTACAAGGTCCTCTGTTCTACAACACATCCCAGGGTTCTATCATACACAATGACAGGCTTGGCCTCATTTGATGTCTCAGAATACAACACCTAGCACTTATCCGCATTAAACTTCACTAGCCATTCTCCAACACAAGTACCCAGCTGATCAAGATCCCACTGCAATTATTGACTAACCTTCTTCGCTGTCTATGACACCATCTATTTTAATGTCACCTGCAAACTTACTGCACATGCTTTGGACATCTTCATCCAAATCATTAATATAGATAACAAACAACAATGGGTCCAGGACTGATTCCTGAGTCACTCCACTACAATGGGCCTCCAGTCTGAAAAACAATCTTCCACAATCACCCTCTACTTCCTACCACCAAGCCAATTATGTATTCAATTACTTAGCTCTCCCTGCATCCCATACGATCTAACCATATGTGCGTAAACTCATCAATGGTCTTGCTCGAGTCCATATGGAGTATGTCTACAGTCAAAGTGTACCATAGAGGTGTACAATATAACCATACACAAGTACAACAGGTCATGCAAAGAGAAAAATAAACACAGTGCAAAATGTTGTTTAGTTTGTCTATTGTCACATTTGCAGAGATACAGTGAACAGCTTATTCTGCATGCTCTCCAGTCAAATCATGCTGTACATGAATACAATGGATCTTCTTTTGGAACAGCATGCAGAGAGTCATGCTGCAGCTTCCAAATCTCTGAAAAGTTCGAACCTGGCTCAAGGAGATGTGAAATTCTCACTTTCAGGCCCAGTGTCCTGGTGGCTCTGGATCATTAAAGTAGGGGTTAGCCTAGCCTAGTGTAACGCAGTCAGCTCCTTCCCCAGCCACCGTGCAGCTGCTGTAGGCAGTGCTCGATTCATTCGCTCATCCAGCTGCTTGTAGTGCCTCCCTCAGTCAACACTATTAACCGTGACCACCACAAATGCGCCGTCCATCACCCCAGCAGCTGCCCCTCTGCTTCCATGCACCACAGTCTTATTTTCCTAGCTTTTGGGCACTTTCCTAGAGTGTGGGAGGTGGGATTGCAGATAGTTCTCAGCTGCTGATTTTCTCCTTTACATCCACTGCCATCTTGGAAGTGTTACAGCTACAGAGAAAGGGCAGGTAAAGCAAATGCACAAGATCCAGTGAGACTGGTTGGGAGATCGGGACCACCTCCTTTGCTTATGGAAGCTCAACTGAAGAGTCTGATAAAGCAGACACCAAGCTGTTCCTGATTCTGTGCTTTCTACCTTATGGGAGAAGGGAGATGAGGGAATGGCCAGTGTGTAAGTGGTCCTTGGTTATGTTGACTCTTTTCCTGAGTCGTTGTGAAGTGTATTCAATGATACTTTATTGTTACATGTACCTACCTCCACTATCACCGCCGGGTCCTCTCCAGGCCCCAGCCACAGGCTCCATTGACACAGGGGCCCCAGCCACAGGCTCCGTTGACACAGGGGCCGGCTACGGGCTCCGCCGACCCAGGCACCTGCAACTCTCTGCAATTTCTTGCAGACATGGGGAGAGCATTTGCTCCATTTTTCACTTCAGAACTCTCACTGGTTGGGTAGGAATTCAGGTAATTTTAATCTATTTTCTATTTCCCTCTGAGTTATTTTAAAGTTGAATTTTGCAAATGCATATTCCACTTGTTTCAGTCAAATTCTTTATATTTTGAATTTCTGCTTTCAAAATGTGATATATTAACTGTACTGCATCTGTATAGTTGCCTATTCAATACATATGTAAATATGTGCATGCAGTATAAGACAATTTCCATTTTTCAATAGGAATATTACCATCGGGCTTGTTACAGACAGTGGCAATACAGTTGCTGAGCAAACTCAGATCTGTCAGGGATAATTACCCAGGCACTGTCTTATTCCTATATGACCAAATCGAAGTCAGAATGAATGCCAGCACAAATCAGAAATGCCCACATTTTCTGTCATTGTGTATGAATTGGCCTAGCTTGTTCCCTGACTTGCCTGACAATTATAAAATGGAGTAGACAACGCTATTTCACTGGAGTGTACTGTGTATTGCTTAGATGACTGTGTAAAATGATTGTGTGCCTATAACAGAAATGTATACATCTCAGTAATATGTTCAGACAGTGGGGTTCAACCACGGAGGAATTCATCTCCAATCAGTAGCAGCAACGGTTTAATCCAGTGATGTCGTGGCATAATACACTGCCTCAAGGTCGATGTATCACAGATCCCTACACCCCACCGCTGATAAAATAACATCTATCAAAAAAATCTCTCCACTAAAAACCCTCCACTACCACCCTGACTCACTCCATGAAGCCAATTTTGAATCTATTTTGCTAGCTCATCCTGGATACCTTATGATCTTACCTTCTAGGCAAGCCCACCATGCGGGACGTTGTCAAAAGCTCTGCTGAAGTTTTGCATGCACAACTCCATGCTTACTGTCTCTAATCAGCTCTTGTCTGTCCAAATGCTGGTAGATCCTCTCCCTCAGACTCCCCTCCAGTAACTTGCCCAACACTGATGTCAGGCTCGCTGGCCTGTAATTCCCTGGGTTATCCTTGCAACCCTTCTTAAATAAAGGTACAACATTGGCCATCCTCCAGTCTTCCGGTAACTCCCCCATGGCTAAAGATGGTGCAGATATCTCTGCTGACATGGAGCATGAACAGACACCATTCATCATGTGAGTGCTGAAGGTAAAAAAAAAGATTTGTAGACCCTGGATATCTGGAATATAAACAGAAATTGCTGGAGGCACTTAGCAGATCAGGTATTTTCCATGGAAAAGAAATGGTGAACATTTCTGGTCAAGGACTCTTCACCAAAACGGAGAAAGAGAGAAGAGGTTTGTTTTCAGTAGCAGAGAAGATGGTGGAGGAATGGGTAGAACAAGGGAAATGTCTGTGATAAGGTGAACCCAAATGACTAAGTATGACAGTCAAGTAACAGTTAACATCGGATTATGTGTTATGATTTGAGTTTTAAAGTATGTTATTATTCAAGCGTTGGGATATGTCCAATAGGCTAGGCCATACAGATTAAAAATGGAGCAACGAAAAACTGAGTGAAAATGATGACGGACAAAAATGGCCAGTTCTGGTACAGACAGAAAGAGCGTGTAACCTAAAGTTGGATAAATTGATATTGAGTCTGGAGGGCTACCATGTGCTCAGAAGGAAGATGAGGTGTTGTAGCTGAGTTGATGGGCGTGAGTGTGACAGCGAGTGTTATGTTCATCATTGTCTTCATTATATCTGACTTTATGCAGTTCCTCCCATGCTAGATTATTTTTTTTCCATCTTTGGTATTGAAAGGAAAAGGAATAGTTTATTGTGAGGATCTGGTAGCAAGCAATGAAGCACATGCCGACAACAGCTGCAGAACATCTGCGGTGGTACATTGGTGCAGTGGTAGATTTGCTCCCATACAGCCAGAGTCCTGGGTTCGATCCTGTCTACGGGTGCTGTCTGTATGGAGTTTGTACGTTCTCCCAGTGACCTGCGTGGGTTTTCTCCAGGACCTCCGGTTTCCTCCCACACTCCAAAGACGTACAAGTTTGTAGGGTAATTGGCTTGGTATAATTGTAAATTGTCCCTAGTGTTGTGTAGGACAGTGTGAGTGTGCGGGGATCACTGGTTAGTGTGGAGTCGGTGGGCCGAAGGGCCTGTTTCCACGCTGTATCTTTAAACTAAATTAAACTAAATAGAAATCAAATGGAATGAGAGGAAAGTGGGATATGGGAATAATCTAAGCTCTGAGAATTCTGATGTGTCTGCTTATCCCAGCCTCAGGAAAGGTTAATTGAATATCGGCAAACAATATCTCCTCCTGAGGATTTAGGAGTTACAGGTGCACCTGTCCTACTGCAGGTGGATCCCAAGCTTCCAATTATGGAAAGTGCATGTGGTGCGGTCTGTAAAGGCTGAGATGGTAGTGGTTATAGACAGGCAATATGAGCATGCTTCAAAGGATGTGTGTAGTTTGCAGAAGTATCTGAGGAGGTGGCTGACCACGTGCAGGTTAGGTGTGACATTGCTGATTGGCGAATAATGTTGGTGTAGTGTTTTCAATTGCCTCTGAGGCTCGGTGCTGCTGATGGGAGATGACATTTGGAGATGATCTGTGATGTACGTGTGAGGTCATTGACATCTTTCAGCATCCAGGCCTTTTGAGCTTGCTTGCTGACGTTGACCTCCATGTTTGTTGGCTATCAAGCCCTTGAGCATCAGCCTGAGTCCCAGCAGTTACAATCACCTCCCCATCTTCTACTAATCTCACACCAAGGTCTCAGTGTTCTTCAATGTTTCTCAGGGCTCATCCGCTTGCTGCTCAAATGCTAGCCCTGCTCTAGGCACAACACTCTCCCCATTGGAGCTGCAGACCAACATTAAACAGTGCACCCTCTAGTTTCCGCACATTAAACAGCGCAATCTCAGTCTGAAGAAGTGTCTCCACCTGAAACATCGCCTATTCCTCATCTCCAGAAATGCTGTGTGACTCGCTGAGTTACTCCAGCACTTTATGTCTATCTTCAGTGTAAACCAGCATCTGCAGTTCCTTCCTGCACATGATCTTTATCTGTTACAAAGCCATGATTTTGGTGACCCAATATATCAGGACAGCATGAAGTTAACATGCTATATAATTACAAATGAAAGGAAAGTAAAACAATAATGCATTACAATCCATATGCCGGTCCCAGACTCCAGGGATTTAACCTGTGTACCCCCCTGATTTGTATTTATCTATATCTTCTATATCTATATCTATCTTCTATATAATACTAAAACTCTGCGGTCCAACATTCCGTATGTATGTATGTATATGTGTATGTACGGAAGATTACTTACAAACCCTACTCCTCCTAGACGGTACACCAAAGCGCTACGATTTTTGTACCGCCGTATTCACCATTAACCTGGGCAACTATTGTAAGTACTTTCGTTCAAATTGAAGCTACCTTTTTAAAGCTAGAGAGATATTAAAGTTTAAATTTTTCATTTCTAACCCTTTTCTTCAAGGGGCTACATTTGTTTCCAAAAGTTTCCAGAAAAGGATTTAGTTTTCAGCAAGGATTTAGTTTTCAGCTTGTGACGGCTACATTGTTTCGAAAAGCTTCCAAGAAGTCTTTTTTGTTATTGCAAGTCAAGTCAAGTCAAGTCAGTTTTATTTGTATAGCACATTTAAAAACAACCCACGTTGACCAAAGTACTGCACATCTGATTAGGAAAAAACAAACAAACATCTGATTAGGGAAAAAAAAAAAGAATGAAGGCTATAGTGGTCACTTGACATACACAGATCAGGAGGACGGGCCCAACGGGCACACTTGGAGAGTAAGAGTGGGGCTGGGGGAGGAGAGAATGGGGGGTGTGGGGACGGGCCCAACGGGCCCTCTTTTCCGGGCCCAACGGGCACACTTGGAGAGTAAGAGTGGGGCTGGGGGAGTGAGAATGGGGGGTGTGGGGACGGGCCCAACGGGCCCTCTTTTCTAGTATACTACTAAAACTCAGATGTCCAACATTCCGTATGTATATACGGAAGATTCCGTATGTTTGTACGGAAGATTCCGAAGATTTCTGTCCATAACTTACAAACCCTACTCCTCCCAGACGGTACACCAAAGCGCTACGATTTTTGTACCGCCATATTCACCATTAACATGGGCAACTATTGTAAGTACTTTCGTTCAAATTGAAGCTACCTTTTTAAAGCTAGAGAGATATTAAAGTTAAAATTTCTCATTTCTAACCCTTTTCTTGAAGGGGCTTCAGCGCGTGATGTCACAATGGCACCCGTGCACCAATGAGAGATCAGCTCGGTTTTAAATTTACATAATTTTTTTTCTGACCTTTTTTTTCAAGGTCTTCAGCTTGTGACGTCACAATGCTTGTGTGAGATGGTTTGCAACATTGTTGCGAAAAGCAACTGCCAGTTTTTTAAAGTTGTGCGAGTCACTTAACATACACAGATCAGCATGGGGCCCCTATTCCCTCCCTCCCCCCCTTCCCCCCTCAACCCCTTCCTCCCCACTCCTTCCCACCTCCATCCCCACTCCCTCCCCCCCTCCTCCCCAACTCCCTCCCCACCTCCCTCACCCCTCCTCCCCTAACTCCCCCCCCTCCCTCCTTCCCTCCATCCCTCTCCCCCTCCCCCCTCCTTCCACCCTCCCTCCCCCCCTTCTGGTTACAAAGGAAACCCTACGGGGACGGGCCCAACGGGGAAAGAGGGGTACTGGGAAAAGGGGAGGTCCCCCTCCCTCCCCCCTTCCCCCATCCCATCCCCTCTCCCTCCCCCTTCCCCCCGTTCCCCCCTCCCCTTCCCCCTCCCTCCCCTCCTCCCTCCACACCTCTCTCCTCCCTCCCTCCCCTTCCCTCCCTCCCATCCTCCCAATGCTTGTTTGAGATGGGTGCTACATTGTTTCGAAAAGCACCACTAACAGATCGCAGTGAGAAGCACTAAATGACCGTGGTCGTGAGAAGCACTAAATGACCGCGAATGTAGCAAAAACAGCACTTTAAACCACTTTAAACCACTGTTTTCAAGTAGTCTTTTTTATTGCAAGTCACTTAACATACACAGATCAACATGGGGCCTCTATGCTCGTGGGCCACCGGGGCAAGTGTTGCGAAACAGCACTTGGAGTGTGTCTGGGGGAGAGAGAGAATGGGGGGGGGGGGTCTGAGAATGGGGACTGGGGAGGGGGACAACAGGGGTCGTTGCGGAGGGGGCTTGGTGGTGGGGGAAAGAGGGGTACTGGGAAAATGGGAGGTCCCCCTTCACCCCTCAACCCCTTCCTTCCCACCTCCATCCCCACTCCCTCCCCCCCTCCTCCCCCTCCCTCCCCAACTCCCTCCCCCTCCCTCCCCACCTCCCTCAAACCTCCCCCCTAACTCCCCCCCTCCCTCCTTCCCTCCATCCCTCCCTCCCCCAATCCATCCACCCTTCCATCCCTCTCCCCCTCCCCCCTCCTTCCACCCTCCCTCCCCCCTCCCGGTTACAATAGAAACCCTACGGGGACGGGCCCAACGGGGAAAGAGGGGTACTGGGAAAAGGGGAGGTCCCCCTCCCTCCCCTCCCCCCTCCCCCCTCCCTCCCCCTCCCCTCCTCCCTCCACACCTCCCTCCTCCCTCCCTCCCCCCCTCCCGGTTACAATGGAAACCCTATGAGGACGGGCCCAACGGGGAAAGAGGGGTACTGGGAAAAGGGGAGGTCCCCCTCCCCCCTCAACCCCTTCATCCCCCCTCCTTCCCACCTCCATCCCCACTCCCTCCCCCCCTCCTCCCCCTCCCTCCCCAACTCCCTCCCCCCTCCCTCCCCCCTCCCCCCTAACTCCCCCCTCCCTCCATCCCTCCCTCCCCAATCCCTCCTTCCCTACCTCCACACTTCCATCCCTCTCCCCCCTCCTTCCACCCTCCCTCCCCCCCTCCCGGTTACAATTGAAACCCTACGAGGACGGGCCCAACGGGGAAAGAGGAGTACTGGGAAAAGGGGAGGTCCCCCTCCCTCCCCCCTCCCTCCCCCCTTCCCCCATCCCATCCCCTCTCCCTCCCCCTTCCCCCCTTCCCCCCTTCCCTCCTCCCCCCCTCCCCCCTCCCTCCCCTCCCCTCCTCCCTCCACACCTCCCTCCTCCCTCCCTCCCCCTTCCCGCCCTCCCCTCCTCCCGGTTACAATGGAAACCCTACGAGGACGGGCCCAACGGGGAAAGAGGGGTACTGGGAAAAGGGGAGGTCCCCCTCCCTCCCTCCCCCCTACCCACCTCCCTCCCCTCTCCCTCCCCCCCTTCCCTCCTCCCTGCCCCCCTCCCCTCCCCCCTCCCATCCCCCCCTCTCCCCCCTCCCTCCCCCTACCCCCCTCCCTCCCCTCTCCCTCCCCCTCCCCTCCCCCCCTCCCTCCCCTCCTCCCTCCCCCTTCCCTCCCCCAACCCTCCCCCTTTCCTCCCCTCCCGGTTACAATGGAAACCCTACGAGGACGGGCCCAACGGGCCCACTCGGTCTAGTCTATATACTACTAAAACTCTGCGGTCCAACATTCCGTATGTATGTATGTATATGTGTATGTACGGAAGATTCCGAAGAGTTTCTGTCCATAACTTACAAACCCTACTCCTCCCAGACGGTACACCAAAGCGCTACGATTTTTGTACCGCCATATTCACCATTAACATGGGCAACTATTGTAAGTACTTTCGTTCAAATTGAAGCAACCTTTTTAAAGCTAGAGAGATATTAAAGTTTAAATTTTCATTTCTAACCCTTTTCTTGAAGGGGCTTCAGCGCGTGATGTCACAATGGCACCCGTGCACCAATGAGAGATCAGCTCGGTTTTAAATTTACATCTTCAGCTTGTGACGTCACAATGCTTGTGTGAGATTGTTGCAACATTGTTGCGAAAAGCAACTGCCAGTTTTTTAAAGTTGTGCAAGTCACTTAACATACACAGATCAGCATGGGGCCCCTATTCCCTCCCTCCCCCCTTCCCCCCTCAACCTCTTCCTCCCCACTCCTTCCCACCTCCATCCCCCACTCCCTCCCCCCTCCTCCCCAACTCCCTCCCCACCTCCCTCACCCCTCCTCCCCTAACTCCCCCCCCTCCCTCCTTCCCTCCATCCTCCCCCCCTCCCTCCACCCTTCCATCCCTCTCCCCCTCCCCCCTCCTTCCACCCTCCCTCCCCCCCTTCTGGTTACAAAGGAAACCCTACGGGGACGGGCCCAACGGGGAAAGAGGGGTACTGGGAAAAGGGGAGGTCCCCCTCCCTCCCCTTCCCCCCTCCCCTCCCCCCTCCCCCTCCCCCCTAACCCTCTCCCTCCCCCTTCCCCCCTCCCCTCCCCCCCTCCCCTCCTCCCTCCACACCTCCCTCCTCCCTCCCTCCCCTCCTCCCGGTTACAATGGAAACCCTACGAGGACGGGCCCAACGGGGAAAGAGGGGTAATGGGAAAAGGGGAGGTCCCCCTCCCTCCCCCCTTCCCCCATCCCTTCCCCCATCCCATCCCCCCTCCCTCCCCTCTCCCTCCCCCTTCCCCCCGTTCCCCCCTCCCCTTCCCCCCTCCCTCCACACCTCTCTCCTCCCTCCCTCCCCTTCCCTCCCTCCCATCCTCCCAATGCTTGTTTGAGATGGGTGCTACATTGTTTCGAAAAGCACCACTAACAGATCGCAGTGAGAAGCCCTATGTGACCGCGAATGTTTCAAAACAAGCACTTAAAAAGCACTTATCTTTTTTTTAAATATTTTTTTTTATTGCAAGTCACTTAACATACACAGATCAGCATTGGGCCCCAATGCTCGTGGGCCACCGGGGCAAGTGTTTCGAAAAAAGCACTGAGAGTGTGTCTGGGGGAGAGAGAGAATGGGGGGGGGGGTCTGAGAATGGGGACTGGGGAGGGGGACAACAGGGGTCGTTGCGGAGGGGGCTTGGTGGTGGGGGAAAGAGGGGTACTGGGAAAAGGGGAGGTTCCACTTCCCCCCTCAACCCCTTCCTCCCCCCTCCTTCCCACCTCCATCCCCACTCGCTCCCCCCCTCCCTCCCCCCTCAATCCCAACCTCCATCACCACTCAGCCCTAACTCCCCCCCTCCCTCCTTCCCTCCATCCCACCCTCCCCCACTCCCTGCCCCCTCCCTCCACCCTTCCATCCCTCTCCCCCTCCCACCTCCTTCCACCCTCCCTCCCCCCCTCCCGGTTACAATGGAAACCCTACGGGGACGAGCCCAACGGGGAAAGAGGGGTACTGGGAAAAGGGGAGATCCCCTCCCTCCCCTCCCCTACCCCCTTCCCCCCTCCCCTTCCCCCCTCCCCTCCCCCTCCCCTCCTCCCTCCACACCTCCCTCCTCCCTCCCTCCCCCCCTCCCGGTTACAATGGAAACCGTATGAGGACAGGCCCAACGGGAAAGAGGGGTACTGGGAAAAGGGGAGGTCCCCCTTCCCCCCTCAACCCCTTCATCCCCCCTCCTTCCCACCTCCATCCCCACTCCCTCCCCCCCTCCTCCCCCTCCCTCCCCAACTCCCTCCCCCCTCCCCCCTAACTCCCCCCTCCCTCCTTCCCTCCTCCCCAATCCCTCCCCCCTCCCTCCACCCTTCCATCCCTCTCCCCCCTCCTTCCACCCTCCTTCCCCCCCTCCCGGTTACAATTGAAACCCTACGAGGACGGGCCCAACGGGGAAAGAGGAGTACTGGAAAAGGGGAGGTCCCCCTCCCTCCCCCCTTCCCCCTCCCCTCCCCCCTCCCCTCTCCCTCCCCCTCCCCCTACCCCCTCCCTCCCCTCCCCTCCCTCCCCTCCCCTCCTCCCTCCACACCTCCCTCCTCCCTCCCTCCCCCTTCCCGCCCTCCCCTCCTCCCGGTTACAATGGAAACCCTACGAGGACGGGCCCAACGGGGAAAGAGGGGTACTGGGAAAAGGGGAGGTCCCACTTCCCCCCTCAACCCCTTCCTCCCCCCTCCTTCCCACCTCCATCCCCACTCGCTCCCCCCCTCCCTCCCCCCTCAATCCCAACCACCATCACCACTCAGCCCCTAACTCCCCCCCTCCCTCCTTCCCTCCATCCCACCCTCCCCCACTCCCTGCCCCCTCCCTCCACCCTTCCATCCCTCTCCCCCTCCCCCCTCCTTCCACCCTCCCTCCCCCCTCCCGGTTACAATGGAAACCCTATGAGGACGGGCCCAACGGGGAAAGAGGGGTACTGGGAAAAGGGGAGGTCCCCCTTCCCCCCTCAACCCCTTCATCCCCCCTCCTTCCCACCTCCATCCCCACTCCCTCCCCCCCTCCTCCCCCTCCCTCCCCCCTCCCCCCTAACTCCCCCCTCCCTCCTTCCCTCCATCCCTCCCTCCCCAATCCCTCCCCCCCTCCCTCCACCCTTCCATCCCTCTCCCCCCTCCTTCCACCCTCCCTCCCCCCCTCCCGGTTACAATTGAAACCCTATGAGGACGGGCCCAACGGGGAAAGAGGAGTACTGGTAAAAGGGGAGGTCCCCCTCCCTCCCCCCTTCCCCCTCCCCTCTCCCTCCCCCTCCCTCCCCCTACCCCCCACCCTCCCCTCCCCCCTCCCCTCCCCTCCTCCCTCCACACCTCCCTCCTCCCTCCCTCCCCCTTCCCGCCCTCCCTCCTCCCGGTTACAATGGAAACCCTACGAGGACGGGCCCAACGGGGAAAGAGGGGTACTGGGAAAAGGGGAGGTCCCCCTCCCTCCCTCCCCCCTACCCACCTCCCTCCCCCCCTACCCACCTCCCTCCCCTCTCCCTCCCCCCCCTTCCCTCCTCCCTTCCCCCCTCCCCCTCCCATCCCCCCCCTCTCCCCCCTCCCTCCCCCCTACCCCCCTCCCTCCCCTCTCCCTCCCCCCTCCCCCCCTCCCCTCCCCCCCCTCCCTCCCCTCCTCCCTCCCCCTTCCCTCCCCCAACCCCCCCAACCCTCCCCCTTTCCTCCCCTCCCGGTTACAATGGAAACCCTACGAGGACGGGCCCAACGGGCCCACTCGGTCTAGTATAATACTAAAACTCTGCGTTCGTATGTATGTATGTATGTGTGTATGTACGGAAGATTCCGAAGTTTAACTTACAAACCCTACTCCTCCAAGACGGTACACCAAAGCGCTACGATTTTTGTACCGCCGTATTCACCATTAACCTGGGCAACTATTGTAAGTACTTTCGTTCAAATTGAAGCTACCTAAAGCTACCTTTTTAAAGCTAGAGAGATATTAAAGTTTAAATTTTCATTTCTAACCCTTTTCTTCAAGGGGCTACATTTGTTTCCAAAAGTTTCCAGAAAAGGATTTAGTTTTCAGCAAGGATTTAGTTTTCAGCTTGTGACGGCTACATTGTTTCGAAAAGCTTCCAAGAAGTCTTTTTTGTTATTGCAAGTCAAGTCAAGTCAAGTCAAGTCACTTTTATTTGTATAGCACATTTAAAAACAACCCACGTTGACCAAAGTGCTGCACATCTGATTAGGAAAAAAAACAAAAACATCTGATCAGGAAAAAAAAAAAAAAAGAAGGCTATAGTGGTCACTTGACATACACAGATCAGGAGGACGGGCCCAACGGGCACACTTGGAGAGTAAGAGTGGGGCTGGGGGAGGAGAGAATGGGGGGTGTGGGGACGGGCCCAACGGGCCCTCTTTTCTAGTTATGTATAAAAATGCGTCTGAAGGGGAAGGAATTATTGGACCATTTTTGCTTAGTGAAAAATCTTGGGAAGAAAATACTGACTACAAAGCTGGTACACTATTTTAAATGAACAATTATTTGGGCTATAAAATAACATTGTACTTAATGCATTCATTCTTGCTCAGTGTCTACGAGCAGTAGTCCAATTTTAATTTTTCATCGAGTGATTATTTCAAGAAGGTATTCATTACACTGGGGAATTGTCAGGGACAATCTGGCAGACTTTCGTCTCCAGTATGATAACATCGAATATCTTTTATTCGGTTGTAAAAATAGTATTGTTGCTACTAACAGAGTGAGGTATTGAGCTAATAAAGAATTCACTGAGCTCTCATTGCATTCCTATAACCAGATACATTTTATCAGAATATACACCGAGCAAGAAGTACTGTTTAGCCTGGCATCTAATCACTATTTGTTAATGACAAAGATCTGCAGTTTGAGGTTTCCATAGAAACAGTCAAATTCTTATCAGATGAGTGTTCACTGTTTATAAAAAAACAAGAAACCTTCCCAAAAAGTACAGCCAGTGCTTTGTGGTCACAGCAAGGACCCATTAAAAAAATAATAATTAAATCATTGCTCTGTGGAGTAATAAATTAAATATATCTCAGCAAAAAACCCACGTGACACAATGAATTAGCACTATTTCATCCTTGAATAGATGGGAATAAAATATCCACATTTTGATGCAATGAGTCCCAGGTGAAATACATTTGGGCAGATTCTACTTTGTTCCCTGCAAGCATGCAGAATAAAGCTGCCCACCATTCATCAATCACTTCCTGTCTATGACCTGCTCCAAATCAGTTCCTCAGGGAGGGTGTGCATTTCCTGCAATCGGAAGTCCAAGTCTTGAACCTTGCCTCAATCTACTGCCTGTCAATGCTGCGGAAAGGTGCCCTAAAGCTGGTCTACAACTTTGTCTCTTACAGTAACTGGCTGGCTTATCAGCAGATTCACTTCTCCAACAGGCAAGTCCGATCTGGAGCAAATTCTCAGCTGCAGGCTTTGCGTAAGTGTCACGCTTTTACAGTTGCTATTTGGAATTGTAATTCTACTGGCCCTACTTAGCCTGATGGCTGGAACCGATATTTGCAAGGCATTGACAAAGTCATCATCCTGAACCATATTCTCTCTGTTGGGTACACAAGGAACTGCAGATGCTAGAATCCTGAGCAAAGCATAAAGTGCTGGAAGAACTCCGTGTTTTCAGGCAGCATCTGTGGAGGGAATAGACAGGCAAAGTTTTGGGACATAATCCTTGTCACAACCCCAAATGTTGCCTGTCCATTCCCTCCACATTAATACTATTTATTTCTCCACAGATGCATTTCTAATATTTTCTATATCACTATAGTAGCACTCCAGAAGAAGGTAAGGCAACAAATAATAAATAAATGATTTAAATTAACCATTATCAATCTGGTTGACTTTGGCATCTTCAAGTCTTTCACAGGATACTTCACTCTTTTTCTGTTTGGCCAGCAAGTATTATGTATTGAGGATGTACTGCAGATCAGATGAGGTCAGGGTACAACGATTGTCACTGAGTGGCATGGGTGACATCATTTATGAACAGAGGTTAATGAAAGAGGAATGCTGAACATGTCAAGCACTAAACTATTCCACCTCTTAATGAGGAAGTATTTGCATAACCTAGCCATGTCCGTCCGGTTACATATTTATGAGTAAAATACTTCTTCTTTGATCACAGCCCAAGTTAATATTTAAACACTATTCATTTGTTTCAGATAAGTTGAGGATATATGTTGAAAATTTAAAATGATTAAATCAAGCTTCCTCTGTAATAAACTTCAAAGCAGATCTGCCATTGAACTGGATATCTTGGACCTCTTGCATTGATCAAAGCCTGATGAAAGCACTCACTCTGAAGACCCTTACACCAAAATTTACTGTCACGGACATTTTGGTCAGTGAGAGATTAGAGTTGCTGTCTCTCATAAGGATAACTAAAATCAGCAGAGGTGAAATAGCTATCCTTAAGTTGCCAAATAACACCTTGGTCAACCTTCTTATTAAATACACACTCATTCAAGAGTCAAGAGAGAGTTAAAAAGTGTTTTATTGTCATGTGCACCGAATCGAAACAATGAAATTCTTACTTGCGGCAACACAACGGGTTTGTAAATGCAGTACTCGATAGACAATATAATAAACAAACAATACATTTTTTTAAACTCAATACAATGCAAAAGAAATACAAAACCTAAAGTCCATAATTTGGAGTTTAGTTAGAGTTTGTCATGTTCAATAGCTAATGGTCATTGGGAAGAAGCTGTTCCTGAACCTGAACATTATGTTTTTCAGACTCCTATATCTTCTTCCCGATTGTAGGAGTGAAATGAGAACATGGCCAGGATGCTATGGGTTCTTGATGATGCTGATTGCATTCAATTTAAATTCTAAGTGGGTTAAATATTGCACAGTTGCATTTTGGCAAGGGAACATGAATTCTATTTAAAATAAATGCATTTTATAATGAATGCATTAAAAGTATAATTTATTCCTTGACAAAATGCAACTGTGCTACATTTAACCCACTTACACGTAGACACAAAAAGCTGGAGTAACTCAGCGGGTTGTTGAGTCTCATTGTCTATACTCATTTTACCTAGCTTACAGCTTACAATGGCCTGTTTCCTCAAACGTTGTTACTTTTTTGTATATTTTTCATTCATTTGTTCTATATCACCCAACATCATCGTCTATACCTCACGTTTCCCTTTCCTCTGACTCTCAGTCTGAAGAAGGGTCTCGATCCGAAACGTCACCCATTCCTTTTCTCCAGAGATGCTGCCTGTCCCGCTGAGTTATTCCAGCATTTTGTGCCTATCTTCGGTTTAAACCAGTGTCTGCCATTCCTTCCTACACATATATGTGTTGATAATTAGGGTAACTTTAAATTCTTCTTGTGTTCATTCATGTATTTTCCACTGCCAATGACAGATTTACCTACAGGTAGACACGATTTACTACAGGAATTTCCTACACGATTTACTTACAGGAATTCTTCCCGAGTGAGGGGACAACAAGAATGGGCAGAGACATATGGATTAGCATATGATGAGCATTTGACAGCACTGGGCCTCTACTCGCTGGAGTTTAGGTTGAGGGGAGATCTCATTGAAACTTACAGAATAATGAAAGGCATAGATAGAGTGGATGTGGGAAGGATGTTTCCACTGGTGGGAGAGTCCAAGACCAGAGGTCATATCTTCAGAATTAAAGGGCACTTTTTTAGAAAGGAGGTGAGAAGGAATTTCTCTAGTCAGAGGGTAGTTAATCTGTGAAACTCTTTGCCACAGAGGGCATTGGAGGCCAAGTCAGTGGATATTTTTAAGGCAGAGATAGACAAATTCTTTAGAATGGGTGTCAAGGGTTATGGGGAGAAGGCAGGAAAATTGGATTAGGAGGCAGAAATAGGCAATGATTGAATGATGGAGTAGACTTGATCAGCCAAATGGCCTAATTCTATTCCTATAACATAAATGAAGTCAATAGAAGGGAGATTGGTTTGTATGATGATCTAGGCTGCGTCCACAATTCGCTGACATTTCTTGCAGGGAGTAGTCTTGGATGGAGCTGCTCCCAAACCAGCTGTGATACATCCTGATAAAATGCTTTCTATAGTGCATCTGTAGAAGCATAACAACGCTCCTTTTCCACTTAAAACATGCATGAGATTCACTGGAATCAGTGAGATATACATATTTTTCAAGGGGTTTTCAGAACAATTTTGTTTTTTTCTTTTCCTCTATACACTTGTCAATTTCTCCCTTTGACAGTGTGTGTTTCAGGAGTGTGGTGCTAGACATGTAAATGATGTGGTCTGATTCTTATAATTAACTGAGTGTAATGAAGGCCACAGTCCCAGGATATTTCCTTGGGAAAGAACGTTGACATTAGTTCACCTTGTGATCCAGTAAATTTGGAGTATTTTGTGGACACAACATTAATGATATCTCTTCAGTATCCCCCAAAGGAACAGTGTTCAGGCCATATCCTGAGGACCCAGTGCTGGCTATAGTCGGTGCAGTCCAATTTCAGGAAGTTTACTTCAATCAGATATTGGACACTATTGAATGTCTAGACACTGAGAATATGTGAAGAGTTTTTGCTCAGTTTTTGTTTAGTATACATTTTTATTCTGCATCAAATTTAATTTTTTTCATTTAAAAAAAATCAAACATTGGCTTTAATTTACACAGATACAGGGACTGATGCCTGCTTCAGGAATAGACCCATAATAATAGACAATAGACAATAGGTGCAGGAGGAGGCCATTCGGCCCTTCGAGCCAGCACCACCATTCAATGTGATCATGGCTGATCATTCTCAATCAGTACCCCGTTCCTGCCTTCTCCCCATACCCCCTGACTCCGCTATCCTTAAGAGCTCTATCTAGCACTTTTGCTGGCACTGAATCTCTCTCCATCTTATGCAAGGTAACCTGCACCCACTCTGATTTTGAGGGTTCTGAGCTGGCTGATCGGGTCAATGTGGGAACTGCAGACATTTTCCCAGATGGGGGAGAAGATGCTTGGCAGGGCAGGTGGGTTGATAGCTTGTGGCTGGGAGTTGGGGAAGTCTTGTGGCTGGAATTGGGGGCTAGTTTGCGACAAGGAGAGAGTCACGTTTGGAGCAGCAGCTGGCCTGCAGTGGTAACAGGAGTCAGGTGTGGACCGGCAGCGGGATCAGGGCCAGAAGTCTAATGTCCTACCCGACTCTGAGAAATAACCATCAGCCAGGATCCATCTATTGCTGCAGACAGTCTTTCTGCCACATAATATTTACGAACATGCTGTCTGATAGGAACACATCTTATGCCAGTAAAAACTAGATGTGGTTACATTTAATTATGAAGCAAACCTTTAACTGACTCACATTGCGGAAGGTTCATGTACTTCATTTGACCTTCCTGCAGTCTTCAGATGACTCTGCTCCTGAAGTAACATCTGTGGCGAGTTTGCATGAACCCTGAAGCAAATTGCCTTTGGAGAAAATGTCGGCTATGTTCTTTAGACATTATCTTGCACAAGCCCGGAGAGTAATTTTACTCACACTTCCATTCTCAAATTGTGTCTGAGCCTCAGGCCAAATGATGCTGTTTCATCATTTAAACACCCGCACACAGTGCCCTGCAGTTGTATTAACATTGATGTGGTGATGGCAGAGACTGTTCTGCATTGTGAACGGGAATCATTTCTAAGTAAATATTGCCTCAATGTTCCTGAAGCATGCACTTGATTTCAAGGTGCAGCATTAATTGTTGAATGCATACTTAAAAATGAAGCAAAGAATCGGAATCGGCAGTATTAGTTCTAAACTCTGGAACAATGGGTTTCAGACACGTGTATGTATTACTGCTGTTGTGTGCCCCACAGCTGTTTCCAAGATTACTTTCCATTGCCAATTGGTATCTCAGTATTTGTGTAGGAAAATAACTGTAAATGCTGGTGTAAATCGAAGGTATCACAAAATGCTGGAGTAACTCAGCGGGTCAGGCAGCATCTCAGGAGAGAAGGAATGGGTGATGTTACGGGTCGAGACCCTTCTTCAGACTTGAGTATTTGAGTAATAAACTTCATGTTTGGGTAACAGGAAAATGTCTGTGTAGAAACAAAATTCTGCAGATGCTAATTTACAAAATATGACACAGTGCTTTAGTAATTCAATGGATCAAACAGCATCTCTGGAGAACACGGATAGGTGATGTTTCGACAGGACCCTTCCCCAGACTGAGTGTCTATCCTCACTTCCCCTTGAACAAAATCACCCTTACATTGTTAATAAGCTGCCACTTTCATTGTCTGTTTCATACACTTATTATTAAATGAAATCATATCTATTATTAAAGTACACAATTCCATTTTCAATCATCTATAACGTGTAAATGTTTGAATGAACGGGGAGTCAGGTGAAATTCAACTAATTTGTTAATTTGCTTTAAAAGAAATGTAATGTAGGGAGAATGACATGAAAAAACAAGGGATCAGAGCCAAGTATTTAACCTGTGTAAGAAAATAACTGCAGATGCTGGTACAAATCGAAGGTATTTATTTACAAAATGCTGGAGTAACTCAGCAGGTCAGGCAGCATCTCAGGAGAGAAGGAATGGGCGACGTTTTGGGTCGAGACCCTTCTTCAGACTGATCAGTCTGAAGAAGGATCTCGACCCGAAACGTCGCCCATTCCTTCTCTCCTGAGATGCTGCCTGACCTGCTGAGTTACTCCAGCATTTTGTGAACAAGTACTTAACCTGTTCAGTGCCACCCCCAAGTATACTTGGGTCATGGCCAATATTGAAAAAAACTTGGCAGTGAACATGTTAAACAACAATATGTGATACAGTTCTGAGAGAGCATAGAAAACAATCTCGAAATTTATAAAGATGACATTGAGTCAATGTTGTGGAGGAGTGAGTGTATCTGGGCTCCTATTTGCTGGGTCAGGGTGTGAAACAATGCACTAACAGAGCTTGTGACCACCCTCTCCAGAGACTCACTGACTTCCTCCTACGTGTGTTAGAGGAAGACGAATCAGGCTTCGTGAAGGAACAATGTTGAACACTATCATTGTGCACATCTTCATTTTCACTTGGTGCCAGCTTTCACGTCCATGAGCGAACATTGTAAGCAGCCAGTCACAATGTAAGTACGAGGGCCTCATCTCCCCACCTCCGATGGCCAGGTGAGCTGGAATTGTTTTCTGCAGGGCCTCTTCCTTTGCAGCAGTGAGTGGTGAGTTGGCCGCAGAGCCAGCTCCCGTCCTGCCTCACCCCCATTTCCCGGCCTCTCTCGTCTGCAAGGAAGGAATGTAGGCAACTCCAAAAACAATAATATGGAGAAAATGGATAGAGAACATTTGTTAATGGTCAGCATGGGGAGGGAGATTGCTTGACCTACAGATGAGGCTGAACATTATAAGAAGCTGGAGGATATTAATAAGACAAAGTGCAGAGACAATTGGGGATGTTTTCTTCAGAGAAAGGCGCTGATGTGAGTTGTGATGTGCTGAACTTTTCATAAGAGGACTGTTTCAGGTGTTTGGAGAGAACAGCACCACAGGTTTTATGTGAATTGACCAGTAGTGCTCACCTTTCCTGATCATCCACCAGTATTAGGAAAATAACTGCAGATGCTGGTACAAATCGAAGGTATCACAAAATGCTGGAGTAACTCAGCAGGTCAGGCAGCATCTAGGAGAGAGGGAATGGGTGACGTTTCGGGTCAAGAAGGGTCTCGACCCGAAATGTCACCCATTCCCTCTCTCCTAGATGCTGCCTGACCTGCTGTTACTCCAGCATTTTGTGAAACCACCAGTATTACACTGCTTGTGCCTCTACGTCCAGGAGCAGGGTCCTTCTCCAGCCTTGCATTCTTGGTATAAGCAGCAGACCTCTTCATCACAGGATGAATCCATAAGATGACCTTGTGAGACCAATTCAATTGTTGGTCCAGAAATTTGATAGTTCAGCACAACACTTAAAAAAAAAGTTTGATTGCTAAATGTGTTCAAGTACTTTATGACTGACAGCCCATTTCCAGAATGTGTCTCCAGATCCTTGGTTTATGTGGTACACAGGTGCATTAAATCCACTGGGCATGTGCAGGAATATCGGATGGCACACAGTGTTGGGATTAAAAATGAAGTTCCACATCTGCCACAGTGTGTCTGTTTTAGATTTGGACCTATAATGTTCATTTCCGTGTAGCCTGTGGAACATGAAAGAACTGGGGGCAAATGAGGAGAATAAGTTTTGTGCATTGAGTTGTGACTTGGAACGCATTGCCTAAAAGGCTGAAGAAAACAGATTCAGTAGCAACTTCGGAAAGAGGCTTATTTACAGGAGACAGAGGCAATAATTGAGACTTGTTTTGTATACTTCTTTCAAAGTGCCAGGATTGGCTGCCAGGGCCGAGTGGTGTGCACTACCTGCTTCGATACCACATCACTTTTTGTTCCTAAAATACAAAAAAGATACGGTGAATAAATCTTGTGCGTGATTTAAAATGTTGAAACTTCATTCGCATTAAACATCCATCAAATATCACACATGAATGGAAACACTTCATGGTAATTGAACTCACTGGAGGAAAAAAAAAGACTCAATCGCATAATGACAGGGTGCTTGAATTGACTGTAAAATTTTAATTGTCCATCATTTATGGTTCAACCCCTACATAAGTAGTGTACTAATATTCTTTTTATAGTTTCTGCCCTGTGGAGATTACATTGAAAGTGGGTCAGTGTGAGCTCAGTTGACTGGCATCTTCTGTCTTGGTGCTGCCAGGTGTCCACATTCACCTCATGTGCAGCATTTATCACATTGCTTGTCTGCGGTGTTGAATACACTATGAGCATTAGCGAATGAATATTGATGTGTTTCTGCAATAGCCCTCACTGTTTTAATCTCAGAGGGTGTTGGCTAATAAGTGGAACAGTATGCCCCCTAAAATGGTACAAAAATGTTTGTGCACGGAAAGTAAATTTCAATGTCACTGGGATGTTTTGAAGGTTCAAGATGAAATGTCATTTTATATCATCATTTAAACCAATCATCGTGATGTGAATCTCATTCTTCATCGCTTCAAATAACTCATGGGCTTTTGTTCCAAAGCCCAATCTGAGTAAATTACTCCTTATATTTCATACTTGACTGACCTCTGCACTGTACTGCAAATTGGGAACAAAATATGCAGCACAGATGGCACATATTATAGGAATCAGCAAAGGGCAAGCCAAAAACAAAGGGAAAGAGCATTGATTTTTTTTTCCCCAGCAGATATGAAAAATAAGAGAGGTAAAAATAAACCAAATAGTTTTTCACTGACTTTGCTGGACATGAAAGAATAATTATAAATAAGTTGCCAATACAATCTAGACCCAAATCCCTCGCTATTTGTGGGAATTATTTGGTAGGAACACGGAATGCTTCTGCTGCAAAGTCAGATGGAAGCCATTTGTCACAGATTTCCTTCCCAATTCAGACATTCCTCAATTTATGAAAGCAATGTGTTTCTGTCAAACATTTTGTTGGCGAAACTGTGTAAATAAAAAAATGGTGTTTGGAATGTGTTATGGGTATCCTGCTGCAGTGCCCTGACATGTAGTGTGTGGCTATTTGTTACACAACAAATAGATTTCTAAATCACAGACACACATTCAAAGTATCAATGGCATAATTAAAGTTGTTAACTTGACTGTTTGTAAAAGAGGGAATATCTGTTTTGACTGCCTCTAAATTCCCCTGAACCCCTTGTTAATTCACATATAGGATCACAAACATCTAACTAGTTTTACATAAATATGGAGCTATATTGTTCCGCAGAAGGTTTGTACAAAGAAGTGTTGTCGGGACTGACTGAGCCTGGAGCAAAGGACTTGGGTGGCACGGTGGCGCAGCGGTAGAGCTACTGCCTTACAGCACCAGAGGCCCGGTTTCAATCCGGTCTATGGGTGTTTGTCTGTAAAGAGTTAATAGGTTCTCCCCCTGACCTGCGTGGGTTTTCTCCGAGATCTTTGGTTTCCTCCCACATTCCAAAGACGTACAGGTTTGTAGGTTAATTGACCTTGGTATAAATGTTTAAAAAAATTGTCCCTTGCATGTGCAGGGCAGTGTTAATGTGCAGGGATCGCTGGTCGGTAGACTTGGTGTGCCGAAGGGCCTGTTTCCGTGCTGTATCTCTAAACTAAACTAAACTAAACTAAAAGGAAAAAGGTTTCAGTCATAAAGATTCTTTGCTTTTGTCTATTTCTGACCACTGCTGGGTGGAAGAGTCATTACCACTGAAATCTATGTTGTCAATGGTGCATTACATTCCTGCTGCAATCCAATTGTCATGACTGAATAGAAATGGTATATTGAAATTTTGGCACACTAAGAATCTGAAAACATAAACTGTCTCATTCTCAGGGAATAACGACTCCTTGTCGATTTAAGAAAACCATGGTACTTGAGTCATAGTGTCATGCAGCACATAAATATGCTCTTTGACCCTACTCGTCTAAGTCTACTAAGAAACCCTATCCAAGCCCATGCCTGACCATGTACATGTACATATCAAAATGTCTTTTAAGAGTTGTTATTGAACATGCTTCAACTATTTCAGCTGGCATTCATGTAGCAGGGTGATCAAAATTGAACACTTGAGTCCAAGTGCGGACTCATCAACATTTTGTACAACTTCAATAAAATGTCCCAACATCCATACTCAATTTCCTGACACATCTCACTACAAAGCCATCATTGCTATCCTCAAAATCTACTGAACTGTGCGTGATTGGACAGTTTTTCACTGTATCTTGGTACATGTGTCAATACTAAAGTAATATCAAAACCAGTAACAAAAGCCAATGCTTTGAGTTGCTTCCATATGAGACATCACATTCTCCCAATCCAGCCTGAACCTGGTGGCTGGCTCTCCCTGGAATCCAGCTGGAATTCCACCAACAGTCTGAAGCAGAGTCCTTTTAAGTAAGGCCTCCGCATACAAATTTTGCCATGTGGCTTGTCCACGTGTTTAGTTGAGTTTGCCCCCCTACATATTAACTGCTGTTAACTAATTTGAGAAGCAGGAGTTTTTGTCTGAACAAATTTCCTACCATGGCAATTAACTTGGAGTTTATCAGCAAACCAGCATACAGAAAGCGTAAAATTGGATATCAATCTAATATTTCTAATCTTTGAACCAATGGCTGGGAGGAGGCAGCAACCTGGCAGCAACCTGGATGAGGAGCCAATCCTCAAGGACATGGCTGGCTGTATTTCTACTAGAAATTGTAATCACACCCCTCTTCCAGCTTTCTCTCCCACACTACAATCAGTCTGAAGTCCCGCCCAAAATATTACCTATGCAGGTCCTTCAGAAATACTCTAGCACTTAATGTTCCAAGAGATTTTAATGATGAGATGCATTATGAAGACTAGCTAATCTATATACTAAAACTCTTGTTTGTTTGTTTGTTTGTTCCTGAACTACAGTTTGTTCCTGAACTACAGCCGGTACACGATAGCGCAACAATTTTAGGCCCACTTTACTCACCGTCATCCCTTTGGTGCTAATGGAAGAAGTTTCATTGAAATCGGTGTTATATTTTTTAAGTTATTCACATTTTAAAGTTTAAATCTATCTCCTAGGGAGGGAGTGGGAGGGAGGGAGGGAGGGAAGGACGGGAGGGAGGGACGGACGGGAGGGAGGGACGGGGGGAGGGAGGGAGGGATGGGGGTGGAGGGAGGGGGAGGGAAGGAGGGAGGGGGAGGAGGGAAGGGAGGGGGAAGGGGAGGGGAAGGGGGGAGGGGTGGGAGGGGGAAGGGGGAGGGGAGGGGGAAGGGAGGGGGGAAGGGAGGGGAGGGGGAAGGGGGGAAGGGAGGGGAGGGGGAAGGGGGGGAGAGGGAAGGGAGGAGAGGGGGAAGGGGGGAGAGGGGAGGGGACGGGGGGGAGGAGAGGGTGCTGCACCAATGCAGGAGAGGTTTGGTCCCAAAGAGTTCACTTGGCCTCGTACATAATTAAATCTCACCTCTCACAATGTCCACCCTCAGTTTTCTCCTGGGCAAACTTTACTTCCAGTGATTCAGCAGGAACTGATGCATCAAGACTGGTTCATTCCCAGGGCAGCAGCAGTAAATGTTCTACTCAGCATCTGCAAGGTGGCACTCGGCTTCCAAAACTAAGTCCAGGATTCTGCTACTGCTAAATAGTGAGTTTAGGCCTGCCAACTAGGGCTGAACTTCAAGGCAAACTTGTTACAATCAAGAACTCACCTCTCTCTCTCTTGCTGGAAAAGGTGGTGTATAGTTGACAGCAGCAGAAGGTGAAGCACAACCCATTGCACAGAGAGAGCTGAACTCTTTTGCTGTCATAATGCATTTTCCAAAATTGTGAGATTTCTAATGGTACAAGGAGTCATTGAATAAATGCACGATACCTTGAAGGTGCAATATTATTTAAGAACCTCAAAGAATGTATTCCATTAATGTCTGATCCACCAACATCAAGAAAAGTACACCTTTCGTGCTATTCTCTTTTAAATCAGCAACCAACAAAATTGCAATAATTATTGATCATTTTTTAATAGTGCAGTTAGTAGTGATTGTACATGGCAAAGATTGTGGGAGAAGGGGGGTACCTACACTCTGGTTCCAATGGTTCTCTGCAGGAGTTGAGAAGGTAGCATTGACTAGCATGGAGCTGAGGCTGTCAACAATGTGCACTGATTAACATCACCATTTGCTAACACTATGAGTGGACAGTCAACACGAACTGTACCAACAAACAGCATACATCATCCATAAAATTCCAGGCAATGACCATGACAGAGCCTTAATTTCGTGGTGTTTCTACATTTCAACCTCACTAAGAGTACCAAGCAAGGCTAATAATAGGAGAGTTTTATGTTGTAGCACAGTAGTACAACTCGTTGACCTGTTGCCTCACAGCCCAGTGCCCAGGTTAAATCCTGACCTCCAATGCTGCCTTTGTGGAGTGTGCATGGTTTCTCTGTGACAGGTGGGTTTCTGCAGGTGCTCCAGATTCCTTTCACATTCGAAAGGTGTGTGGGTTTGTAGATTAGTTGGCCACTGAAATTCCCTCTGCATTGAGATGACTGCTAGAATTTGGTGGTGAGTTGATGGGAATATGGGGAGATTAAAATGCGATTAATGCAGGATGGGTGCCAATTGGTGCTTGACGGATGGTGTAAATTTGGTAGGCCAAAGGACCTGTTTCGTCCTGTGTGACTCACCGTGAGTCACCAGAAATTTTGGTTCTGGTAGGTCACATGGCTTTGTAGCCGACAGCAAGAGTCATCAGTCTAGCTGAGATTTCAATATTTATTTAAGGATGGCACGATCGTGCAATGGTAAAGTAGCTGCCTTACAGCGCCTGAAGCCTGGGTTCAATCCTGACTATGGGTGCTGTCTGTACGGAGTTTGTATGTTCTCCCCATGACTGCATGGATTTTTTCCAGGTCCACCAGTTTCCTCCCACATTCCAATGACGTACAGGTTTGTTGGTTAATTGGCTTTGGTAAAATTGTTAAATAGTTCCCAGCGTGTAGGATGGTGCTAGTGTACAGGGATCGCTGGTCTCCGCGGACTCAGTGGGCCAAAGGGTCTGTTTCTGTGCCGTATCTCTAAACTAAACTACACTAATCTAATCTAATCTAAACTAAACTAAACTAAACTAATCTAAACTAAACTAAACTAAACTAAACTAAACAAGAAAGATCAGTTCTCTTTGACTATCTAGTTCCCATCAGTAATTTTTAATTGATAACTTCAAAACTATTAAATCATTACACATTCATTCTTATTGGAGTGATAATAAAATGTTACTGCCTTTAACTATTTAATGTTACAGATGAAGAGAAGAAAATAAATCTGAAGGCTGTAAATATCAGCGATCAACATTGCTATTTATAGCATGTCAGATTGCTGAAGTGCAATGCAAGGACCCAGGCAGATGAAAGGCTTCCAGTCTGAACCAGTATGTGGTGCAGAACTGAGCGATTTTCACTCTAAAAGGGAGAAAGAAATGAAATGAATAATACATTTCAGTAATAGCAGAGCTGATTAGCATCATGGATGCCACAGCATGATTTACTCACACTGATATACCTCGATGGATAGGGAGACAATCTGCTCATAGTTGGATGACGAGAAACAGAGATTAACTGCAAACTGACAATGTCTAATGGATTAGAATGCAATAGAAAATTATTTTGTTGGGCCCCCGACTGAGAAATGGCCAAAATGTTGCATGTGCAATTTATCTGATTTTATTCTACATTCAAATTACCAATGTTGTTATTATATATTGTTAAATAAAAATTAAATCATATTTTTTCAGTTATGATTCCAAAGCACTGCAAACACACATTTTTTTTGTACAAGCAATCTTGGAGGTGTATCTGTCATTGGTATTGTTGTAAAACAGGTGATAATGCATACAGCACTGCTTTTACACCTTGATTGAATCAACGTGCACTTAACACACAGTGAAAAAGATTATTATATAAAGCATAAACAAGCACTATTTGCTTTTTGGTAATGCCCAAATCAAACTTCAGCTTCAAGACCTTTCACCTATTGTGATAAATAATGCTCAGTTCTGGGGTAGCTTTCTCAACGTAGGGCTTTGATTCTTTCCACTTTGCTCAGAACTGCCTCAACATATTTTTGCCTGTCAGTCAGTGGATCCATTCCCACAGCAGACTTCCGAGGCTGACTTTGCAGGCCGGTATCTTGGCCCCCCCGGCAGCCTACGAGTGCTATTCCAGTACTGTTGGACTCCTCTCGGAGGTCCACTTCAGACTGAGGGGTGCGGCGGGTGCTCGCACCGACCCACATTGTCAACAGATTCAGCAAATCTCAGGTAGTTGGGGGCTGGCCCTGTAGTTGTATTGGCTCCTCAGCCTCGTAGGCAGCCATAGATCCAATCCTCATTGGGACTTCCCTGGGCAACTCATTAACTAGTGCCAGGGCAGCCCATGCAAGAAATACAAGTTTTGCTGTAAAATTAATTTGCATTTAATATTTGTTTCATTTAAGTTTCTAACAGTCCATGGTGCTTGGAGACATGAGAGGGGTATAATTAAAGGAGTATTGTTGTATCATTATTACGTTACCTCCGTTGGTCCTGCAAAACAGGTAATACGGCAAGGCTCTGGAACCAAGGCTGCTGCAAAATGAGTGGTGTACCTGTATTAAATTACTCCATAAACATTGTAACGTGACATGAAGTTGTGATTCGCTTACATCAGAAGGTATTGGAAGACAAGAATGGATATTGCAATGAATTTTCATTTGAATCATTTTACAAGTTCAAATTCCAGTATAATTGCTCAGTGAACAAGATCCCTGCTAAAAATATAGGACCCTATTGATTCAACCTACTGTGTGTCATGAACATCGCCTCGTATTAATGTACTTCCTACTGATCTGTAACTCAGTTAGATGAATATTCTTCATTGGCACAGAGGAAGTAATGAATGGCAGGGCCCAGAGAAGTGTTATTAAACAGAGAGACCTAGGGGTACAAGGACATAGTTCCCTGGAATTGGCAACATGTGTTGAAGAGGATGTGTGGGACATATGATATCCCAATTCTTGTCTGAATGCCTTCATTGTCCATGGTATTCAGACAAGAATTGGGACATCATATTGCCATTGCACTTGGAGTATTGAGTGTGCTTCTAGTTGCTGCATTATAGGAAGGATGTGATTAAGCTGGAAAGGGTTCAGAAAAGATTCACATGGATGTTGCCTGGACTGGAGCACATGAGTTACAGTAGAACGGATGACTGATAGCCCAAGCCTATTTTTCTTGGGGCTGGAGGCTGACAAGTGACTTTATAGAGATTTATAAAATCACGAGGGGCATAGATAGGCAGGTAGTCAGTTGTATTCTTATGGCAGGCCATTCAGAGTCTGGGGCATGTTTAAGATGAGAAGCGAAAGATTTAAAGGGGCAGGTTTTTCATGCAAAGGGTTGGTGGACATGTGGAAGGAGCTGCCAGAGGAGGTGGTAGGCAGGTACAATTACTTTGCTTGAAAAACATTTGGATAGGGGGTGAGGAGCGTTTGAACCGTAGGAAAGGGCGCGAGTGGGTGGGCGCTGCGTGTGGATGCAGTGGTAGAGTTGCTTCCAAACATGCCAGAGACCTGGGTTCGATCCTGACTACAGGTGGCGTCGGTACGGAGTTGGTACGTTCTCCCCGTGACCACATGGGTTTTTCCCGGGTGCTTTAGTTTCCTCCCACTGTGATTCCACTGTTGTTAGCTAGATCAACAAACAATGATGAGACAAAGAGTACATGAAAGACCTTGTGTCATGGTGCTGGAACAAAAATCTAGCCCCAAAACATCAGCAAGAGGAAAGAGTTGATTGTTGATGTCAGGAAATGAGGGGGATAACAAAACTCTATCTCTATCACTGTAGATGCTGGATAGATTGTTGACAGTTTCAAGCTTCTGTGCATTCATATCACCAGCATCCTAATGTAATCCTTCACTCTGATGCAGTGCCCCCGAAACTACATTAGTGTATTTACTTTCATGGATCTGAGAAGATTTGGCATGTCCTTGAGTATTCTGTGGAACTGCAGATGTACTATAGAAAGTATTCTGACAGAATACATCTCAGCCTGGCAGGGTCACTGCTCTGCCCTTGGGTGTCTGAATCTGCAGAGAGCAGTTAACTCCTCTCAGTCCATCACTTCCTTCCATCCAGCCCATCTTCACAATGCTTTATATCAAGAAGGATAGAAGTATCATCTTGGATGCCTGCCACCCTGGCCATTCCCTTTACTCTCTTCTTCCTTCCTGGAGAAGATGCAGGAGCTTGAAAGCCCAGATGTCCAGACTTAATAACAGCTTCGTCCCGTCTATCAGACTCCTGAACCAATCACCTCTTTTACACGGCCTTCCTGGAGGTGCTCTTATTCTTAACTGTACATTATTGGGTTATTCCGTGAATGCACGTTTGCTTTTTATTTTGCACTACTTCAGTTTGCACTGCAATCTTTGTACCATTCTGCTGTTTTGCATTTTCGTGCTATTTATTGCTGTATTTATCATTACCATATATTGTTTATTCTATGAGTTTCATGCAAACTATTTTGTTGCACCATGGTGCACATGACTATAAACAAACCAGAATCTGAATCTGTATCTGTGGGGATAGGAGTTAGGTCATATTTTTTTGTGGAATTATACACCAACACGAATCATGATTATAGAATAATAGAATTGTTATGACACTGAAGGAGTGCATTTGGATACACTCAATGGGTCTTTCCTTGCAGCACTGCAATTCTACGATTCTCTGAACACAATTTGTTGCCATCAAGAAGAGAGATGTCGAGGAAATCACCTCAGGGAAAAATATCAAACCTGAGATCGAAGATGCTCTGTTATTTGTGCACTGCCTTGACAATTTTTTGTAGTGTAAAAAGATTTGGAGAAAAACCCACTTCAATTATTTTTAAGATGACTTATCAAGGAGAATGTCACAACGGCACTCAGGGAGGACATCCTGGAGGGTTCATCCAGCAAGGTAACATGAAGAGAGCTGAGGAGTAAGGAACGTGCAATCACTATGATGTGGTTACCCTGTAAGATTCCCAGCAGCCAGTGGGAGACAAAGGAACAATTATGTCGATAGGTTACCGAGAAATGTGAAAACAACAGTCTGGTGTAGTTGAAGACTTTATTGTCTCCAATATTGACAGACTCCCTTAGTGCTAGATGAGTAGATGGGGTGGAATATGTTTGGTACATCCAGGAGCGTTTTGTGACTTAGTATGTAGATAATCTAACCTAGGAAGGGGCCATACAAGACCTTGTATTGGAAAATAAACCTGTCCGGGTGGTTCAATTTTGCACCAGTGCATTTTATACTAGTGCTGTTCCCTCACAAAATTGAAGAATCTGTTCCAAATTAATATTATAAATTGGTCCATGCCATCATGGTTAAACTTGTTTTACAATGAAAGAAAAATGTTATTTTATGTAAAATGATTTCAACGCCTGTGTCAGTATTGTTGGTAGAAGAAATATTCCAAATTGGGTAATAGGCAAAGAAATTAAAAACAACAAAAGATGATGAAGGTGAATTTAGTTTTGAAGGAGCTGGTTGCATGCTTATTTTCATCATGTTGAATAAAGGTTTAGTTTTTTATTACATTTATGCAATTATCTGAGAGAGTTTGTTTTGTATTCTTTGCGCTGCAGGAGAAAGCCTATTAATTACTTATTTTAAGACGTCACAATAACATGTTACTTCTCCAATTGGGTGGGATTTGGGAATTTATAAAGGATAAAAATCTTGTTTGAATTTATAATTCTGGACATTACTTAACTATCTTTTGATGGTGTTAAATAGTGTAATCTTTATGAAAGCCTCATAAATGTCAAGGTATTCATTTACGAGGTACTCACAGCATGTCAGGTTTCCCTTCAAACTGTTGCACTGCCAGTATTGGCACAGTGTACTTTATAGACATATTGCAGGTTTTCTCCACTGCTGGCATTTAACTCACAGCAGCAATTTTGACTCAATAGCTCTTGAAAGGATAGACAGGAATTCTAATTGCACTCTTCCACTGAAAGTATTACAATTGTACAAAAGGAATAATAGTGGAGAGAGGAGAGTGTGGTAATGGTTGTAGTGTAGCCGGGATGGGGGGGGGGTAGATGTGCCAGAAATGCATGAACTCTCTCATTTCACGTACCATTCAGAAGGTGATACAAGAGTCTGAAAACAATGACCATGAGCTTCATCGGTTCATCAGAACGACTGTCAGGCCGCGCGGCAGAACGACCGTTGGGCCGTGGCTATCCCTCAGCAGCAGTCCTGGTTCACCCGCCGCCGAACCTGACGAGGGAAACCACTGAGCCCTGCTCCTCCTTGAGGCCCGGAGAACCGATGAGTAGAGGGAGTCTTGCGGAGGCAAGAACAAAGGGGCAGTGAGTGGATCAGAGGGTCTTACCTTCCACGCCCTGAAGGTCGGCCTCCTGAATCAGAAGATGGTCGAACAAAGGAGATGGACGACGGTTCGCTTGCCGATTCAGATTGAAGTGATGGCTGGAGACCCTGCAGTCAGGACCATGGGCCTTAATGGCCAGCTGCAGCTTGGACTTTGAAAATTGCACCAAAACGTGGTAACTTTTGTACATGCTCTCAGTGGACTATTTCTATGCAAATTGTACTTAATCTGGGGTTATGCTTATGTACAATGATAATTTACTGCACTATGCAAAATTAAGAATTTCATTGTACCTCGGTACATGTGATAATAACAAACCATCGAAGAATAGCTTTTTCCTTGCAAATATCAAACTCTTGAACTCTTTACAACATTATGCTTAACTTTGAACTGTGGACTGCCTTTGGTTGCCTTAAGGTCTTTGGTTGCTTTTTTATTTGCACTAGATTGTTTTTTTGTTGTTGTTTATTATAGATTATCTGCATGCATTGTGTTTACCGGTCGGTTATGCTCCTGCAAGTAAGAATTTAATTGTTCAGTTGTCGGTACATATGACAATTAAACTCTCTTGATTCTTGAACTAACATGAAAAATAGAGTCCGCAGGAGATGGCTGATAGGTCTCACTCGGAATTTGTAGGGAAACCTCTGTATAGAGTAATGTTACAGCAGGGCAGTGTAAGAGCACCTGCCCTTTGCAGACACCCACAGTATGATGACCTACTGCCTCTTCTGCTTTGTGGAGTAAGGAGAAGCAGGTGATATCTCCTATCTTTGAACAAAGTGTTTTTGTGTGATGCAGCACTGAAAGCATGAAAGCAGAAACCAACAGCAGCAGGAAGCTGAGACTAACCTTGACCTTGACCTCCACAGGCAAAGCATCCAGCTGCCCGTCAGAGGTTGTAATGCAGGTCGCAGATCTCAGTGTGGACAAGGGGCATCATTTAACTGTGGACAAGGGGCATCACGGGAAATGGTTTTAGAAAACCCTGGTTCTGCTGTGAGTAGATAAGAATGTGCTGTTTTCCAGTCTGAATGTGGTATTGGAAATGTTTGAGGCATTGCATTATCCATGACCTCTTCTGGAGGAACTTTACGCCAGGAAAAATATGTGAGGCAAACAAAAATCCAGCTGAAAAGAAGGCATCAGATTTCCTAGAGGTCTAAGATGCCCACATGCGGGGAATGAATTGTTGTTCTCTGTGATATTGGTTTAGTTTAGTTTAGTTTAAAGATACAGCATGAAAACAGGCCCTTCAGCCCACCAAAGTTTGCATCGACCAACGATCATCCGTATACTAGTTCTATCCTACACACTAGGGACAATATACAGAAGCCTGCACGTCTTTGGAACGTGGGAGGAAACCTGAGCTCCCGGAGAAAACCCACGCAGTCACAGGGACCAATGCACAAACTCCATTCAGACAGCACCCAGAGTCAGGATCAAACCGAGCCTCCCGCGCTGTAAGGTAGCAACTCTACTGTGCCTCTGTGCACCCAGTTCTTCTGTTCTTTTAGCTCTTTTAGCACAAAGCAATTTTTTTTTCCTAGAGTTGGATAAAAGAACTTCTTAAACCTCTCCCCATTTTCTCTTTTCCAAAGTTAATTGAGAAAGCCACAGATACAAAGAAAGAAAGGAATCAATTCAATTGCATACAGATTTAAAGTCTGTTTTCTATTGCATGCTTTGTCTATCCTAATAAATCTAGTTGAAGTGTCTGGATGTGGATGGTAAGCAGCTTGCTTTCAGACCTGCAACACTGGCTCATGTCACCAGGCACTGCCCAATCTGAGTGGCCTCAAATGATTTCCAATTGTCCCTCAGCAAAGCACTGTATCACCTAAGGGGGAAACGCACAACTAGTGTGAGTGTTTGTAGAAGCAAGGAACTGTAGACGCTACTTTACAAAAAAAGACAAAAAGTGCCAATGTAACTCAGCATGGGCTTCAGGAATGCTGCCTGACCCGCTGAGTTACTCCAGGACTTTGTGTCTTTATCTTAGTCCGAACGGATGATCGAAGGTTGATGTGGACACAGTGGGCTGAAGGTGCTGTTTCCTTGCTGTATCTTTCTATTAATTAATCAAAAAACCTGACTGTGATGTGAGCAGGATGGATGCACTGAAACACATGTCATTCTGCTTTGTGGCTGTGCTTGCTTTAGCCAGTGCAACACATCTTAGTGCAACTGATGGGAAAACTAATCAATGGTGTAAATAAGGACTACAGGTCGGCCAGTGATTCTGTAGTTGAAGAGGAACTTGGTTAACGGAAAATGTAGCCCAAAAAAAAATAAAAATGTTCAAAGAGAAGGATTGAGAAGACAATGTTCATTAACTTCCAGCTGTTCAACTATGTTGAAGAGGAAAGTATCTGGTGATCCATTTAAACTTCTGAAAATCAAGAAGAAAAACATCTGAAATGAAAAGCAGTATCTATAAACAGAACTGAAACGATTGATTACTGCCATGAATATATTTGTGGAATATATTCCTGGAAGAGAAATGCATCACAGCTAAAATCCTTGAAAACTTTCAGGGATAAATCTCATTGCAGATAAAGGCAAAATGGAGACTTCATTTTCTAGTTTGTTGAATTTCTGAATTACAGCATTACTAATGCAGAAGCGGCACTTTTGTGCTGGCTCCACACCAGTTTCATACTCCAAACATATCCCCTCGTTCTCCTTATTTTTCTTTCCGCGATGAACATTTCTTTACCTCTAAATTTTGATTGTGAGCTAACGTGTATTACTGCATATGATTTTGTCCTTGCTGCAAAGTGAAAACCCCACTGAAAGATTTGCCAAAACCTTGGCATTAAAGATTCCCCTATCCAATGGAAATGAGAACTTTGTTGATTACCAAGACGTTAATGAGATATTGATTCCTCCCAGAAGTGGCAACTTTAATGCCGATTTTTTAGAAGTCTTGCCATGTACATTGTGGGAGTGACTTTCTCTGGGGTCTTTTCAATAGTGTGCTTTGATATTGACCAAAGGTTCCTGGTAACCCTGGAGAAACTGTGTAAATGCTGTTGATGTGGCTTCTCTGGGTTTCTCACATCTTTCTTTTCAGTCATTGTGAACACTTAGCGAGGCACCAGCGGATATAACTGGTGGCAGAGTTTTATTCCATGCAGAGCTACCTCCCTGACTTCTCTGTGTTCTCACATTCCCTTTAAAAGCTGACTGAAGATCGAAGTCCATGGTAAAGCCTTTCAACTCTACCGCAAACTTTGTCCATAAAAGGTTGGCATCCATTCTTTCAGTCTGTCAATTATCTTCTGATGTTCTACTGCATTAAACGTTAGCTATGAATGCAAGTTGTTGTCTCTCTCATTACATAACATGCAAAGCTGTATTGGCACACCAAGGGCGAGATCAGCATGCTGAGCGAACATAACCTTGTAGTTTAAATTATGTGCATGAATTACTCAAGCTTCCACTTGAGCAAAGCCCTTACTTGTGTTAAATGATTGGTAACTGACGTCATCCAAAATCTTTGAGTTGGAAAGTGGTAAAAACAACCATCTACAACTCACCATTCATTTTCCAACATAGACAGAACTGGCTTTAAATCTAACAAAAAGATTTTGTTCTTTTATAATACAAAGGCTGTTTCCAGTTTCTAAGTGTTTGAAGCAGGACTTGATGTTTGAAAAGCAGCATGGCCACGATGGTTCCAAACGAAAATGGGCAATGCCAAGCTGGTGTTAATAAAGGGATTATTTCCATTGATTCCTTTGGATTTACAGGCTTTGAAATTACTCAATTTTTATTGTTAAAAATGTGTTATAGGTCATTTGTATATTGTTTGTGTAGATTGCATGAAGCGGAAAAACACTTGCAACGTTCATAAAATGGCTTCAGCAGGGCTTCCCTGCGTAACGTCATGCTGAGGTTGATATTATCATTTGCAGTGCAGAGTTTACCTATCGACATGTTACTTGCTTTTGTCCCTAGCATGTTGCCCAGTGGGTGCAATCTTTGCAGTCAATACTTAAAGGGGACATGCCACAATACAAAGCCACACTCTTCCTGCTTCATGGGAGTATTGACATGTACTGAAGGATGGAAGAGTGTCCTCAAGATGGTCAGGGGGACCTGAACATACTGGTGAGGGTCAATTCTGGATGGAGACATGTGCTTTGTGCAAGGTGTCCATGGAAACCTTCTCCACCTATAGCTAGGATCTCCTCTCAGGAGGTTGACAAACACCTCTATAACATTTGTGAATGGCTGCACTTTGGGGTGTCAACAGAAAATTAGATAGGCTCCCTCTTTCCTTGCGATTGGAGTCTGGGTGACATCGTACAGCAGCAGTGAGCAATAAACTGGAAGATGTAGCAGAGATCAGCAGCCTGAAATGATCCTGAGGTTAGGATCCTTTCACCCACATGCTTTGTTTTGATCTCATTACCACTGTGACAAGAACATCCTTGTTAGGGATAAACTCTCTGGCTATCAATCATGTTGTTTAAGTAGAACGCCTTTGACATTCACAATCAGTTAATATCTGTCAAAAAATCTAAACATTTAAAAAATAATTACTTTTTAAAATATTGATTTAAATAGTAACACTTAGAACTGCAAACATTTAAGCTAATTAAATATAATCAAATAAAATCCTTCATTTACCTTTCTTCCATCAGCTGGTTTATCCCATTGATTTCAGGCTCACTTTATGGACCATGGGTTAACATGGAGCGGGTTGAGTGAGCTGACCCAGCTAAGGGCTGCAAAATCTACAGACATTTAAGTTTCCAATTGGACCCATCCCATGAGAAAGCCACTGAGAGGTGTGGTTCAGATTGTGGCATGCTGGGGAAAAGGCTGTGTGATGGCTTTTGCTCAGGACCTCTCAAGTTATCAACATTGTCATAGGATATAGAGAAGACAGTGAAAACACAAGAAACTGCAGATGCTGGAATCTTGAGTAAAAAACAAAGTGCTCGAGGAACTGAGCGGGTCAGGTAGCACCTGCAGTTGGAGTTCCCGCAGCACATTGTTTATTGCTCAGCACGAGAACAGGCTCTTCAGCCCACAATGTCTATGCCGAATATGATGTATACTTAAGCTTATCCCTTCTATCTGCATGTGACCAATATCCCTCCATTCCCTGCATATTTATGTGTCCACACAAAAGCTTCTTAAACACCAGTATCGTATCTCTTTCCACCACAACTATCTGAACCGCTGTGCCATGCTAGTTTTCTCCTGCCTCTATCTCATAGAGTCAAAAGTCATAGTCATAGAGTAGGGAAACAGGCTCTTCAGTTCTACTTGTCCATTGCAGCTTTGCAAGGGGAGAAGTTCTATGCCAAAGGGTGCAGAGAACATTTACGAGGATGTTGCCTGGACTCGGGGGCCTGAGCTATAGGGAGAGGTTGAACAGGGTAGAACTCTATTCCTTGGAGCACAGGAGGATGAGGGGTGATCTCAAAGAGGTGTACAAATTTATGAGAAGAATAGATTGGGCAGACGCACAGTTTCTTGCCCAGAGTAAGGGAATCAAGAACCAGAGAACATAGGTTTACGGTGCGGTGGGAAAGATTTAATAGGAACCTGAGTGGTGACTTTTTCACGCAGGGTGGTGGGTGTATGGAACGAGCTGCCGGAGGAGGTAGTTGTGGCAGGTCCTAAGCAATGTTTAAGAAACATTTAGACAGGTACATGGGCCAAACGGTGGCAGGTAGAACTAGTATAGATGGGATATGGTGTTCGGTGTTGGGCAAGTTGGGCAGAAGGGCCTGTTTCATTGCTGCAAGATTCAATGACTCTATGTCTCAGCAATAAGTATATCAGAACACAGGAGCACTGTCCCAGTCTGACAAGCTTACCCAACGATTCAATATGCTTATGGCCTCATCCCCTCTTTTGAACCACTTCCATTTAGCCCTCGATTAACTAATCGTTCAAAAGCCTTTAAATATTTAGGCCTCCATGGTCCTCTAGGGAAAAGAATTCCAGTGATTCACCACCTTCCAGCAGAAGTCAGTTCCCTGAACCATGCTAAAAGAGACAATATCGTCCAGACTTCAGGCAGCAGGTGAACCAAGAATAATGGAAGGTCTGCTCTATTATTTAAGTTATTGTGAGGCAAGTCGAAAAGTAGGTGTCATGGATATGAAATTTGATAAATAAATCTAATTGGTAATATTGAAACACTTCCTTATCAAGAGGATGTTTGGAATAGGGAAGCCACCAGCATAGGGAAGTGAATAGCATACGTACACTCAAAAATAAGAAAGGAGTATAAGTTTATGCTGTTAGGGTTATGGTCAGAGAGGTTCTGTTGGAGTAAATGTGTTGTCAGTTGGAAGAAATCTGTCATATATTCTGTGCTGTTCAATGCAGAAGTGCACTGATGTTTACTATCATATAGGACTTACTGTTAATTCTCTTGTTTCAGATTGCTTTATTACAAATGGACTATTGAGATCCAGTGTTTCAGAGACATTAATCAACGCCCTAGACCTCATGTGCCAAAGTATTGCCAATGTCGCTGCAAATTCCACTCATTCAAGTTGAAAACTGTCTTATTTGCATCCTGGAGTAAAATTAATGAACTCACCTAAGATGTCAGTTTACTCAACTGAAATGTGCAAGGGTCTGTGAAGTGAAAGAGATGCTGAAAGTTTCTTGGCACCTCAGTACAATTGTCAATATCAAATCCACTGAGAGCAATTCAAAGTGTGACGGCATCAAGTTAATTCCATATTGAAAGAATTATTTGTTTTTATTAAAATATCCAATGATTTATTGCACCATTTGTCCACCTGACAGCAAATGGAAAGCTGGAAGGTTAATGATTGGGGCCAGTGATCCCAAAACATATGGGAATTGTACTAAAAAAATGAATGGCAGATGTTACAATTAAAGCAAAAACATAACAAAATACATCCATAAGGTTATTTCATACAAATTGTAAGCAAAAATCATTTTAGGTGGTATTTTATGTCCAACTCTGCAGCTGTGGAAATGGAGAGTTGAAGTAAGGAAATGGCAGCAGAATGCATTAGAGGAAAAATTGTCTCATACTGGCCAACAAATCTGTGCTGGCAAAATGTGTTTGAAACTATGAGCGGCTACAACAGCAGGAGGTTTATAAATAGATACACATGGTATTGACTTTGTACTTACTGGTTTGGTTGCTCACAGATATGCAGATTGGAAAGGTCAAGATGTGGAATGATATGGAGAAGAAAAGGATTTTGGCAGTAAATTGTTCTGGAAGAGAGCAGGGAGAGGACCATCTGTTTCAAAGACTGAAGATCAACAAACTGAATAGATGAAAATGGTTTTCCACCAATTGTACTTCAAAAACACCAAAGTTAACAATGTTAGAGAACTACAATAATTTGTTACCTTTGAAGTATATATATATATATATACACATATGGTTTTTTTCACAGGGTTTTGTTTTCCTCGTGTGTGAGTAGATTGTGGCCTGTTTGTGGTTGGCTCCTCCTAAACTGAAGGGAAAGTAATGACCTCGGTCAAAAGACCCAAAGCCGAATAATAATTCTGATGCTGAACACATTAGTTGCCATAGACACCAAAGAAAACCAACCATTATCTGGCATCAAATTGTTGGTAATCATTGAAGTGAAATAACAGACCATAACATTTCCACTTGGCTTTCCTCTGTCTTCTTGTTACCTGCCACATCAAAATTTACAACTAACTGTATCGTATAGAAAGGAAGCTTCCTGGGATCCACAAATTATTGTTTTTAACCTACATACAGTGGAAATCGGAAATCAATCCATCTCATCATCTGCTTTGCAATGTAAAATTATTATTTTTATCTCTCCTTCACAGTTCTAACAGAAGGTGTTTGACCTGAAATGTTAACTCTAATTTCTGCTTCCTCAAATGCTGCCTGACCTACCGAGTGTCCCCATTCCTGGGATCCATCTGCAGCTTTGTGGAGGTTTGGTGAAAGAGCCACCATGGAAATACTGAAGGAAGATTTGTACCCCCAAAATTGGTGATCCAAAAAGTGAAAATAAAAAAATCATTTCAAACCTGACCCCAATTTGCTTACTAATTATGCATTTTAAGGAGGGAGCATGGCACTGATCTTTTACCCGTACCATTTGAATGTAATAGCTAACAGGACACTCAGTCTGCTGCATGTAAGTATTCAAGTCTTCTTCCACCAAGAGGAGCAGAAATCTGTCATGGTTCTGCAACTTAAAGGTGGCATAGAAGAACAGAATTTAGCAAACCCCGCTGGTTAGATGAATGCAAAAGGCTGGAAGCTTAATAGCAATGCTATGGAAACCACGAAGCTTTGGTCCCTTCATTCAGTTTACATAATGGCAGTGAATTATGACAATAAGCTTGTTTAATATAGCAAATATTGGGATCTGCAGGGTGTACATGTCTCTCAGGCACGGAAACAAATGGCACAGCAACCTAGAAGGTGATGTGAATACAACAGAAGGAAATGAAGTCATGGGAGAGTGCATGCTAAATGGTACTTACACTACAGGTGGTGACAGAAGATTTGTGAATTTAAAACTACCACTAAGATAAATGTGCAGCTTCTTGTAATGAATATTGATAGTGCAGTAGATTGCTCAGTAATGGGGCGAGACAGTCACAACTTTACAGTTAACTAAGAGCAATGTCCTATTGTGCACATTCTCTGCTGAATCACTGAAAACATTGAGAGAGAGATAAGGTACACAGTTGCTTGGGATGGGGGGAATCAAGTTGCTGATTACTGGCTAAGCACATCCAGAAACTGGTAGTGCTGGATAGGGACTAGATCAGAGTACATGGGACCAGCAGATTCTATTTGAGCTCTGCACTTGATGGAGTGGAAAAATACGAGAAGTGTGCTTTCTTTGTTTTACTTCTTGTTTGGTGAAGATGGGAAAGAATACAGGGATTAAGAGAACCAAACTGAAAGTGCTTGGGAGGGCCAGAAATGAAACCATGAGTAAGCAACAGGAGAGGGCATGGTAGACACCAAGAAAAAATCTGCAAGTACAAACGATGCAAACAAGATGCAAACAAATGAACAATCTAAACAACAAGTGGCTCACCTGGATAATGAAGTAGATGTGAATACAGCAAAAAGCTAGTTGATAAACATATTACTTAGACCAGCTAGCTTGAGTAACAGGGAGAAACTGGATAAGCTGGATCTTTTTTTTGGAATGTAGGATGCTGGGGGTGACTTTATTAAATGCATAGGATTATGAGGGTTATGGATAAAGTGAACAGGCATAGTCTTTTTCTGAGAGCAGAGAATTTTTGACTGTAGAGAATGACTTTTCCAGGTCACTGTAACTCCCATCACTGTATGTTATGAAGTTGCCGCTGAGGGTGATGAAAACCCTTACCTTCAGCCAAATAAGTGTGCAGTGAGATTTGTGAGAAAAGGGACAAATATTCCTGGAATCCAAATGTTTAGTTAAAAGGCGAGCTAAAGCTAAACATTTAAATACACAGTATTTCTTCTCTCCCGAGATGCTGCCTGACCTGCTGAGTTACTCCAGCATTTTATGAATAAATACACAGTATGATGTGCTGAGAATGACAAAATAAGTTTCAGTGGTGAGAATATTTTGTTTCTAACCTTGCGGAAAAGGGTTCAGTTTTCTTCCGTGAAGCTAATTATACCGGCCTGATGATGCAGTTACGAATGTTGATTGCAAATCATATCGCAGTGTACAGGAAAAACAGAAAATTATCTAGCTAAGAGCAACATTTATCACCTTGCATCAGCAGCAGTCTAAGGGTCACAAAAATGTTTTAAGACACTCAGCCGAATTGATCATTTTATAACTGCTCATAAAGCAATTGATCAGCTTCATTGCCACTCATTCATTTCCTGCAGCTTCAGAGCAAACAGCTGTTCTTGCTCAATAATCCTTTTGACTTTAGATATTATTGAAAGGGGGGGAAATAAATCTATGTGCCATGGTAAATATGACCAGCAATTAAATGTTTTCAATATTTGGAAGAGATGAATAATTTAGCCACTGCTGAAACAAATTATGTGCATCAACAGAAATATGATAAAGGAGCTATTTAAAATTCAGTGATCTGCATCCTAATGGAGCAGTCATGCACAAGATTAGCAGATGGCTCTTCAGATTTTGAAGAATTGCTAAATCATTGCAAGTCAAGGAAATAAAACTGCTTAAAATAAAGGATGTTGAGATGGCAGGTACAAGCCTGTATTTCAGCCAAAGACATAGATCACATCATAAGTCACAAATGCCATACCTAAATTGGATTACGGTATTCAATTCTCTCCATAATTCCTGGCCTCCTCCATAACCTATTCACAGAAAATAGCAGTTGAGGAGTGATAGATTGAGTGGGAAAGCCACTGAAGGTTATGAAGCCTTGAATGAGTTATGTCAAACTTGGCACAAATATTTTATTTTGTCACTGATGCGTTTTGTTTGTACCACACAACTTCATGATTCAGGTTTAAAAAATAATAATGGCTTCTTATTGCTGTCATTTTAAGGGTTTCACAATGTTCCCATTGAGGCAGAAAAAGAATAGTTGCCAACCAAATGCTGTCAGTTTCCCCATCCATTCATGATCAGCCTTGGATGGAGACAAGGTGGTGATTTCAATGCCCACTATTCATATGGAAGAGGCCTGTAATATCAGAGTGGAAAGGAGAACAGGAACAGATGCAGCAGCAACAATGAGATTTAACACCACAGTAAGAAGAGGCGAGGTTGAAGACAGACACAGGGCAAAGAGAAAAAAAGGGCAGGACCATCATCAGGCTGGAACATTCAAAATGGTGTTAAATTATTTGAGTTTTGACAAAGCAGGCTTCTATATGGCATCTACATCAAAATGCAGCTGGCAGTTTGATGTAGACACCAAGAGTATTGGTATTGGTATTTATTGGTATTAACTTATAATTAAGTATTTACTGCAAAAGATACACTAAAATATATGCTATGAATGTACTGTGATACAAGAAAGGCTTTCCTGTTGTAACCCTGCTTGCATTGGTCAGGAAAGCCACAAATTAGGGGGATACACACAGACAACGTGACTTTGCCTCTCCCACCCGATTCGTGACTGTGGGAGAGACAGGTTCTCCTTCTAGATCTCATCTATTAAGACATTTAATACCTCTGTCCAAATATTTCCACCCAATTCCTTCCTCTCAATGTCCTTTGAACACCTCATGAGTATTGAATCTGCAATAAAATATTGTATCATAACCTGAAGCATCATTTACTTTCTTAAACTAGCTCTGTTTCAGACAATAATTAACATCTATTAGAGCCAGCCTGTCATCTTATTACAGCTTTACTTTCGCTCCTCCAGGTTATTTTCATAGGAATGGTACTTGTATCTGAATGCATCTACTTTATTTAATTTTTACAGACTTCATTCCATGTTATTTCCACCTTTTGTCCATATTCCGCTCATACCCCTGATTCTGTGAGGTCAATCATGTTTGGCTTTGAAAATAGCAAGGCTACAGTTTACACGAGATCCTGGAAACTGCTGCAAAATATGACCATTTACTTTTTGGGCCCCCTTTCTGGTGCATTAATGTGCTTTAAATTCCTATACTTACATTTTTAATTTATCATAAAATGTTAAATCAAGTCACTTCAATTTAATAGTGGGATGTTAATCTGACTCTGAAATTTGATTGACTTAGAATCCTAGAATCATTTCAATCCAGAAGGGAATATTCAACCCATTGATACCAACATTTTGAAAGAACAATCCATTGGTCCTATTCTCTGGTTCTAATTCCCCCGTTCTTCAAATGTCCTTTCGTTCAATTGCTTTCCTAATTTAGCTTGAATGTCACAATGAATCTGCTTCCACTTACCTTTCAAGCAATGCAATCCAGATTGTGATAGCCTACTGTACAGTTTAAAAAAAAGTTTATTTCAGCAATCACATATGTGATCACTGGATCTGAGCACTTTTATCAACGGAAAGGGTTTTGGATCATTTACTTGATCTACATTTGGACTACACTTGGTCTCCACTTGATCTATAGTTGATCTACACCTGGACTACACTTGAGCCTTTCTGATTTTATGCACTGCTTTTAAATCATCTCTCAATCCTTTTTTGGTTCATGGAGAACTTTCAAAGCCTTTCCAGAAATGAAAAAGTAAAAGAAAATAATGGCAATATGAGCAATCCTCAGTAAGTCAAGCAGTATCTGCAAAAGGAGAAACTGAATTAATGTTTAATCATGTAAAATATGTACAAAACAAGAACTGTGCAAAATTCCTCCAACGGTCTCCACGGATAGATATGTATTTGTTAGCGTTCTATTTGGTAGTGTTCACAAAAAGCATCATTATAGCCGGCACCCTTGTCAAGCACGTGCCCCCCCCGGAGTGATATCCCCTCCCTCGTTTGCAGGGCATCTCAACCACACCCTGCCCCGCAATATGCAGCAGCAGAAGGACCCTAAACTGTGGTCCTCCCCCACAGTGCCTTGGCATTGGCTGCACCAAGCTTCAGTGCCTCCCTCAGCACGTACTTTTCACAATGGCATCTCTCCTTTATACACTTTACGCATGCTTTTTCTTTTCATGCCCAGCTCCAAGCACCCTAGCACAATGCACTGTTGGGATAACATACTGATAGCAACCAGCTGTGAAAACTCCAGAGAAAGACACAGAGATATGGAAGTCTTAAGAAGGCCAGTTGTCTCTCACAACAATATTCTGATTTATGTTTTGTGGGCTATCTCCAACATATAATCAAAATAATCTTTGCATTAGTTTCTGAGTATTCTACGTCATCTTTCAATACTTATTTATTTATTTATTTATTCATTCTGTAACCTTTATATTACAGTTGCAATTTTTATGCCTGGAAGTACATAATTTCTTTCAAGTGAAGACTGGCACAAAAAGCTGGTGTAACTCAGCGGGACAGGCAGCATCTCTGGAGAGAAGGGATGGGTGATGTTTTGCGTCGAGACTCTTCTTAAGAAAGGTCACCCATCCCTTCTCTCCAGTGATGCTGCCTGTCCTGCTGAGTTACTCTGGCTTTTTGTGTCTATCATTGGTTTAAACCAACATCTACAGTTCCTTCCTACACATTTCTTTCTAGTTCATGATTTCTTTATTGAGTTGCACCACTGTTTTCTATAGTCATCTAATCCATCCTATTTGGATGATGATAAAAGTGTAAATAACATATGTATTGAGAAAAATAAAGCTATTCCAAAACCATAATAAAAAGCAACGAGGAATGGATACATAGGTATACATTAGAATATTTGAAAAAGAAAAGGTTTATTTGTTCCAGAATGTGACAAAATCCCTTGTATTCAGCCTTGTCTCGTTCCATTTATAGGTTTAACAAACAAAAAGCTATTAACTTTAGGATTTAAATTAATCTTGATTCATGTTATATTTACATAAGAAAATTCTAAGTTGCCACCATCCTCTAATAGGAGTGATTCCTAATTTCATACGTGAAATATTTGATTCTACTTTCCTTTAGTTCTTGACTGTGCAACCACAGGAATTAAATTTTCTTTATCTATCCTAACAGTTTCTCTTAACACCTTGAAAAATTTGATTAAATCATCCCTGAAGCTTTTAAATTGCTGTGAATTCAATCCTCATATTTTAACATTAAGAGACCGAGATTTAGTTGGGTGAATTAATTCTTCACTCACTCAAAAGTCTTCTATAGGTATGATACCAGAACTCTTGGTGTAGTCTATATGGGACTAATCTAGAGCTCCATCAATATGTTGATATCTTTACATAACATTTTAAAATTGATGTAGACAGACACTGAGGTCACAATGAGCCTCCATTGATTTAAGCTTTCCATTATTTACCAAATATTCTGTATTATTCTTTCAGAGTCCAAGTTAGATAACTTCACATTTGCCAGCATTAAAATCCATTTGCTGCAGTTTTGCAGATTTACTTAATCACACATCTCGGCAATTTTATGGTTCTGACTGTATAGCTCCCATTATATCTCTGGCAAACATGGATATCTGCCCTCTATCTCATTTCTCGAGTTTATAAATAGAGAGAAAAGTTGAATATCACACACAGAACTTTGTGGGATTCAGATAGTCACAGGCTGTTGAGTTGATTATTGTTATCTCTCTGTTTCTGCCACTTAGCCAGATACCAAGCCGTCAATAATTGGTCATGAATTTCATGAGTTTCAACTTTATTCATATTGGGACCATTTGAAATTGCATGAATAATATCGAGTGACAATTCCCCATCTACTACATTAATCACCTCTTCAAATGTTTGAGTCAGGCCTAACCAAACCTAATGATCAGCTGAAAATGTTCAAGATGTTGAATCACTCTGGGTCGGCATGGTGACATAGTGATCGAGCTACTGCCTTACAGCGCCAGAGACCCGGGTTCGATCCTGACTATGGGTGCTTGTCTGTATGGAGTTTGTGTGTTCTCCCCAGTACCTGCGTGGATTTCCTTTGAGATCTTCTGTTTCCTCCCACACTCTAAAGACGTCCAGGTTTGCAGGTTAATTGGCTTGGTATAAATGTAAAAACTTGTCCCTAGTGTGTGTAGGGTAGTGTTAATGTGTGGAGATCACTGGGAAGTGTGGACTTGGTGGGTGCTGTAGCTCTAAACTAAACTAAACTAAGCATTCTGTCCTGAATTATAGACTCTGGTAATTTTAGAACAGTCGATGTTCGGTTGACTGGCCGATAGTTATTTGATTTTCCTCTCTCGTCTTTCATACAATTTCGCCATGTGAAGGAATAGTTTGCACATTGGGCGAACATTGAATGTTTATTGCAAGAGTATTTCTAATATTCATACTACACCCATCAAAACTCTGGAACAAAATGTTCAAGCACAAGAGACTTATCACTCTTTCAGGTTATTCTTCTTCACATTTTTCTGGTTAGTTTTGGCATGCTCCTGTCCTTGATTCAATACTGGCATCACAGGGAACTGCAGATGCTGGTATCTTAAGCAAAACAAAAAGTGCTGGAGGAATTCAATGGGTCAGGCGGCATCTTTCCCTCCATAGATGCTTCCCGGCCAGCTGAGTTCCTCCAGTACTTTGTGTTTTGCTCAATGTTGGCATCCTTGGGATGTCTTGAGCCCTGTGTGTAGGTAGTCCATTATGTGTTTGGTCCTGGGCCTCTCCAGGTGGGCTAAAGCTAGCAGGGCAGTACAACTCAGAAATCTCTTTTTAAGGTTATTGAAACTATGTAACACTGAAACCAATACAACATAAAATTTTGGGAATGTGGTGAGAATAAAATGGGCCAGGGTAGAATTAGTGTAAATATGTTGCTCAATGTCAACACAAATTTTAGATTAGTTTTAGTTTAGAGAAACAGCACATAAATAGGCCCTTTGGCCTACCGAGTCCATGCCGACCAGTGATCCCCACATACTATCACTATCCTACACACTAGAGAAAATTAACCTACAAAGCTGTACATCTTTGGAGTGTGGGAGGAAAACGGAGCACCCGGGGAAAACCTACACGGTCACGGGGAGAACGTACAAACTCCGTACAGACAGGACCTGTAGTCAGGATTGGATCCGGGTCTCTGGCGCTGTAAGGGAGCAACTCTATCGCCGTGCCACTGTGTCGCCCGCTTGATGGGCTGAACGACTGCTTTCTGTGCTGTATGTCACTAGGACATATCTTCCATCTCCACTGTAAATAAAGCAAAGGGACTAACATTTCCATACAATCATTGACAACATTGCCAAAATCACTTTAAAAATGCTCTACCTAAGACGTTAACATAATTGTAATTTTTTTGTTAACTGTAATATTCCTTGCAAGCTTCTTTTCATACTTACTTTCTGCAGTGTTTTCTCGTCATTTGTTACTTCTCGTCATTTGTCACCTTACAACTACTACATTTGCCAATTACTACATTTTGGTATGCTTTTTATTTTACTTTTATATTGTCTCTATGTTGTAATTGTCCACAGTTGTTTTATTGGACAAATTGACTTATAAGCTTATTGTGTATCATATTATATGTCTGTTCTTCTGGATACCTCCATCGATGTTCTGCCAACTTACATGTTAACAATTTTGACCATTTTACCAGGGACATTTTCTGCCTCATTCCAGCACAATCAACCTTACCTAAATCTACAATCTTTTGTTTCACAGACTTCCAATTCAAACACTGAGAGAGCAGAGGGAATATTATTGGAAGTGCCAACAAGTTACTCACAATTTAAGTATTGAACTTTAAGCTCAAAACTGACTCAGGCATTCTCCCAATCAGTTGCAAATACACCGACGGAGGATCAGAGGAAACCTTAGGTAAGCCATGTTAACAAGTTTTTATTAAACTTGCAATAAATTTACAGCAGACAATTGACAGAGCTACTGAAGAAATTCCCTATGTGCAAGGATGATAAATGTTTGTCACTACTGATGGACAATAGAAGAAATCATACAGTTTAATTGGTCACACTATGTGTTTTGTCAGGCATCTGGTACATGGATTTTTAAATTAAAATTTCCATCTCTACTGCCAGCCTAACATATGAAGGATGCCACATATGCAAGCAGTTAATAAAATTTGCTTATTCTACCATGGAAGACTAATTAGAGTTTAAGGAAATTAATTTAAGATTAGATTTAGTTGTGAAGTAATCAGGTGCAGAGTGCTGAAAATAATGTAAATGTACAGTTGTATGTTGAGACAGTTTAGTCTGGAGATGCAGCATGGAAACTGTATCACTTGTACACTAGTTATTTTCTTCACATTAGGGACAATTTTTACAGGTCAATCAACCTCTAAACATGCACGCCTTTGGAATGTGGGTGAACACCAGAGCACCCGGCGAAAACCCACGTGGTCACAGGGAAATCATACAATCTCTGTGCAGACAACATCTGTAATCAGGATTGAACCCGGATCTCTGGCACTGAAAGGCAGCAACTCTACTGCTGCACTACTGTGCCACTGTGAATCTCTACCATATTAAGTTAGTATAACATCCATTGCTGCTTTCTGAAGTTTGTTTAATCTGACTCTAAGATTTTATTAACCAGGCTGCATTCTGAAGAAAGCTTTCTTTAGAAAACCTTGATGGTAGAGTTCACACTGATAAATGATGCCCAGTAATTCAATGTCTAAAGTCATTCAATCAAAGCCTAGCCTGTAGTCTCAGCTCAATCTGAGAGATTCCATGGTACTAATTTAAAGAAACCTGTAGTTATACCCTGTGGCCTGACCAATATTTATCCATCACTCAACACTACTAACATGGACTAATTGATTATCACATCGATACTTCTGGCTGCCTACTGTGCACAAATTGGTTACCACATTTCCTCCATTACAACAGTGATTGTGCTTTAAAAAGTACTTAATTGATTGTAGAAGTGGTACATTGAGCAGTCTTAACAGGATGTAGGAGCAGGTACTTCTCCTGGTGGGAGAATCTAGAACTATTTCATTTTTTTCTTATGCAGAAGAAAGTCATTTGGCCTATCCAAAACTATGCTGGCTCCCATCATTCCTATTTTATCTATCATTCTATCATTCGCATTCCCAATTATATCCCTGCAAACCGGCGACCCTTTGCATACCTTGGGTATGCAAAACAAAGAATATCATTGTGACTTGTCACATGTGACAATAAAGTATCATTCATTCATTCATTCATTCATTCACCCTGCAGGTGCGGCACAATAGCGCTGGGGCAGCACAGTGACACAGGGGCAGCAATTTGGCACAGCGGTAGAGTTTGCTGCTTTACAGCGCTTGCAGCGCCGGAGACCTGGGCTCGATCCCGATTACGGGTGCTGGCTATACTGAGTTTGTACGTTCTCCCCGTGACCGCATGGGTTTTCTCCGACGTCTCGGTTTCCCACCACACTCCAAAGACGTACAGGTCTGTAGGTAAATTGGCTTGGTAATTGTCCTTGGCGTGTGCAGGATAGTGTTAACATGCAGGGATCGCTGGTCGGCACAGACCCGGTAGGCCGAAGGGCCTGTTTCCACACTGTATCTGTAATCTAAACTAAACTAAACATTCATTCATTCATAAAACTAGATGGACAAGCCATTCTGATCTGAAACAATGAACAAAATAATAGTATACTCAGATGAATCAAGTATCAAAGGCCACCTCACAAACATCCTGGGATTTGTGACAAAATTGGAAGAATATTCACAGCCTAGTCCAGTAAAATACTCCTACAATCATTCTCACAGAATTGTACTCGAACTGTGTTCAACCAATATTTCAGATTCCTCTTTCATTCCTGGTATCACCCTCTCACCAGTAAGAGAAAGCAACCTGATGTAGCTTCCCCTTCAGCTAATGAATAATTATTTCTTCATATTGAGCCCAACTTAGCTGAGGATAGCTAAGGGACATAGAATGGATGTTGGCTGGGGCACCAATATCGAAACTGGCCAAAAACTGAATAGCTACGGGTGCTGTCTGTACATAGTGCATTCTTCCTGTGAGCGTATGGGTTTTCTCTAGGTGCTCTGGTTTCATCCCACATTCCAAAGATGTCCAGGTTAATTAGCTTTAGTAAAATTGTCCCTAGGGTGTCGGATGCTGTTAGTGTATGGGGTGAACACTGGTCGGCGCAGACCCGCTGGGCTGATGGGCCTGTTTCTGCGCTGTATCTCTAACGTGTAAAGTCTAATTAACATCATATTGAATACAAACAATTGGGCCAGCCTCATAATACTGTGGCGACAAGAAAAGGTCAGAAACAAGGTGTCCTATGGTGAGTGATTCACCTCCTGACAATCCAATGGCTTTCAACCAGCTACAAGGAGTGTAATGGATGTCTGGATGTGTATAGCTCCACCAATACTTGAAGCTCAACTCTATCTGGAACCTGCTTGATTGGCTTCCAGTCCACCATCAACAATCAATCTATATGGTTTTTTTCACAGAAACTCGTAAAGATCTTTCTCAGTGACTCCTCTCAAAGTTACAACCTCTACCACAGAAGCAATGGACAAATATAAGAGCAGCCATGTGCAAACTCCTTCCAAGTCTCCTTGGAAATGGGAAATCAAAACATTCAAATGCTGGGAAACTGAAATAATCAGCAGGTCAGGTCCCTGGATCTTTATGGTCTCTATCCTATCATAAACATTCTCTTTGTCCTCTCCTCCCCTCTCTCTCTGCAACATAAATCACACTTAATTTCTCATTTTTCCAGTTCTCATGAAGGGTTATTGAACTGAAACCTTTACTCATTTTCCCATTCCAGAGATGCTTCTGATCATTTCAAGCATTGACGTAGAATTACATTTCTTCTCCTTCATTATCACAGAATTAAAATCCTACAGCCCTACAGCAGAACACTCTGGAATCACCTGCAACATATAGGTTGCAATAGGCTATAAGGAAAGTGCCACCGTATTTTCAAGTTATATTGGCCATGGACAACAAATGATGGGCTTTAGATTCCTAAAATCTTAGTTACTGTTTAATTACCGTTTATCTTAATTTAAATATATTTAAATTTGTTATTCCTGTTAATTTTTGTCTGTCTCTTTCATTTCTCATTTCATTTTGCATTCTGTATTTTTATTTTAGTTTATATACATCATTTTATCAAAATATTCTTAACTGTATTTTCCTGTTGCAAATTCCATAGATTGATTGTCAAATACTCGAGAGCAGAGTTATGTCAGAGGGAGAAAGTTCAAAGGAGAGGCGCAGGCATGGTTTCTACACAGAGTTGCACGTTCATGGAACACAGTGGCCAGAGATAGGCACAGGGATATGCAGTGAATAGAGGAATATATAGCACATGAAGACAGAAAGGATTTGTTTAAGTAGGCATCATGTTAGGCACAGACATTGTGGGCTGAAGAGCCTGCTTCTGCGCTGTGCTTTTCTGTGTTCTGTATAGATTGTTTTGAAGAGCTAGGTTGTCATGTCCCTGATAACCTAAAAGGGATTTACATCATTTAAAGCTGAAGCCGGACCTGGGAAAAGTATAGAAAACACCTTTGCCAGGACTGAATCTCTGCAATTTTCATTAGTTGTCTTCTAATTTACAGACAAACAATATCCATTTAACAATAGAAAGCAAATGCAATGCTAGCATTTATTTTGAGAGGGCTTGTATACAAAAACAGGGATGTAATACTGAGTCTCTATAAGGCGCTGGAGTGGCCGCATTTGGAATATTGTGAGCAATTTTGGGCACCATATCTGAGGAGGGATGTGTTGGCTCTGGGGAAGGTCCAGAGGAGGTTTACAAGAATGATCCTAGGTATGAGTAGGTTAATATGTGATGAGCTTTTGACTGCACTGGACCTATATTCGCTAGAGTTTAGAAAAATGAGAGGGGGACCTCATTGAAACGTGCGGAATAGTGAAAGACTTGGATAGAGTGGATGGGAAGAAGATATTTCCACTAATGGGAGAGTCTAGTTCTAGAGGTCATAGCCTCAGAATTAAAGGACGTTCTTTTAGGAAGATGAGGAGGAATTTCTTTAGTCAGAGGGTGGTGAATCTATGGAATTCTTTGCCACAGAAGGCTGTAGAGGCAAAGTCAGTGGATATATTTAAGGCAGAGATAGATAGATTCTTAATTAGTACAGGTGTCAGAGTTATGGGGAGAAGGCAGGAGAATAGGGTTAGGAGGGAGAGATAGATCAGCCATGATTGAATGGTAGAGTAGATAGAGCAGACTTGATGGGCCGAATGGCCTAATTCTACTCCTGTCACTTATGACCTTATGAATAGTTTATTCAGAATGGTGTTTTAATTCTGACAATGAAGGAATGCCAGAGACGAAAGAAACAGCAGTAAAAAAGGTCATTTTAAAATTTGGTTTATTTGATGGCCATGTATTTAGCATCTGTTACTGCTATATTTTCAGTAATTAATACAAACAAAACATATAGAACAGTCATTGAACTCACTTTGCTTTGAATTTCAGCAAACTGTCCCACTGCTATGTGCTTCCCAACATGTATGAGTTTCATCAGTAATTTGTTTCTGCAGTGAGCAGATAAGCAGTGAACAGCCTTACAGGACTCCCCAATGCCAAGGATTTATTTTCCCATGCTGTCTACCATCGATTTTATAAGGCTGCAATAACTGAAAGGAATCCATGACTGAAATCGTTGACAAATAATGCACGTGTTACATACACAAAGCACTTTACACTCATTTTGCAGATGGTCAGTCTTAAAAAAAAGGAATTATAGTAACCATCTGAAAAAGTTACATCCTTTCAAATTCCACCATCTTCGCCCTACCCAACAACAAAGGCTCACAACCATCCTCTACCAAAAATGGATCATTCCATACCTAGAGCCACAAACATAGAAATTGATAAAAAAGTTTACTATTGCATCTCGTGTGCCAACATAGCCCAAGATTAGCTGAGGGAAAGAATGTTTGAAATCTGTTCCCTCAGCCTTACCACAAAAGCCAACAAAGGCATTTTTCCTGTGTGTTTCACAGATATGGATTACAGGTATCAGGCATCTCAAAGCGCTGGAGAGGTAATATAAATATTGTCCCCATATTATGTGGTATAGTTGGTAAAGTTACTGTTTCACAGCTCCAGAGACCTGGGTTTGATCCTGACCTTGGGTACTGTCTGTGTGCAGTTTACATATTCTCCCTGTGACCGTATGGGCTTCTTCCGTGTGGTCCCATTTTCTCCCACATCCTAAACACATGCCAGTTTGTAGGTTAATTAATCTCTGTAAATTGCCCCCTTTTTATAGGAAGTGTAAGAGAAAGTGGAATAGAATAGTGTGAATAGGTGACTGATGGTCGGCATGGGCTTAACGGGCCAAAGTGCCAGTTTCCTGGCTGCACATTTCAATTTACATTTCAATATCCTCCAAATGCACTGGCAGAATAAGCAAACCTCTGTCAATATGCTCTCCTAGGCACTCCATGCCTAACATGGAGGGTCCAAATGCTTTAATTTGGTTCTACTGAGTGGGCTATGTTGTTCCAATATCCAAAACCAGATCCAGATTCCCAAGGGCTCTGCTCCAACCTACGCCATTACCAAAAAGGCAGAAGAAAGTATTCAAGTATGCTCTTTAAGCCTCATTGAGAAAGTGTAGTATTTCTGCTAACATTGAGTTTTATTCAGGGCCACAACTGCTCAAAATGGAAGAGAGTGTCCATTCTCCAGATGACACAGAGAACTTCATGTCTCTTCATTGGGAGAACAGAGAAACCCAGGGAAAATGGCAGAATCTCAGCACTTCCCGGACTTGACGTTCCACTCACCCACTTTCCACTACCCACTCACACAACAGATGTCACCTGTGGTGGAATATGCAGATCCAATAATATACTTATAAGCCATTGTAGGATACACAGAACTGGACTCTCTGGGGTGATCAAAGAACACACGAAGAACATGAACTCATAAGGGTGGGACCTAGTGACTTGAATTGTGGACTTCCAGCATCATGGGTGCCTGTAACCATTCTCCAAAAATGCTAAAGTTGGTCATGGCCAAAGAGTGGAGTTTTGACGCACAGCACCTTCAAGATTTGTCACTAAGAATTGACAAAACATCATAGTATTGTAGAATTATAGAATTGTACAGTACAGAAACAGGCATTTTCAACCCACCTCATCCATGCCCAACATGATGCCCATCTATGTTGATCCCATACTCCTTCTACACTTTTCCTACCTAAATGCTTTTAAACATTGAAATTATATCAGCTTCTACCAGCATCTCTGCAGTGGTTGAGGCAGATATAATTTGCTTCCATAGGGAAATTATATTTAAGATAATACATCTTATTTAAGTTAAGATTTCAAATAAATCTTAATTTATTTAAAGATAAAAAATTATCTTGAATTCAAGATAATCATTCAAGATAATCATTACCCTCTCTCTGAAGAACTTACCACTCAGATCTCCTTTAAATATCTTTCTCGCCTGATACCTATGCCCTCTGGTTCTAGCGTTCCAGGCCCTGATAAATAAAAAACGACTATCTATTCCTCTTATAATTTTATAAAGTCATCGGTCAGCCTCCTACTTCTGGTGAGATAAACCTAGTCTATCCAATCTCTCCATATAATACCAGCCCTCTATTCCTGGCCACTGCCTGTACCGCTGAGTTACTCCAGCATTTTGTGTCTAATACCCTCATGAATTTCATCTGTACTCTCTCTATTGCTTGTATGTAAACCTATGAAACCCATTTTTATAGTGCAAAAAGGGCCAAATGGCCTCCTCCTGCACCTATTTCTTTGTTTTTTTAATTGTTATACCCATTTTATACCGCAGACAAGAAGCAAAACAATTATTTATAGTAAAAGGATATAAATGAAGACATAATTTCTGGCAAAGCATTTCATTGCATTTTTATTCACATTGACGTAATTAATTTTAACATGACACTGAATCCTTCAATAATCCTACGCTTGTGTGGCAGATGGTTCTAAACCTGGATTCTAACCACCCACTGTTCTAATTCTGAAATATCGTGCTGCCTTCAGGTTGTGAATGTGTAACCAGCTTTCATGAGAACTGTTAAGCACTGTTTATTCTGTATATATGTTAACAGTAACAGGCTGGAGAACAGCAGTGAAGGCATCCCTCTGAGACCTTACAAAATAAATCGGGTCATTGAAAATTTGAGAAAATCAATTCTGAAAGAAAATTTACTAAAGAGACCTTGAATAGACAATTATGTCAATTAAAATCAGGCTAATAAAACTTTGAAATGCTAGTTGCATGGTCAGAATAAATCTAGATTCCAATGACTAATACACATATGTTTCAACTTAATATTGAAAGAAATGACACGCATTAATTTTCCAATAAGATTGGAAGCAGTTTAAAAGTGTACCACATCTTGGCACAGAGCCTATCTTCTTATGAATCATCATATCTGAAACGAAAAGTTGAATTTACTTTACTTTAGACTTTTAGACTTTCGAGATACTGCACAGAAACAGGCTCTTTGGCCCAACAAGTCCATGCCGACCAGCGATCACCCCATACATTAATATTATCCTACACACTAGGGACAACTTTACAACTTACCACAGGCCAATTAACCTACAAACCTGTATGCCTATGGAGTGTGGGGAAAAAACCCGAGGACCCGGAGAAAACCCACACAGTCACAGGGAGGACGTACAAACAGCACCCATAGTCAGGATTGAACCCGGATCTCTGGAGCTGTACGGCAGCAACTATACCGCTGCGCCAATGTGCCACCCCTTATAACCTTGAGGTTCATGACTTTGAGTTAGGTCAATATCATTGAGAAGAATGCTCAAGGCTAATTGCAGAATCAATTAATTAGAAACTGGGCAGTTGAAAATATATATATTTTCTTGTTGTCACTAATTTAATGAAGTAGAATTTCAGTGAGGTTGGAGATGAAGAGTCAAGAGTCAGGAGTGTTTTATTGTCATATGTCCTAAAATGGACAATTAAATCCTTACATGCAGCAGCACAACGGATATGTAAACAGATTACTCTGTAAACCCCATAATAAACAACAAATAGTCCAGTATAGGTATAAAAAAACAAAAGGACCAGTAAGTAGACATTAATAGGGCAAGGTCAAAAATAATTTTCGCCAGTCTATATAGTTCGAAGCCTCTTTGTAGGTTGTAGTGTTTAATAGCCTGATGATTGTAGAGAAGAAGCTGTTCCTGAACCTGGACGGTACAGTTTTCAGGCTCCTACACCTTTTTCCTGATGCAGGAAAGAAATGAGAGCATTGCCAGGGTGCTGTGGGTCTCGGATGATGCCGGCTGCCTTTATGAGGCAGATATTCCTGTAGATCCCTTTGATGATGGGGAGGTCATTAGTCGTGATGGACTTGGTAGTGTTCACCACTTTTTACAATCTTCTTCGTCACTGGGCATTCGAGTTGCCAAACCAGGCTGTGATGCAACCAGTCAATAAGCTCTCAACTGTACACCTGTAGAAGTTCAAAAGAGTATTTGTTGACATAACAAATCTCCTCAATCTTTAAAGGAAGTAGAGGCATTGATGGGCTTTCTTTATGGTTGCATCAATATGCTGGGTCCAGGACAGATCTTCAGAGATGTGCATGTCCTGGAACTTGAAGCTTTTGACTTTCTCCATCACCGTCCCATCGATGAAGACAGGTTTGTGAATCCATCCTGTACTATATAGCTAAACTGCCTTTGGATGAGACTATATGAATGCAGTGCAGGCCTTTCCACATTGTATGCAAAGTTTGACTTTTAGATTCTGTGTAGATATGAATATATGAGAAGCTAAGAAAAAGCTAAGATAGACACACAATGCTGGAGTAACTCAGCAGGACAGGCAGCATCTCTGGAGAGAAGGAACGGTTGATGTTTCGGGTCCAGACCCTTCTTCAGACTGAAAGTCACGGGAAAGGGGAATGAGAGATATAGATGATGCTGTAGTGAGATATAGAAGAAATGAATGAAAGATCTGCAATAAAGTAACAATGATAAAGAAAACAGGCCATTGTTAGCTGTTTGCTAGGTGATAAGCAGCGAGAGGGGATGTTGCAGAACTCTCGTCGGAGAGAGGAGGAGAACTTCTTCAAAGTAGACATGCCTTGAGGAGATTTTGCAGTGGAGCAGACCAAATGTGAAGGAAGGAACTGCTGATGCTGGTTTAAACCGAAAATAGACATGAAATGCTGGAGTAACTCAGCGGGACAGGCAGCATCTCTGGAGAGAAGGAACAGGTGACATTTACTAAGGAAAAGCTATTTGTAAATGAGAGATTGCAGAAAATACACAGTTGAGGTCAAAATTAAAAATATTGCTTGGATTTGCACTGACTGCTTCATCTCCATGGAAATCACATCTTTTCTGAGTGAAAATGATATCCAGATATTTAAAGACTGCTTTTATTTGTAATTACAATCTCGGCAGGCTAGAGAAGTGATTTTAGTATCATGTCTTCGTCACAGGCTCAGCAACATGTAGACATTTGCGTTCTCAGGATGTGAATGCTGTTCTTTGAGTATCTGACATTAAAAGGAAAGATTATGAATTTTAGTTGTGCCCTTTACATTCTCAGAAAGTCCTGTAGCATTTCACATCTAATAAAGCGCAATCATGGTTCAATTTGTTTCAATTCAATGGTTCAATTGTGCTTTTATCATCATTTTTGCCAAAAACATAGTGAGATTCTTTTCTTACAAACAGTCCAGTAGAGTATTGCCATAACTAAGCACATCCCCGATCAGCAAATTGTAATTTCATCAATGTGCTGGTCCCAGTACAGACCATCAGAGAGTATATGCCCTGGAACATGAAACTGCTGTGTCTCTGCACTGCTGTCTCACCAATGAAGACAGGTGCATGGTCTCACAACTTTCCCTTCCTGAAGTTAATAATTAGCTCCTTGGTTTTACTCACGGTGAGTGCAATATTGTTGTTCTGCTACCATTCAATCAGATTACCAATCTCCCTCCTGTACTTTGACTCGTTATTACCCATTGTATGGTTGTATTGTCGGCGAATTTAAAGATAATGTAGGGGATGTGCTGGCTACACAATCAGGGGTTTAGAGAGAGTAGAGCAGGGGACTGAGCACACAGCCTTGTGCTGATGGTCAGCGAGCAAGAGATGCCATTGCCAATCTTTTTTACTATAATATTCATATGTCACATAATTTTTTGAGACATAGCTCTCAATGTTTGGGTCTTAAATATCTTTGAATGTAATCACTCCACCACTTTGGTCAAGGTCTGAAATCCCCCTTTTTAAAATGTTAGGTCTCAACGCCTTCATTATTTGCTTTCAAACATTATTTAAAACTTTCTAGGCTTCCGCAAGATTAAGTAAGTTCAAATTACCATTTATGAGCATCAAATATTGCGCTGAGGAATGTAAAGGACATCAAATTTTCCATAAAGGGAAAACATGTATAATGGTGTGGCTTAGCTTCAGAAGGAAGGGTGAAGTAGCAAAGGTGAGTGGGGCTGGTGGGATTTTCAGCAAACGAGCCGAAGAATAGTGCCTTTCACGGTTTGAAAAATTATTTTGCTTGCACGGCATGTAGACTTGATATTAAAGTTTTGAGGACCCACAAGTTCGTTGCTTTAAAAAAGATGAAAAGAAAAGGAGATTGACCTTATTTTCCATTTCAAATCACACTGCTGTGGCAAATGAACTTTTACAAATGGTGCAGAATACCTGGGGAGATTTTCTTATGCTCAGCATGGATGCTCAGAGCACTTCCCTCTCCTTGTTAAAACACTATCAAAGTAAACATAAGTCTTCACAGAATAATACAAATCTTTCTATTGAGACCAAAGAAACCATTGTGATGCTTGCAATGAGTTCTCACCATTATTCTCAACCCTTTGTATCTTTCCTGCTGGTAAGATCATTTAAAAGTAATTCATTTTCATTGAAACTGCTTGCAACACGGACAATTGAAATCCAATTGAATAAAAATAAATGATTGTGTACTATCTGTTATCCAGCACAAAGCATGTGTACATTGCTTTCCAGTCTAGCAATGTTTATTTTTCAAATTCCTTAAGCTTGTATTCAAGACTTCTCAAGAGTTTCTCCTTCCCGCTCTCTATTCTCTTTTAACCTTCCAAACTACTGGTTCGTTTCAATTCTGGACTGGAAGATACGACTACCAGTGTTGCATCATGAAATCCTCAATTTCATTTGTATATCGCTGAAGCCATATCTTCAGCCACCTAGGACCTGAACTCTGGAACTGTAGCCTCAACTTCTCTGATTCTCTTTCACCGAGCTCTCCCCATGAAAATACACCTCTAATTCCCAGCCACATCCATCAAGAGGGCGGATGTTGGGGATGGGGAGGGTGAAGAGTTCCTGTTGATGTGGGGAACCATTTCTGCTCCTCCTTATTAGATCCCATAGTAGATTGGCAATATTCTCTCACTGTCGTGCTGCCAACTCATTTATGTTTTTTTTGTAATCATGTGATATTTGTCCAGTCTTTGTAAATATACTGCTTTTTTCCTTGGTCTAATGTCTTTCTATAACCAAACCACAACTGAAATGCTTAAACTTTTCTGGTTTCTGTTTCTTTTCTGGTGAGATGGACGAAATGCATTATTAAGAGAGAAATCGAATGATATAAGAATAAATAATGTTGTAATGAAAGCTTTTTCTAAGATGTGTCTGTACTCTCATTCACAATAGGAAACCCCAAGTGAATACCAGGTTCACAAAAATATCAATATGATTGATTTCCAGCTGGAGCTTTGCGCAATTTTATGACCTTTTACAACAATACAAGTTATAGAAAATAAGCAAAATGGAGACAGTCTCAGTATTTTTCTCTTATTCACTCACTAAGATATTGGAGGATGGACGATAAGTTAAACCGATAAACAAAGATATTTATTAACAAATTCGGAGAAGCTGGGTGATAGGGATCTTGTAGGGTGGGGGTGTTAGTCTGGAATAGATGGTGTGTGGGTCACTTACAATGCAGTGTTCTCTAATTTTAGGTAACCCACCCCCAGCCTCCCATCCCTATCTCTCTTCTTCTGATCTACTCAGCAACTCGCCTGCCCCAGCCTCCTATCAGTGAGGCCCACCGGAAATTGGAGGAACAGCACCTCATATTTCACCTGGGCAGTTTGCAGCCCAGTGGTATGAACATCGACTTCTCCAACATTAGATAGTTCCTCTGTCCCTCTCTTCCCCTCCTCCTTCCCAGATCTCCCTCTATCTTCCTGTCTCCACCTATATCATTCCTTTGTCCCGCCCCCCTGACATCAGTCTGAAGAAGGGTCTCGACCCAAAACGTCACCCATTCCTTCTCTCCCGAGATGCTGCCTGACCTGCTGAGTTACTCCAGCATTTTGTGAATAAATACCTTCGATTTGTACCAGCATCTGCAGTAATTTCCTTATCCTATCACTCAGTATTCTCCCCAACCATACCTACTCCATCTGCCTATCACACGCAGACCATCGGCTCCCCTCCCCCATCTCCCACCATTTCCATCTGGCCACCATCCCTCTCATATCTGGTTGCCCTCTTCCTTCCCCTTCTTTTCTTAACAAATTCCACATTCTGCAGCCCTCTGTCTTCTCTCCACATCTCTCAGCCTTTTGTCACTACTTCCCCATCCTCCCCTCACTTACCTCCATTTGCCAATCAGCCCCTCATCACCTGTATCCACCTATCACTTGTCAACTCCTGCCCACTCCTCATCCTCTACCTCCCCACTTTACACTTGCTCGCCCCTCTTCTCTCCGTCCAGATAAAGAATCTCAACCTGAAATGTCGTCTGTCCATTTCTCTCCACAGATGCTGAATGAACTGATGAATTCATCCAGCAGCTTGTTTCTTTGCTCCATAATGAAAAATATCTTCTGCTCCAAGTTAGGACAATAATTCTGTTTCAAAGGTTTTACCCTCCACCATTATTTATTAGTGCCTATTCGAAGCTGACCAGAGCTAGTTTATTTTCTGTTCACACAATGGTTTTGTATTCATTGTATTTGCAACTGACTAGCTGATTTTTCCCACAGGGGTTTTGTTTTTCTATTGTATAAAAGTAGTGTTTACATAGTGGGGAAGCATTATTTAAACGTGCTGAGCTTAGAAACAATCTGTTTTCTACACATATTGCTATCACTTCTTGCAACAGTTTTGCAATATCTCAGATTGGCATTATTTGCTCTGACTGTAAGTGCGATGCAATGCTTTGAATTGCTTTTATATGACATGTGTTTTTGTCTGAAATCCCTGTGGAATGAATGCTGCGTTCAGGATAAAAACACAGGCAATTTATCTGCACTGTGGCATCTGCAGAAGAAATGTGCTTCCTACCTTCATTTCCCAAAGGAGACACTTTGTGCTAACGTGCCCATGTTGAATTAATTATTTCCACCCTTGAGAATTGTCACATTTTAACATCACTGAGTCTCTAAAAGGATAAAAACAGGGCAAAATGTTTAAAAGGTGATTAGTGGATTAAAGAATGACTTTCAGTGAATTTTATGAAAAAAAACAGCCTCATTTATCTTTAGAGAAGCTATTTCCTTGTTAAATTTGAGAAATGGTTACGGCTGGAAACACTTAAATATTGAAAATGTGTAGAAAACTGCTCTCTTTGATCATGAGGGAGTTGGGAGTATTCACAACACCACTTTGCTCCTATAGAGGTCAAGTGCCAACTAAGTGTGGCAATAAAGAGTGGCAATAAAGGGGGCTTTTTCTGGTTGGCTGCCAGTGACTAGCAGAGTTCCGCAGGGCTCGGTGCTGGGGTTGCTACTCTTCATATTGTATATTAATGATTTGGACAAGGGGATTGAAGGCTTTGTGGCCAAGTTTGCAGATGATACAAAAATAGGTGGAAGGGCAGGTAGTGTAGAGAAAGTAGGGACTCTGCAGGACTTGGGCAGGTTGGGAGAGTGGGCAGAGCAGTGGCAGATTGAATATAGTGCAGCAAAGTGTGGAGTCATGCATTTTGGTATTCGGAATAAAGGCATAGACTATTTTCTAAATGGGGAGAGAATCCAGAAATCAGAGGTGCAAAGGGACATGGGAGTGCTGGTGCAGGATTCCCATAAAGTTAAATACAAGTCAAACAGGTAGTAAAGAAAGCAAACTCAATGCTAGCATTTATTTCAAGAGGGCTTGTATACAAAAACAGGGATGTAATGCTGAGGCTCTATAATTTAGAATATTGTGAGCAATTTTGGACACCATTCCTGAGGAAAGATTTGCTGGCCCTGGAATGGGTCCAGAGCAGGTTTACAAAAATGATCACAGGAATGAGTAGGTTAACCTATGATGAGCATTTGTCAGCACTGGGCCTGTACTCGCTGGAATTTAAAAGAATGAGGGGGGACCTCATTAAAACATGCAGAATAGTGTAAGGCTTGGATAGAGTGGACGTGGCAAGGATGTTTCCACTAGTGGGAGAGTCTAGGACTAGAGATCATAGGCTCAGAATTAAAGGACGTTCTTTTTGGAAGGAGATGAGGAGAAATTTATTTCGTCAGAGGGTGGTGAATCTGTGGAATTCTTTGCCACAGAAGGCTGCAGAGGCTGTCAGTGGATATTTTTAAGGAGGAGATAGATAGATTCTTGATTAATACAGGTGTCAGTTATGGGGAGAAGGCAGGAGAATGGGGTTACGTGGGAAAGATAGATCAGCCATGATTGAATGGTGGAGTAGACTTGATGGGCCGAATAGCCTAATTCTACTCCTATCACTTATGACCTTATGACTTTATGATATTTTCAGTAAATTTGTATGCCGTATCATGGACCAAGGCTTGATTGACATTATCCAAAGCTATGCTTAGAACCTTCACAGCACATTTGTCAGAATATTCTAGAATATTCTAGGGGTCCAGAGAAATATTCATCATTAGTTGAATTAATTTAAGAAAGTCAGAGCAGAAAAGGTGGCTATTCGGCCCATTGTGTTTGGGGTGGCTGAAGGATAACTACCTGCTACTTACCTTTTTTGCAACCTTTATAGCTTTGTGGACATTCATTCCATGGGTCGATTCTTTCCTAGGTATTTCCCAAGTTCTTCATTTTATTATGTATTTCCTTCCCTCCTCAGATAGAGTCATAGAGGTATACAGACCCTTCGGCCCAACTTGCCCATGTTGACCAACTTACCCCATCCACACTAGTCCCACCTGTCTGTGCTTAGAGTTATAGAGTCATAAAGTGTGGAAACAGGCCCTTTGGCTCAACTTGCCCACACCGACCAACAGGACCCATCTACACTTGTTCCACCTGCCTGTATTTGGCCCATATCTCTCCAAACCTAAACTATGTACCTCTATGTTTCTTAAATGTTGTAATAGTACCTGCCTCAACTACGTCCTCCAGCAGCTCAGTCCAAACACCTAGCGTGCTTTGTTTAAAATAGTCACCCCTCAGGTTCCTATTAAATCTTTCCCCCCTCACCTTAAGCCTATGGCCTCTGGTTTTCAACTCCCCTGCAAGAGACGATGTGTTTACCTGATCTATTCCTCTCACGATTGTGTACACCTCTATTAGATCCTTCTGCATACCAAGGGATAGAGTCCTAGCCTGCTCAAACTCTTCATACAGCTCATGCCCTCAGGTTCTGGCAACATCCTTGTAAATCAAGGATTTAACACCTAATGTAACATCTTACATTACCTCTTCTTTAGTATGAAATTCCACTTGTCACTTAATCCACCAAAAAATTCTTGGGGATGAAAGATTTTGTCCCACAATCAGCTACATGGCCAAATTACTTTACCATGTGTAAATGTTTATCATGGCTCCTGCATTTACATCTAAGTCACTTATATAAAGTGTAAGTAAATGACATGGTATTGGAAAGGGTAGTTACCACACTTAAGAAGAGTTACCAGACTCTAACATCAAATTACAAAATGGTTAACAGCCAAGCTATTTTTAGCAGAAAATAATTCAATATTTCTTCTGGGTATTACTAAAGTTTGAAAGGGACTTTTAAAATTACGATTACATTTACCAGGTTATAAAAAACATTTAAATGTAGAAATCAACTGTTAATTACTGGAAAATAATTAAGGCAAAGTATGGCTTTAAATTAGTAGTTACTACATTATTAATAATTAATTAGATACCAAAAGCAACTGTTAATGTAAATACTTAGCAACTTTAAAACAAATATGTATCCAATTAATTTCAAGCAGATGCTTTTGATCATCTTATTAAAGACAAATCAAAAATTGTTTATTCACTGGATATTTAATATATTTGACATTACATTGTTAATATGTAACTCGTCCCTCCTGTGCATTTTATCTCGCGGAATACAATATTTAAACAGAATATCTTACATAAACCAGAGCAGTCTGAGCTACTATCTACCTCATTAGAGACCCTTGAACTATCTTTAATCGGACTTTCTGGACTTTATCTTGCACTAAACATTATTCCTTTTCTTGTGTATCTGTACACTGTGGACGGCTCGGTTATAATCATATATAGTCTTTCTGCTGACTGGTTAGCACGCAACGATAAGCTTTTCACTGTACCTCGGTATACATGACAATAAACTAAACTAAGGAAGTATGGAAAATATAATAGCTCCTACTATTATATCAAGCAGATATAATATGATTGTGCCTTAGTTCACAATTTGACATAATTATTTCCGAACTGAAGCTCAGCATTCCACCTACGTCATTATTTCATCTTCCACATCTGACCACATGTTCAGTGATGTAACCCCATCCTCTGACCCATACCTCCATGATATTGAAAGAGATCTTTGACTACTTGCAGGAGAATTTCTAATTGATTTCTGCTGGATATGGCTATTTTATATACAGTTTATAGTTCATAACTTTCTTTAAAGTCGCTGATCTGTGTGGTGCCTAATGACTATAGGTATATTCCACAACTTCTGCGCAAACCTGTTTCTCACATCTAAGGGTGCTGGGACAGGCGTCCACCGGGGGTTTGAAAATATTAGAAAATGCAGATGCTTGAAAACTGAAACAAGAATAGACAATGCTGGAAACTCTCAGCAGGCCAGTCAGCACCTTCGGGAGAAGAAACAGAATTAATATTCTGGGAGAGGAGGGTGGGGAATACAATGATGGTTTCATTGATGTTCCCATTCTGAGGGAGAGTAGCACTAGGCAACAATACTCCACCAGAGCAATGAATCAGGGATTATTGATTTGGTGGAGGACGGATTGCTGCAGTTCTGTCAAACCCAGCAAGTCCCTTTGAACACTTGCAACCAGGTCCATGATGGCTAGTGCTTAGAAACATAGACATAGAAACATAGAAACATGGAAAATAGGTGCAGGAGGAGGCCATTCGGCCCTTCGAGCCAGCACCGCCATTCATTGTGATCATGGCTGATCGTCCACAATCAGTGACCCATGCCTGCCTTCTCCCCATATCCCTCGATTCCACTAGCCCCTAGAGCTCTATCTAACTCTCTCTTAAATCCATCCAGTGATTTGGCTTCCACTGCCCTCTATGGCAGAGAATTCCACAAATTCACAACTCTCTGGGTGAAAAAGTTTTTTCTCACCTGTTTTAAATGGCCTCCCCTTTATTCTAAGACTGTGACCCCTGGTTCTGGACTTGCCCAACATTGGGAACATTTTTCCTGCATCTAGCTTGTCCAGTCCTTTTATAATTTTGTATGTTTCTATAAGATCCCCTCTCATCCTTCTAAACTCCAGCGAATACAAGCCTAGTCTTTTCAATCTTTCCTCATATGACAGTCCCGCCATCCCAGGGATCAATCTCATGAACCTACGCTGCACTGCCTCAATTACAAGGATGTCCTTCCTCAAATTAGGAGACCAAAACTGTACTCAATACTCCAGATGTGGTCTGACCAGGGCCCTATACAACTGCAGAAGAACCTCTTTACTCCTATACTGAAATCCGCTTGTTATGAAGGCCAACATTCCATTAGCTTTCTTCATTGCCTGCTGTAGCTGCATGCCAACTTTCAGTGACTGATGTACAAGGACACCCAGGTCTCGCTGCACCCCCCCCTTACCTGACCTAACTCCATTGAGAAAATAATCTGCCTCCTTGTTTTTGCCGCCAAAGTGGATAACCTCACATTTATCTATATTATACTGTATCTGCCACGCATCTGCCCACTCACTCAACCTGTCCAGGTCACCCTAGAAATCCCTAACATCCTCGTCACAGTTTACACTGCCACCCAGTTTGGTGTCATCTGCAAACTTGCTAGTGTTGCTTCTAATTCCCTCTTCCAAATCATTAATATATATGGTAAACAGTTGCGTCCCCAACACCAAGCCTTGCGGCACTCCACTCGCCACTGCCTGCCATTCTGAAAAGGACATGTTTACTCCTACTCTTTGCTTCCTGTCTGCCAACCAATTTTCTATCCTTGAGCTTACATGAATGAAGTCCACACTTTCATTTCTCACCCAGAGATTGAATAGCTTCTGCTTGTCCTGCAATGAAAGTTAAGTTATTGACCATTAGCTATCACCAGGTGTTTGGGTCTGGAAGTGGGCTGATGGAGCTCTCTCATGGAGTTACTCACCTTGTCACAACTGGAAAGAATGGGCTCCATAGGATGCACAATGCACCATGTGTGGGCTAGTACTGGACCCCTCCGCATGCCTTGATGTTGCACAAAGATTATTTTTTGCCAAACCTTTGGTATACCATGTATTTCTGTAAACAGTTGACCTTTTGTCAATTGTCCTGCCATTATTGTTGTCTGACTGCTCTTTATGACATTACTCAATTTTCCCTGCCCCAGCTGCAGACCATTTGATCACTTTTACACTTGCAGATCCCAATTCTAGGAATGGGCTCCTGTAAATTATTGCCAGCCGGTATCTAAAATGATTGTTTAATGTGTTAAGCGTCTTTGTTTTCTCTGTCATCTCCTTCTTCCACCACCACATGGCCTGCTTCCAGTTCTTGCTTTATGAAAGTAGTGTTGTGTTAAACGGTTCTGAAGACAGATAGGAAATAAAAAGTTACATGCTTACATGATGTGCATCTTGTAAAGCAGCAGAGATGGAGGGCTGCAGAGTACACAGGACGTGGGAAAGAAGATTAAGCTTCACCCTGCCCCTGGCCATGACATTTATCATGGTGAATATAATTAATATAATTAATGCAGCCAGAGTTATCCCAAGTCAGTCTCCTGCAGGTTACGCACCTACGCCTTCGCACCAACGAAGGAATGAGGTGTGTCAGTGAGTGCTGGAATTGCATTTGGGTAACAGTTGAACAGTGGGGCTCAAACTGTGTGACGTAGGTGTTATGCCTGCAGATGTGCTCCATGTAAAAACGTGTAGTGGAGTGCATACATTTTACACCTTAATTCTGATTGAAGAAGGGTGTTGGGCTTGGATTGCAGGGAGTGGTGTCTGAGGCTAATGGTGCTGTTGCTGAGGTGAGGGTTTTGAAGGTTTATCCACTGAGTTTAACCGTGTATGATAAATCCTCGGTATTTGTCTCCAGGCACTTTCCTACACAGCATCTCCTCTCACTGTTTTTGTAGAGTGTCTGGACTGCCAACGGGCTATCTTATAGTAACTTACAGCACATTTCTCATTTTGCATCCTCTCCTGTTTCCCCAATGCAGCATTAAAAAGCCATGGACCTCACTCCCCCACATGTTGTGCTTTTTGTGAATGTCTCCCAGGCATGAGTTCCAGAATGCCTGTTAACAGCTGCTATATTCACAGTGCACCTTTTTAAATGCTGCATTGGACATTAAAGCTTTAAGCGGTGCCAGACTTTGAAGAACCTAGGGATCCTATTGAGATGATAAGTTAATGAATAGCGCAGGTGGCACAGGCAGCTGCAGTAATTTTTTTTTAAGGGAGCAGACACACAAAGATAGCATGTTGCCTGTACAGGAAATAACGTGTGTGTATTATTTGTGCATTATAATCCCCGTGCTTATTTCTGAGGATGTCAAATTTGCTGCTCTCCCATTGTTTTATTTTGTTAAATCTTAGAGGTTTTGATCCTTGTATTATGTAATATTATTTTACTGTTTCAGTTCAATATCATTAGCACAATATCATGCAATACACTCTCCACACCTGCTATCATTGCTAGCAAGGTAATGAAAAGATTCAGAATTGTTGTTGCTGCAAATAAGAATGTAAGAAGACATAAATAAAAAGAAACATAAAGTATTAGAACATACAAGTACTCCATCATATTTGCTTCTGCTCCTCTTCTTTACCTAACTCTCTGAACATATTCAGAGGAACTGCAGATGCCAGCATCTTCTTCCAAAGGGTCTCGACCCGAAACGTCACCCACCCCTTCTCTCCAGAGATGTTCTCGTACTATACGGGCTACATTACAGTATGGTACAGTTCCCGTACCATACTGTTCTCGTACCATATGGGCTACAGTACAGTTCCCGTACCATACTGTAATGTAGCCCGTATGGTACGAGAACAGCATGGTACGGGAACTGTTCGGCCCACAGCCACAAATCACTACAGAGAGTGGTGAAGATGGCACAGCACATCACTGGCAACTGTCTCCCGGCCATTCAGGACATTTTCTACCGTCAGCAGGCTCTCGATGGTGCATCTGTAGATGTTTGTGAGGATGCTGGCGTTCATGCCAAACTTCCTCAGTCTTCTCAGGAAAAAGAGCCGCTGGTAGGCCTTCTTTGTTATTGTGTCCGTGTGCAGTGTCCAGGAAAGGTCCTCAGTGATGTGCACACCGAGGAACTTAAAGCTGCTGACCCTTTCAACCTCAGCATCACCGATGTGGATGGGGAGGTGTCCAGTCCCCCGCTGTCTCCAGTAGTCCACGATCATCTCTTTAGTTTTGCTGACATTGAGAGAGAGGTTATTTTCCTGGCACCAGCTGTTTAGTGCCTTTACCTCCTCTCTGTAGGCCGTCTCATTGTTGTCTGTGATGAGGCCCAAGATGGTCGTGTCGTCAGCAAACTTTAGGATGCTCTTTGAGCTGTGCTTAGCAGTACAGTCGTAAGTGAACAGGGAGTACAGGAGAGTACTGAGCACACAGCCCTGTGGTGTGCCTGTGTTGAGGATCAGTGAGGAAGAGATGTAGCTGCCTGCGGGAGGCACGCAGCATCATCAGGGACCACAGCCACCCAGCACGCAGGCTGTTCTCCTTGTTACCGTCAGGCAGACGATACAGGAGTATGGCTGCACGTACCACCAGACTTAAGAACAGTTTCTACCATCAGGCGATCAGGCTTCTGAACTCATAAACTCATTTCAAATCATATATGTTGATTATTTTTAATATTGATTTTTTAACTATTTTTAATATTGTCTTTTTACCTTACTAATGTCATTTTTAATCTTATTTATCCATGGAATATTACTGCTGAGGTGACCCGTTGTCTCAAATACATTTCATTGTACCGTTGACCCTGTGCCAACCTACATATGACAAATAAAATGTATTATTATTATTATTATTATTATTATTACTTGTCACAAGATTGCTTTTGCCTATAATTTTAAAACAGCCATTTGTATTTATGTAGCTCCATTAATGTAACAAAATGTCCCAAGAAGACGCATAAGATGATATTAATGCAGATAGTTAAAAGCTTAATTTCAAGGAACAATTTAAAGGAAGAAAAATAGGCATAAAGAGGCAATGAGGTGAAGGGTGGAAATTCCAAGACCTTCTCTACTGGGATCTGAAGATGTGGTGCAGTGGCTGGACAATTCAGGAATGATCAAGGGACCAGACTTGGAAGAGTGCAGATACCTTGAGTGCTTTGGGATTGGACAAAGTTACAAAGAAAAGGAGGTTCAAGGCAAGGGAGAGATTTTCAAACAACGAGGGCAATGTAGGACAGACATCCCAGTTGTGATGGGTGCACAGTGATTCAGCAGCATTTAAAGGACAAGTAAACCTTTGCGTACCGTGTCAGTCCAACATCCCACGTATTGAGGCCTCCGCTGTGCTGGGTCGGCTAAGTTCCTGGTGTTATTAGATTGCTGAATGATCCTAGGTGTACTCCCGATTCTCCAACAGACATAATTTTGGACCTTGCACCTTTCTCTGTGAGGAGAAAAAGGGAGATGGAGAGGAGAGAGAAATGGAGGAAAAGGAGGTGGAGGAGGAGAGAAGGGAGATGGAGGAGTATTATTAATGTTTCTATATTAATAACACCAGTGAGTTGCAGGCTAATATAACACCTGTATTGATTTCTGTTTAACATCATTATTAGCATTTTTGAAAGTGCATGTAAATGACAAGCTGTAGTTGTGAGAATCATTATTCTGCATTGATTCAGCAGTAAGATCCTCAAAGCAACACAAGTATGTGGGAGGCCTGCACAGTGCTTGATATAGATCTCAAAATTACAGATCTTTGTTATTATTAAACGAGCTACATCAGCAGTGAGGCGCAATGTTCTGTATCCATTATCTACAGAAAGGTGGTGTTGAATCAAACTAGTCATTAAAATGTTACACTTTGTTTTAATACCGTCCTTGTGAAATAATGCTTGACTGATGTTATAGTTTTCTGTTCTTTCTGACTTTACTACAAAAAACATAAAGGAGAAAGCACTAGTTCCGTAACAAGAAAAAAAATCTTTGGATAGATGCTATAGGAATGACAACCTATTTTATTCCTACAGGGAGCGGTTATAAGGATCACACTTACTCCATTTTTAGGTGCAGTGTTCGAGTTTATGAATCAGTGCTCCAGGCTCCGCCAATACTCCATTGGCCCTGAGTGCTCAGTACTATATCAAGTGCTTTGGAGTTCCAGCGTTACTGTAAAATTTATGATATCAAATTATAGCACTTGGAAGGAGGTCATTCAATACATCACGTTCACTCAGGAACTCTCAAGGAGAAATCTCATTGCTCCACTATCCCCTGTCACTATCCTTTTTCCTGAAAAACAAGGTCATTGATCATCCATGAAGTTCTCTTCTTGAAATTCTTGCTGACGCCTTTTCCTATTCTATTTCTGTGCAGGTGACCTTGGCAACTGGTTGAAGCAAAAAACAGTAGGTGCTACCAGCCTGAATCAATAAAAGAAAATACTGTAAATACTCAGAAAGTCAAGGAACAGAAGTGAAAGTTTGGGTCAAGGAAGTTGGACACAAAATGCTGGAGCAATTCAGCAGATCAGGCAGCATCACTGGAGAAAAAGAATAGGTGACTTTGGGTCGAGACCCTGCTTCAGACCCGGGTCAAGGAACTTTGATCAAAACTGGAATAGTGAGCAGACCAGTGTGCTTTATAGTGCAGTGCAGTGGTGGGGAGGGTTGAAGAGACCAGAGGCAATATCTTTATAGTGCAGTGGTGGGAGGGTTGAAGAGACCAGAGGCAATATCTTTGATGGATGCAGACCAAATTTGCCAGTGCAATAATATGGCAGTTGGAACAGAAATGAAACAGCCACCTGGAAACATTACAATTTGAAACAAATGACAGCCACGTGTGTGAAAAGAGGAAGCTGATCTGAACTGTTAATATCAAGTCCCAAATTTTATAACATGCCTCGTCAGAAGATGGGGTCTTGCTACTTAAAATTACAGTGGGCATCATTGGACCAATGCAGGAAAACAAAGACTAAGCATTAGAGTGGGGACAGTAAGGAGGATTAGAGTGATAGATGATTGGTTAACAAATTTGTGTTTCAATGGAGACAAATGGAATGGGATCCTTACAGAAATCAAGATGGAAGAAGGTGTGGGAGGGATAGCTGTGGGAGGGATAGCTGTGGGAGGGATAGCTGTGGGAGGGATAGCTGTGGGAGCTATGGGAGTTGATAGTCTTATAATGGGATTTTGGTAGCAAACCTATTGCTTAAAAAGGAAACAGAAATGTCAAGTAAAGAATCAGAAGTTAACTATGTGAAAGTGAGAGCAGGATGTAAATTGGCATGAAAAGTGATGAAATCTTTTGAGTCATAACAAGTGCAAGAAGCAGCACTGATATTGAAAAATAATTAAGGGAGAGGGGCTGAAGAATTCTGAAAAAAGGACTGCTCCCTGTATCCAACAGAGAGGAAGGCATAACTTGGAAGCGTACATAACTTGGACAGGGTCCGTGTGAACAATTGGATGTATTTTACTTATAATCCTACTGAAGTTTGATAGCCACTGTCTGCTATATCTCATTTTGATTTTGAGCACTGGATTATCCCACTCCACTGAGATCTCCATCAAAGTATCGCTGTTTCATGTCTCTTTCTGTACAGAATTTTCAAGGACAACATTTTTTTTCTATTTATGTAGTGTACATATGGTAGATGTGTGGAGATGTTGCCTGGATTAGAGGACATGAGTCATAGAGAGAGATTGAAAAGGTTTTCATGGAGCGAAGGAGGCTGGGGGTGATCTGATAGAAGCATATAAGATTATGAGAGGCATAGATATGGCAGACGTTCAGAATAGGTAAGTTTATTGCATAGAATGGTTGATGCCAGAGGAGCTGTTGGAATCTAATATTACTATTATATTTAAGAGCCTTTTGGGCATTTTCTTTAGAGAATATGGCCATAATGTGGGCAAAGGAAATTAAAGCAGATGGGAAAATATGTCAGCATGTTGTAGTGGGCTGAAGGGTCTTTTTCTATGGTGTACAATTTCATGGTTTAACATAGGAATTAGAAATATTTTTTAGATGCACAACCAGAAGTCAATAGAAGCCAACCAAAAACGCTGCATGACCCGTTGAGTTCACTTGTGTTTCGTACACCCACACCTCATTTTTAGCTCCCTCCCTCCACCCTGCCCCCACTATAATCAGTCTGAAGAAGGATCCCGACCCAAAACTTTGCGTATCCATTTCTTCCACAGATACTATCTGACCAGTTGAGTCTCTCCAGCGCACTCTGCTGAGTGTGTCGGCAACAGATTGCCTAAAGTTTTGTGTTTAGCTCAAGTCTTTGTCTTTTGTGGAGTTGCTAGTATCCCCGACCCCAAGGAGATTGCTGTGGTGGTTCTTAAAGGGAATTTCTAAATGAACCATTTAGACAAAGATTTGCAAAATAGGGGATCCGGACAACGGAAAGAATGGGCACCAACATGGAAAGAAGGAAGAGAAACAAATAAGATACCAGTGATGAAGGAGAAATTGTAGGGATTATAGGGTTGGAGGACATTTCAGAGATTGGAAGGAATTAACCAATGTATGAGCAACATTTTAAATTTCAGTCCTGGAGACAACAGGAACCAGTGTTGGTCAGCAAGGCCAGAGATGATAGGTGAGTGAAATTTGTTGCAAATATGACATGGGAAGCAATTTTTTTTGATGATTCCAAGTTAATGGAATGTGAAGAAGGTGGTCCTAATGTGACAACCAAGTCCTAACATTAATAACCAAGTCTGGAGGTTACAAATGGACGTGTCGGCAGCAGATCACCTAACGTAAGACTCGAGTGATGTTATTAAGATGAAAATAAATAGCACTTATGAGATGGATGATATGGGTTGGAAACTCGGCTGCAGGTTAATAGGAACCCACATCTCTCCCCTTCTTACTACCCTCAGCTTATTTGCAGCAGGAAATAAATTAAGCCTCCCTCATCCTTTCTCACACCCAAATGTTATGTTTTGTATTACTTAGAATCATAGTGTCATTCAGGATCTTTCCTGAGATGCACTGAACATTGACAGTCGAGCACGCACACATCGATGTGCACTCACTTACACCAGCAGCTTACAAAGGTCTGCAGGTGGGTGGCTAACAATACCAAGCTGGAGCCTTCTGCAGGGTAAAATCCAGAATGTTGGTTACTGTAGTGAACAAATTGTCCTGGCTGATTTTCTTGGCAGCCAGAGGCAGACTCTGGAAGGTATGGCTGTATTCCAGATACTCTCCAGTAACTCATGGTGCCCAGTGACAGATGCCTTAACTACTTCACCATACACTTGAATGTGGAGTCTAGTTCGAAGTTTGATTGACTGAGAAATACAGCATGGAAATAGACCATTCTGTCCACCAAGTCCACGCCGACCTATTCACGCTAGATCTTTGTTATCCCATTTTTGCATGAACTCCGTACAGACTTGGGTCAATTTACTGAGGCCAATAACAGTTGTTTTTGATGTGGACATTTGTAGGAGAAGTCTGCTTTGACAAATATCTAGTTTATAGTGGTCCTTCTTGCACAGTATCTGAGCTAAGGCAGTTATGTAACTGGGGAGAGAAATGGAGTCTATTAACAGCAGTATGACTGGGTTGCCTGACCACAATTTGAAGAGAACACTGTTTCCATGTAGAGCTGCACAGTCCTTGGTTATACCCTTTGGCTGTCCCTTCTTCACAATTCATTCACTAGGTGTCATCTGAGTAGATCAGGGTTATAACAAACAAAAAGCAATCAAATAAACCCTGAGGTGTTATATATCTAAAACTAAAACACAAAATACTGGAATTACTCAGAAGGTCTTTAGAGAAGATGGAGGAATTAACATTTCAGATTCACTTCGTTTCACTCCTGAAATTTGAACTCATGGCAGCTGAATGTTTCCAGGAATTAATGTTTTTCACAAAGGTTACATGAAACAGAGATCACAAGGCTGTCAGTACTAACTTGGCACATTTCCACAGAATGAAAAATGGTCTCATTCCATCCATCAATGAGAATAGTGCACTTTTTAAAGAATGACCAAATCGATGTGAGCGTGTGACTAGTTATTAATGTCCAGTAGAATTTAGGCAAAATCCTGAATAACTTTGATTCTAATGAATAATACACATAATGTCTGGGAAATAAAAGGGAGGGGGTGTCATTTATTTTCTGGGATTTTTTTAATGGCATTCATCCTCTCAGAGTATACATACTTACTTCCCTGTAGTCTATTCTTGCTCATATATCAAACAACTCTCTCTCTGATTCTCCGAACACTCACCTACACGAGGGGCAGTTTAGTTCAGTTTGGTTTAGTTTTGTTTGGTTTAGTGTTATTTAGTGTCACATGTACAGAGGTACAGTGTTGAAGCTTGGTCTGCATGTTATTCTGTCAAATAATACTATACATGTGTATGATGGATCCTCTTCTAGGGCAGTACACAGAGAGTTGCCATATTCTGATGCCATCTTGTAACTTCCAAATCTCTGAAACATCTGATCTTGTCCCAACTCGATAGGCAATTTCTTACATTCTCATCTGAAGGCCCAGTGTCCTGGCAGCAACGGATCTAGGCAATGAGGGTCAGCCTGGCCCAGCACAATGCTGTTGGTGCCTTCCACCATCGCTCCTTGCAGTCAACCACAAAATAGAATTTATTATATTTTATAGCTACTTTTGGATGTCCCAAACAAATCAATGAAAGATTTTGAAAAACAGCCACTGATATAAACTTCACAGCCAGCTTGTGCAGAACAAGTTTTTTTTAAACAGTAATGAGATGGTAAGCAGTAAAATCTGTATCATCGCTAATGTTTGAGAGAACAATGTTGGCTCAAGACTTCAGGAAACATTTTGTTGAACTTCTTCCAAACCCCATCGTTGGATCTGTTTAGTCTATCTACTTAAAGTAGCAAGTGAAACAACCAACACATTGTGGAACACAGGAGGGAAATGGAGCGTGGGATGAAATGGGCAGATAAGGGAGGAAAACGTGCATTTGATCTTAAATGATAACCGTGCTTTGTTGAGCTGAATCAGCAAGGTTAAAACAAAGGCAATTGATACCCAAGTTTGAATATGCAGCAACCTTTGGGTTGTATCCGTTGTACTTTAAAACGTAATTGAATGAATAATGGATCTGCTGAAACACCACAATTGTTCACAGTGAAAATGTGCAATTACAGTTCCCACAGTATTGTAAACCAACAGCTAGTTTGGAGAAAATGAAGCCCTTTGAGAGGGTTTGCGGCAGATTTAAGGAGCTTCCAGGTTGTAACCAACTACTAACTTACAAATTGAAAGTGGGAAAAGTGTGGTCCATTTAATAAAAATTTGAGGTGATCCATATAATGTGCTTACTTTTAAGCTGGATGAGCACGATAAAAATGCCCTTGGGGAAGACATGACATAGAAAAAGACAAAATGTGCTTTAATTCACTGCACTTGAGTTTTCAAGACTGTAAAAAATCTAAAAAAGGTTTGATTGTGGTTAGTGTTAATTAAGTATTTTTCAGAAACAGTTCTGGCCAGATGGAAGCAATTTGCTGAAAGTGCTGAACGAGGTCCTGAAAAAGAATTACCCTTTATTCTGTTTCTGGTTAAGTTACCGTGTTGGTTGGAAAAATCTCAATAAACGTGCGTTTTTCTTGAGGTTTTGTGGATAGGAGGGAGAGAGAAAACGGGAAATTATAGACCAGTTAGTCTGACATCAGTGGTGGGGAAGATGCTGGAGTCAATTATAAAAGATGAAATTGCAGAGCATTTGGATATCAGTAACAGGATCGTTCTGCATCAGCATGGATTTTACGAAGGGAAAATCATGCTTGACTAATCTTCTGGAATTTTTTGAGGATGTAACTAGGAAAATTGACAGGTGGATGTGGTGTATCTCGACTTTCAGAAAGCTTTCGACAAGGTCGCACATAGGAGATTAGTGGGCAAAATTAGAGCACATGGTATTGGGGGTAGGGTACTGACATGGATAGAAAATTGGTTGACAGACAGAAAGCAAAGAGTGGGGATAAATGGGTCCCTTTCAGAATGGCAGGCAGTGACTAGTGGGGTACCGCAAGACTCGGTGCTGGGACCCTAACAATACAATACAATACAATACAATATATCTTTATTGTCATTGTACTGGGGTACAACGAGATTGGGAATGCGCCTCCCATACGATGCAATAAATTAATTAGCTAGTCAGTATTAATTTAAACAACCCAATGAAACAAATTGTAACAGTTTTAAAACAGAATAAAGTGCAAGTAGATCTGTGCCGGTTCACTGTGCGATGTGACCATCCGGCTCAGCAGGACCGGTTCATAGTAGCAATGGCCCTGGGGATGAAGCTATTCCTGAGTCTGGAGGTGCGGGCGTAGAAGGCCTTGTATCGTCTGCCCAATGGTAGAAGTTCGAACAGACTGTTGCAGGGGTAACTATTTACAATATACATTAATGACTTTGATGTACACAATACTCCAGATGTGGTCTTACCAGGGCCCTATACAACTACCGAAGAACCTCTTTACTCCTATACTGAAATCCTCACATTATGTATTTCTGGGGCATTTCACATCACCCCAGGATTACAGCTGGTCACTCTCCTGTAAGTTACACTTCTGATTTAGGATCTACATCAGCCATGGATTAAATAATGGGTTTTTTCCTGTGGTAGAGAAATTAAGTCACATCGTCACCAGCACCAGACTAGAGCTACACTAATATAAGGCACTAATGGTTTTCTATCATTCAGGGCACCTCGTCTCCACCACCAACACCCACTATTCTAAACCTCCTCCACTCACAAATTCATATCCCAATCCCCTCAGGCCTGATGCATGGTTTCTCTTTGAGTTGACCCTTCAATCCCAAAGCTCTGACCCTTCAATTACCCAAGGACCCAATCTCTCCCTATTCTGAATCCCCAGCCCTCCAATTTCCAAATGGACCTGACCCAATAAACAACCATTCACTGATATCAAACCTCCCTGATGGCTATGATTTCTGCAGCCACCACACTCACTCCAGACCCAGATCCTCTACCCAATCCTCCTTCCAACTGTTGATCCTTCTGTGGTCCTCAGCTGCTGTCTCTCTTCCTGTATCTGGCTGTAAGATCTGGAAGTGTGTATGATTTACTTGCCCAAACAGAGATAATGCCATTGAAAAAAAATTTGGATGACGTGACCCAAAAATAAGCTTTGATCAAAATGTATATTGAAATCTCCTGATCAGTGTTTAAACAGTGGATTAATTTAATTTTTCTGCTGAATATCATCCCTATATAAACCGCACAGACTTTATAAAGTCTTGTTATTTAATTATGTAAAACAGTGTCTGAGAATTCCCATTGTTATTTTATCCCATTGCTGGTGAGGGAAAAGTACGATGGTGCAGTTGGTTTCCAACTGATGGACACTGTGATTTGCATTAGACAGGCTAAAGTTATTCCTTGCCTTTTTATGCATGAGATGTTTGGCTGCTGTGGTGAAGAGTTCATAGCTGTGTGTGCGTTAACATTTTCAAATGCTTCCCTGAAGGGCTTATAGAAAAGGTTACAGTAATAAATTGAATTTTAAACACATAACTTGACTTGGGGCCTTTGTATGACCATGGTACACTTGGACGACATTCTATCAGACAGGATTTTGACTTAATTGTGTTTTCCTTCCAGCTCCACGACATTTACAGATCTTGTGCTATAGGTCAGGCTGACCCAAACAGTAGGTTACAATCATGTGTGCCTATTTAATAAACAAATCATTAACAAGCAGAATGGGTATGTGTATGTGTTTAAATAGAATCACAGTTAACACACTATTAAATAGAAATAAAACGTGTACAATTCTGTACAATGTAGCCAAGGAAAAGAATAATGAACTTTTCTGACGAACTCCTGTTATTGTCCTCATATCCACACTAACGATGATGATTGCTCTCCACCTTGACTCTCCATCACAGATTTTCAAGATCATGAAATTATGTTACCACAATCATACAACTTCAAACTATTCAGAATTAAAAAAAATATTTCCAACTATTTTTGGAGAGAGATGTTGAAACTGAGTCCCCAATAGGGCTTTCGGGGAGCATAGAAGAGTCCCCCTGCTCCCTGTGGAAGATTATTTATCCCTCAAACAATATCACTTAGTTTAGATTGCCTGATAATTGGGGCATTGCTGTTATGATTACAGAACTTCATGATGATTTGGGGACACTAAGGATCTGATGAGGACACATGAGGATCTGATAACATTAAAAACAAATGGATTAGTAATCAGTAATGGAAACTGTAAATAAGAAATGTAGTGCTAGCTCTAGCCGAGCATCCTAAAAGGGAAGTTAAGGGCTCCATGCGTTATATTATCTACTCTTTCAATGGTGGACCTGCTTAACTGTAAACCAGTGCTTCAGCAGATGACCCAGAACTAGAGTCCTGTTGACTTCAGGGCATGACAACAATGTTGGCACCAATGAGAGTGGGTAGGAAGGAGCGAAACTCCAGTCTGCACTAGGAAAGATTCCACTTGCCTCAACTATTCCATTCCTTTTTAGCGAAAAAGGCACCTTGCACAAAGAACTCGCAAGATACACTTTCCTCAGAGGAGCAGGTCAAATCGTTGTTAGAATTCACAATTCACGAATACTCTTTCACCTAATCCTTACCTTTGTTAAGGATCCCCATGTTAAGGGAATCTCCAAGAAAAGGAGCAACGTTTGATGGGTGTTTCATTTCACATTGTGACCTTCTCCATTTGCTTTTGCTTTTTCGGGAGACCCTCCCTCAGAGATGGGCATAATAAATATTGTAAGTGCAGAACAAGCAGGGGCATAGAATTGTGAGATTGAATTGAATGAAAGTCCCTTGTGGCCATTGCCAGAGCAGCACATCAGCTTAGAGCAGGATCAATGTTATAACACAATCATGCTGTCTGCTGCAGTGACCTATAAATTCTAAAGGGAAAGCATCAGTGTCTCTGGGCACCGAGCTGTTACTCAAAGGTATTTACTTTACAGGTATGGATTTAACAACCTGTATAAGGGAACATAATAACAGGATTTGTAGGAACACCAGCAGCTGCCACTCTCGTTTCACTTAATGAAGGATGGAACTCAAAAAACAGGAAATGCCAAAAATGCTCAGTAGGCCAAACAGCATCTGAGAGAGAAACAGAGTGAATATTCCTGATCAACATACCTTTGTCTGAAATGTCAACGACTTAAAAGCAGGCATGTTTCAAGTTGCTGCAAAAGGGGAAAGTAATCAGCTGGTCAGGCAGCATCTCTGGAGGGAGATAGTGAATTAACATTTCAGCCAGGGATGATTCCGCAGCCGAGGCTCTGGGTTAACGTGAGGGTGTTATCCGAGAGGCTGTAATGTGAGGTAACTTGAGGTCACCATGAGGCGATCATCAATGCCCTGGACCTGTACACGAGGCAAACTTTCAGAGGTCTCTGAAGGAAATGGTCTGATTATTTGCAGTCCAACAAAAGAGTGTTCTGCCTTTGTTTCAGCCTCTGGACAGGGCTGACCTGCCTGACAGACTCCCAATCACTGGTGTTTGGTCCCTGCTGTCTCCACTCTTCTCTGCAGAACAACTCTCAGTGCAACCTGGCAGAGCTCTGCTCTCAATGGAGAGGTGCGAGAGCAGAGGAAGAAGACCATATCGCTGTTCCTGCGGAAAAATCACGAGTTCCTTTATTTACAATATCTCTGCGATCTGCTCATGTGTGACATCTTTCTGTTCACACAAGAAAGCAACTTAGGGACCTGTTGCGTTTATTTCTATTCTGGGAGAAGTGCTAGAAAACGCATGTTAAGCATTCCTTTACCTCTGGACATTGGCAAGTACTTCATGGGTAGTATCTTTACGAATAATGAGAGCATCAATCTCCATGCAAGTGGTACCTCACTGCTCAGTGGTGACATGAAGCTGCTCCCTGGTGCCAATTCATTGTTACTTTAAAGCTTCTAGAATGCATTCAAAAGAGAGTTAGATAGAGCTCTTAGGGCTAGCGGAATCAAGAGACATGGGAAGAAGGCAGGAACGGGGTACTGATTGTGGATGATCAGCCATGATCACATTGAATGTCAGTGCTGGCTCGAAGGGCCAAATGGCCTACTCCTGCACCTATTGTCTATTTGTCTATGTATCTATGTATCTATGTATCTGTGCTTAGTGGCAGAGACCAGAGCGCTCTGGATCAGAGCGAGTCTGCCTGGAATCAACAAGAGAATGTTTGGTCTTCATCCGTGACATCTAGGGGGAGAGTCTAGGACTAGAGGTCGTAGCCTTAGAATTAAAAGACGTTCTTTTAGGAAGGAGATGAGGAGAAATTTCTTTAATCAGAAGGTGGTGAATCTGTGGAATTCTTTGCCACAGAAGGCTGTAGAGGTCAGGTCAGTGGATATTTTTAAGGCTGAGATAGATAGATTCTTGATTAATACAAGTGTCAGAGGTTATGGGGAGAAGGCAGGAGAATAGGGCTAGGAGGGAGAGATATTTCTGCCATGATTGAATGGCGGAGTAGACTTGATGGGCCGAATGGCCTAACTCTACTCCTATTCCTTATGTCCTTATCACAGCACCTATTATTTGGATTAGAGGGAGAGTTTGATGGGATTGCTGCCAATCTCCAGCATGGTCTCCACAGTGGAGTTGATGATCTCCTGGCCCCACTCCAGGGAAATGGAGAGCTCCATGCTTTCTAGCATTCTCATAATTTCAACAACACACTAACCATTTCTGTGCATTTGCATCAGCGAGTGTTGGCAAGAAAACATTCCAATGTGGTCCGTGTCTGAGTTGTTGGGGTAGAATGTATGGGTGGGAACCTTCAGCCAGATTCTTCCAACAGCAACCCCAGCAGGCCTCCTGTCTCTCTGATGCACCAACCCCCCTTCCTGGCATGTATGTTCATTAACCAAGACGTTTACCTCTTGGGTTATTTGGGATCTCTCTCCTTTTCCTTGCCAGCATCTCATTCCTCCATGGTAGAGGTAACACATCTTTCAGCTGTCCAGCTGATATGGAAATTTCTTTAGCAATTGTTACCATCCTTAATTATTGTGCAACTAAGTGTTGACAGCTATATTCAGTTGAGTTTAGGTCTTATTGGGAACTGCACATGTCCGTTTTTCAGCTTTTCATTCTGGTTTCCAGATGATTTTACAAACAATATAATTTTCAATGGACCAAGATTTGGTGAAGATGCACAATAGATTAAACCCAGTTTTTAGGCTACCATTCTATTGACTGAATAATCCAGTGATTGTGTAATTGATTGATATACATATGATTGATATATTGATATACAACACCAGTTCAACTGGTTTTGAAAGTTTAGATGAAGGTTGCAAAATGAATGTCAGTGAATTGAATTGACAGTGAATTGGCTGATGTTGATGATGCCATCAAAGGAGCATTACATAACATGCTCCAAATAATCTGCCTTCCCAGCAGATAGGCTTGGTTAAAATTTGTTTCCAAATATAATGTTTTATCTCCCTCTGGAATCCATTACTTGCCTTAATGTAATTCAGAACACTAATAAAATGATGGCACCGTTAGTCACTGTTAAGCCTTTCCATTGGGAGATGAATTCAAAGCAATCTTGGATACTTTCAAATGAAGTGGGGAATAAAAACTGAGCTGGTTTCATCTTGATGCTGCAAACGTTTGAAAGTAGAAGTGTTCAAAAAAATATTAAACATGCTGTCATTGTATCCACATGGAATAAAGGCCCTTAATGTCATTTGTTAATTTGTTCTGTACATGTACAGAAAGAGAGTAGCATTCCCCTCAATGATTTACCAGACATTAACTTGATGTTGAATATTCTGAAAGAACACTGTAATTCCAAATATAACAGAAATATTTTCAGTCTGAAATATATTGGTAAAACTTGCCCGCACTAAAATTGCTCAGCAGTCAATGGCATCAAATGCTTACCGCTTTGATGTAATGGTAAAGTGGTGATGAATTATGTATTTATTATCATTGATTCATTCATGATATAATTCACTCAACACTACTGCCATCGGTCATAGTGAATCAAATGCTTGCGATGAACTTCTGAACAATAAAAATAGAAACAGGAGTAGGCCATTAAAATCATTTGGCACTACAGTGCTATTTGATAAGAAGATAAGCTATTCTGTACCTGTGCAATCTCGATTTACTGTACCTGACTAATTTCCATATCGCCTAATGTGGCTTATGTCCAAAAAAACTATTGCCTTGAATGTGCTCAAACACAGACAATTTGCAACCTTCTGACATGTAGATTTTGGAAGATTTACTGTCTGATTTTCCTATCTAAGTTCAGAATGGCTGATCCCTTATCCAACATTGTCCCTCTGGGGCTATACTCTCCCGCTAAAGAAAACCTGGTTCATTGCACCTACCCTGTCAGAATCTGACCTGTTTAAATGGGGAATAATCGATAAAACTGCTGAATATGGGAACTGTCAAATTAAAAACGAAAATGCTGGAAACACAGCAGATCAGACAACATCCGTGGTCAGAAAAAAAGGGATACATTTTCAAAATCCTTCATCATCTTCAACCTTGAAACATCAACTTTGCTTTTCTTTCCACAGCTGCTGCCTGGCCATCTGAGTGTTGTTGCATTTTCTGCTTTTATTTTACAGTAGCTTCCTCATTTTGATTTTTATTCTAAAAATGGGAATTATACTGAGATATGTTACTCAAAACATTGGCTTATTGGCACGAGGATAATTTGGGAACTGAGGGCACTGTGGAGAGAGCTTAAGTTCTAACTCCATATTGCGAAAGAATAATCTGGAATATTAAAAAATTATATATACTGCTTTGCTTCTAGAGATAAGTTGAGGTAAATGATAAAAATATCCCAATCTTTGCAAAGCTCCACCATTCCTTAGTTGGGTAATTGCAGAGCACTACTTATTATGTACTCTGTTGACGTTTATTTAAACAGTCATTTGATGATGACACCAACAATCATAATTTCAATTCCTTTGGAAGAATTCGACATCTTACTTTCCCTCAATTACTGACCTACATACCACACACTTGGCTACAGTGCAAACACAAATCTAAAAATAAGTTATAATCCAAGCATAGTAAATTCCTTAGAACATTTCACTTCATTCTGAGGCCCTATCCAATGTCTTATGTGACAACCTATGAGTGCAATGGAACAGGGAAAGAACAGGTCTGACAGCTCAAACTGGGGTATAAGGTGATGTGAACCATCATTATTGGCAGAAAGGTATATGTTCACCTTCTGTAATCTCATGGTCTGATACACATATTTGTCTATCAATCAGGCAAACCAGGGGATCTGCCCTGTTTCAGCGAGGAATGCAGATGGGCATGTTTGGTTAAGTGCCAGTCATGCCTAAACATAAGGTGCCAACTTGTTGAAGCTGCAACATAGGGCTAAATGCTGACTGTCAGGATGGTGGCACAGCTTGTAGAGCTGCTGCCTCACAGCACCAGAGGCCCAGGTTTAATCCTGACCTCAGGTGTGGGGTTTACACCGATGACTGCATGGGTTTTGTCCAGTTGCTCAGATTCCTCCCTTATCCAAAAGACATGTAGGTTGGTACTTCAACTGACCATTGTAATTTGCCCCTATTGTGTAAATGACTGGCAGAAAGGTGTGTGTGGGGGGGGGGAGTTGATGGGAAGACAGAGAGAATAAAAATTACGATAACTGGAGGATTGACGTGGTTAACGGAAGAACATGGCCACTGATTGGCGCGAACGGGCGGGCCCGTTTCCATGCAGTATTTCTCTATTACTCTAAGCATGCAAAACAAAGACCAAGTATGCAATAAATAGAACTCAGTGATCCTAAAACAGATTGAAGCTGAGTGCCGCCTCATCTACTTCTGAATGGCAGTGGACAATTAGAACAATCCTAAGAATATCTCCATCTTCAGCAATGGTGGAGCAGGTGTATGAGAGCTTAAGGCATGGTTCACATATTTACAGTCATACCCAGCTGGAAGTGCCAAGTGGATAACTTATTTCTACATCAGATCATCATCACTGAAGGCAGTTTCAGCCAATACAACTCACTTTATGATGACAAGAAATACCGGAAAGCGTTGGATACAGCGTTGGCTGTGGGACCGGCCTACAGTATTGAAGATGGTTTCCAGAACCAGTTATCCCTTGAGCCAAGTTGTTCCAATACAGTTACAACATTGGCATCTACCCAACAACATGCAAAATTGCACAAAGTTGCACTCATTTATTTCATAACAAGTAACAAAAATATTGAATCTGGCTAGTAAATGCCCAATTTATGCACTGTCAAACATCAGAAAAGTGATGAAACGCATAGGGCGGCATAGTGGCACAGCAGTGGATTTGCTGCCTTACAGCGCTAGAGACCAGGTGCGATACTGACTACGGGTGCTGTCTGTATAGAGTTTGTACATCCTCCGTGTGACTGCATGGGTTTTCTCTGGGTGCTCCGGTTTCCTCTCACACCAAAGACGTACAGGTTTGCAGGCCAATTGGCTTTCTTTAAATTGTAAATTATCACTGGTATATACTAGTGTACACTGGTCAGCGCGGAATCAGTGGGCCGTATTGACACTGTATTGACACTGTATCTCTAAAGTCTAAAGTTTAAATTGAGTGTGTGTTCACCAAAGAGACTGCACCAGTTCAAGCAGGCAGCAAACGCTACCTTCCCACGGGCAATTTGGAATGGGCAATGAATTTTGGTCTTGCCAATAATGCCCTAATCTTGAGAAATGAATGAATAAAAAAAATTGTGATCACCTCTGTGTACTCTTCACAAATTCCTACTAACTGAGTAACTTAGTGTGTTTGGTCAAAAAACCTGTACCAATGTTTTGCTAACAACATCCAATCTCAGTTTCGCTCCAGATGCCATCTTTCCTAACTAGAGATTCAGTGAAATAATTACTGTCGAAATACATTAGCCCTGCATTTCTCTCTGGCTAGGGATTTGGGGCCCAGAATGTCTGATTGATCTTTGTGTTGATGTAAAGGACCAGGATACTAATCCAGGGAGGTAAAATACATCTTTACCTGCAGTTGAAGCGATATGCAGGCAACTGCAAAAAAGTACTGAGGTCAAGCTGAACAGAGACATGGTCCACATTAAGGATTTATATCTTGTTATTTTTAAATGCTTGGAATTTACAAATTATCTTCCATGTGAGAGTGTTCTGCTCCATTCTGTAATTCCATTACAGGGATGAACGAGCTTGTATGAAAACTGAACCAACCCTATATAAATTGTGTTGTCAGCGCTTGCAAAAAAAGGAGCACCTGGTTTCAACAAAGACTTTTATAAGATTTGGAGAGTAAATGGGGATGAATAGAGAAAGAAGCAAACATGCCTAATGTCCACATTAACGTCCATTCTTGTCTCTCGAAACATAGAAACATAGAAACATAGGTGCAGGAGTAGGCCATTCGGCCCTTCGAGCCAGCACCGCCATTCAATATGATCACGGCTGATCATCTTGTTCCAGCTTTCTCCCCATTCCCCTTGATTCCATCAGCCCGAGGAGCTTTATCGAACTCTCTCTTGGAAAACATCCAGTGAATTGGCCTCCACTGCATTCTGTGGCAGAGAATTCCACAGATTCACAACTCTCTGGGTGGAAAGGTTTTCATCATCTCAGTCCTAAATGGGCTACCCGTTATTCTTAAACTTTGACCCCTGGTTCTGGACTCCCCCAACATCGGGAACATTTTTCCTGCATCGAGCCTGTCCAATCCTTTAAGAATTTTATATGTTTCTATAAGATCCCGTCTCACTCTTCTAAATTCCAATGAATATAAGTCAAGTCGATCCATTCTTTCATCATATGTCAGTCCCGACATCCCGGGAATTAACCTGGTGAACCTACGCTGCACCCTGAAATGGAACAGTAGCTATTCTGTTTAAGTATTCCTACCAAGAATTATTTTGTGTCTGAAAAAAGGTGAACAGGCAATCCATTTTTTAAAATGTCATAATTTTAAAGATATTGTAATTTAATTTTATAAAAGATAGACTGACAGTCCAGTCCAGTGTACTTTTCATTTTTCTAAATTACAATCACTTATGCTCATGTAAGTATCTGAAACTCCCAAAAGAATAAGAACAGTTAAGTGGATATAGCATCTACTACATCTTTTGGAAAGGAGGTGAGGAGGAACTTCTTCAGTCAGAGGTTAGTTAATCTGTGGAACAGAGGACTGTGGAGGCCAAATCAGTGGATATTTTTAAGGCAGAGATAGGCAAATTCTTGATTCGAACGGGTGTCAAGGGTTATGGGGAGAAGCCAGGAATTAGGAGGGAGAGGCAGAGATCAGCCATGATTGAATGGCGGAGTAGACTCGATGGGCCGAATGGCCTAATTCTACTCCTATAACCTGTGAACTTGTGAACTGTGATGGTCTTGATCCAAAGCCTAGGGTGAACCTGAGTGATTACAACAGTAATTACGAAGTGTAGGTTAAGTTTTGCAAAACAAAAATAGATCATTATTTTCGATGGAACCCCTCCTGGGGTCTTCCTGCTTTCTGATTCAGATGTTCCCTTTCTGCTGTGCATTTCAACATGTTTTACTTTTCTTAGTTACACTGGCCTGAGCAGACAGCAATCTCATATAAACTTGCGGAACAAGTTTATGCTATGAAGATTAAAAAAAATCAGCAAGGAACTGCAGATGCTGGAATCTTGAGTAAAACACAAAGTGCTGGAGTAACTCAGCAAGTCAGCAAGTATCTGTGAAGGAAATGGATAGGTAATAGTTCAGTTTAGGACCTTTCTTTAGAGTGAGTGTAGTAGTGGTGGGGGGGGGAGAAAGCTGGAAAAGATGTGGAGTTAAGACATAGGCTGGTAAGTGATAGGTGGGCGCAGGTGAGGGGGGTTTGATTGTTAGGTGGATTGAGTAAGTGTCAAAGGCTGGAGATGAAAAGGAAACAAAAAGGGTGTCAGATAAGGAGAGGAATGAAATATAAAGCCAGAGGGAGGGATATCGGTGGCAGGAGGCGGGGGGGATGGGGGGAAAGGGAAGGGATAGTGGGAGAAGTGTTGGGATAGTGGGAGAAGTGGGAGAAGTGGGATCATTGGGCAGGTTTTTCCAAATAACTGATGCATTCACCTGGCAGTTTAAAAGTTGTTTGGCTTTGTAGTAAAGTTAATTTCACCCCAGGATCACAACACAGTTGAAGACTCGTAAAGACAATGTTATTTTTACCTAATCACTTCTGCAAATCAAACACCAGCAATGGCATCTGAATGCTATCACTAAGCACTAGGTCTCAGAAGTGAACTTGAATTAAAGCCAGTAGCCCATCTATAATAGATGTTTAGGCTTTTGATGGGTGATAAGAGAACTGTAAGGTCACTATCAAATTCCATAGGTCATGTTTATTGTCTGGCATTATAAAATGTTAGGAAAATCTGTATTTAAAATTGTAATACACAAATTTTATGTACAATCTTAACTATCATCCATGAGAAACACTCTCAGTATTTAATTGCTCACAAATAAATGGAGTTCTGACAATAGTGTATGGTGATCTTAGATCTAATGTGTTAATTCCTCTTATCGTCAGGGTATAAAGATATGAACACCTGATATAGGTAATAAAAATGGAAATCATAAAAATGCCATTAGTTATTTTAGGTTTTTAATTCTTAGATACAGTTTGATTATTTACTGGTTGCTAGAATCTTTTTTTTTCATTATTTGAACATTAAGAAGAATGAATCCATAATACAGCTAATAAAAGTAAAATCATGAAGACACCATCAATTGTTTCCAATCATTCCAATTTACCGGCTGCAATAGGCTTTGAAAAACGCTTGGTACAAATTTTCCTCACCTTGATGAAACAAAGGAAAAATAATATCTCAATTTCCCACTTTTTGGATACAGTTATGACTGGTTTTCCTCTGAATTGCTAATTTACAAGACACTTGATCAAATACATGGAGTAAAATAAGTTCTGAGAAGCCACTTGCTCAAATAAACTGCAAAACAATGGCTGATGAGTTACCTTCCAAAATTAAACGACAAATTACTTTAAATACCAGAACGTTGGTTTACAAAAAAAGACACAAAGTGTCTGGAGTAACTCAGACACTGAGTGCTGGAGTAACTCAGTGGGTGAGGAGAACATGGATAGGCAAAGTTTCGGATCAGGACCCTTCTTCAGATGCCTACTATATTAGACATTGAAACATACTGATGTTTCAAGTCTGAAGAAGGATCCTGAGCTTCCAGGCGTTGCCTATCGATGCTTTCCAGAGATGCTGCCTGGCCTGCGGAATTACTATTGAACTCCAATTCAGCTTTTAACACGGCTTATTTGGTAATGAATGAGGAAAGCAGAAGTCTCTCAAATGTCGACTAATTGGGGTTCAATAATAAGTTGCAGATGGAATAAGTTGGCAACTAGTGAAAAGTCAAAGAGCCTTTTGATTTATGAGATGCTTTTCTTTGTGTGGAAAATTGTTCCTGTGAGCCAAATAAGCAATTCACACTTCTGAATTTCTCTCCAATGAGACCTCCCAAAATCATTTCACCATCAAGGAAGGAATACAATCTTTTATCCTCTGTTCTTTGATCTACACTCGGTGCAGCACGCAATTTTGGAAAATTGTCAATTCTATCTAAAAGACAAAGAATAAAAGAAAACAGAGAAATATATTTGCTGAAATAATTCTCCGATGTTTCACATGGTAAGAAATTATATTTGCATAAGTAAAAGCAACATATATTCTCTAAAATATTCTTCATTTAGATAAATATTACAGGGAAAAGATTGATCTAGATTAATTTAAGCAAATAATTCTAGGATAACAGTCTATATTTACAGATTTGTATCTCTAAACTGACCATTGCATTATTGACAGAAATAATTGTTTATCCTTAAGCTGCATATAGCAATGTTAAAATTGCTTGTTTAATGCCTTATTCTTTGAATGCCTTATTCTTCCAGCAATTCTTTGAAATATGCCAACGTAATAACATTGTGCTCAATCTCAGCCCCTCCAGGTAATATTCAACATAAAAATATAAGCAATCTTCAGCAGAAGGCAATATTTTTTTCTGCCATTCTCTGAATTTTTTGGTGTTGGGTAGACATACCCAAACATGATATCAAGATTCAGAATACCAATTGGTGCAGATGTGCTTTACCAGAATGCTGCCTGGATTAGAGAGTTTCAGCCAAAGGGAGAGGTTGGATAGACTTGGATTGTTTTCTCTGGAATATCGGCAGATGAGGGGAGACTTGATAGACGTATATAAAAATTGTGAGAGGCATAGATCGAGTAGACAGTCGCAACCATTTTCCCAGGGTGGAAATATCCAACACTAAAAGACATAGCTATAACGTGAGAGGTGGAAAGTTTAATGAAGAAGTGCATGGCAAGTTTTTTGACATAGAGAGCGGTGGGAGCCTGGATCGCACTGTCAAGGGTGGTGGTAGAGGTGGATATGATAGTGGCATTTAAGAGACTATTAGGTAGGCACGTGGAAGTGCAGGCAATAGATGTATATGGATCATGTGCTAAGATCGGTTTAGCTTGGCATCATGTTCGGCACAAACATTGTGGGCCAAAGCTCTATTGTTCTATGTTCTATGTTAACATGCTGGGTATGCTAATAGCTAAAAGAGTAAGCTTACAATGAGAATTTTGGTTGCAACATGCTTCACTAGAGATTATAAAGCTCAGCAAGGCAGTGGCTTTAAAAATATTGTAAGTTGCTATCAAATTGGTAATAATGCTCATAGAAAAATGGACCAGTTGTTTACAGTGGGATGGTAAAGAACATTGGAACTCTGTTGTCCTCCCATAAGCTAGGGTGGAGTCCCAATCTTCCAACCTACCTCATTGTGGACATTGGAGTTCTTCTCTACAATGCTGTAAATTATATTCTGCACTTTTGTATCTTTCTCTTTTGCACTACCTGTTGTACTTGGGTGTAGCTTAATTGCACTCATGAATAGTCTGATCTGATTTAATTAGATGCTATGCAGGTAAAAGCATTTCATCATACCTCGACACATGTGACAATAACAAAAAACAATACCAACTATGGGTGCAAATGTATTATATAAGGCCTTCAGATTGTGGACCAATAATTGCATGTAGAAAAAGTCTGAACTGTTATAGTCATCCACCTATGTCGTATTTAGATTTTTTAAAAACTACATTGTTAACAGGATCCACATGAAAGTTTAATATGGTGAATATTTTGGGATTTATTTCTTATTGCTGCCATTAAACATGGGGAAAATTCCTAGTTTTGAACTAACTCACTAGGACTTAACATTTAAAACAATGTACATAAGTTTGTTTTTATCTTTATGCATTCTTTTATTAAGTAAACTTTATGCCATGCTTTTCTTGAAGGTGGAGATGGGTGTCAAGGGTTATTGAACAGAATCTGTTACAACTAGGAGTATTAGTCATCTCATCAGCCATATTTGTGGAAAAGGAATTGTCCAGTGTTTGTCATGAAAAGAGAATGAGGATGCCTCCAGATGCCTCCAGATAATGGTCACAGATATATGTGCATTTCATTATTTCTGTGGTCAGATACAAGTGAACCATTAATTTACCACTCAAATACATCCTACAAATTAAAGAAACATAGAACTGCAGATAGTCATAAAGTGCTGCAGTCCGAAGAAGGGTCCTGAACCATAACACTCCAAAGACGTACAGGTATGTAGGTTAATTGGCTGGGTAAATGTAAAAATTGTCCCTAGTGGGTGTAGGATAGTGTTAATGTACGGGGATCGCTGGGCGGCACGGACTTGGAGGGCCGAAAAGGCCTGTTTCCGGCTGTATATATATGATATGATATGATAACGTCACCTATCCAGAGATGCTGCATGACCCACTGAGTTGCTCCAGCACTTTGTGTCTATCTTTGGTATAAACAATCATCTGCAGTTCATTGTTTCTACAAGGAACTGCAGATGTTAGTTTACCAAGGAAAGACGCTAAATGCTTGATTAACTCACTGGGTCAGGCAACACCCTGGAGAACATGGATGGGGGATGTTTTGGGTTGAGTCCCTTCTTCAGGCTTCAGCATTTTATGTCTTTCCTCCAAATTGATCCTGCTTACAATTACTGCACCCTTTATATGGAAAGCTGAGTCAGAAACAAAACTCAATAACTCACTCCAGGAGTACAAAAAAAACATTGCAATTTATGCAGTCTTGAGTTGCCTTCACCTGTGCAAGTGTGTGGATGCAAGTGTATGTATGCTCTTGCCTCCTATCGTGGTCCATATCTCTCCATATTATGTCTGTAGAACATGGTACCATACCTTTTTTTTAGGCTTACAAATTGAGCATGCATTTGTACAACAAAATAGATTCCACCCAACTGCTGAAAACGTTATGACAGAAGGCATAAATATAATCAGTACTGCAACCCAGCAATTAACATCAAATGTATATAGGGCATAGCAGTACCATCCATTAATTAAACCAATTGTTTTTAAGTCAGCTCCTTTAATCACCAGAATTTTAATGAATGTCCTGATCTAGTTGAAGATTTCTTTTTGTTCTCTGGGGGTTTGAAAAGTTAGGGGAGTCAATCTCCCCTAATGTTTTAGGGGTAGTATGTAATGTGTTAGGGGAGTCACACTTGAAACTCAGTGAAAGTGAGTTACACTTACACAGTATTAAAAACACTTCAAGGTTAATTAATTGATCACCTCCCAAATTGTACTGATAACATAATTGCAGGATGAGTCAGCTAAAGATAAGGTTGCTAATGTTGATTTGTTTATCCTGCCGAGTGAGAACTGCAACAAGCTTGCGCAAATCAGTAGATGAAATATATTTCCAAAATGCAAATTAATCTTGTGGGCATTGTTCCTCCATGAAAACATTGTTGCAAAGTTGCAATCTGTTATGTTTTCCAGTCTTATTGGTTTTTTATCATTAAAAAAAATACAAATTACCACAGTTACTCAGTGAAGGTATTTATTCACAAAATGCTGGAGTAACTCAGCAGGTCAGGCAGCATCTCAGGAAGCATCTCAGGAGAGAAGGAATGGGTGATGTTTCGGGTCTTCTCTCCTGAGATGCTGCCTGACCTGCTGTTACTCCAGCATTTTGTGAATAAATACCTTCGATTTGTACCAGCATCTGCAGTTATTTTCTTACAGTTACTCAGTGGGTCAGACAGCATTTCGAGAGGTCATGGATAGATAACGTTTCGGATCACCCTTAAGACTGAAGAAGAGTCCCAACCTGAAACATCACCTATCCTAGTCCTCCAGAGATGCAGGCTGATCCACTGAGTTACTCCAGTGCTTTGTTTTTTTTTAATTAACCAGCATCTGTGGGTTCTATGGCTGCTTGTCTGTACGGAATTTGTACGTTCTGCCTGCGTGGGTTTTCTCTGGGATCTATGGTTTCCTCCCACACTCCAAATACGTACAGGCTTGTACGTTAATTGGCTTGGTATAATTGTAAAAAATGTCCCTAGTGTGTGTAGGATAGTGTTAGTGTGTGGGGTGCTGTTAGTGTGTTTGTCTGATCGGCGCAAACTCAGTGGGCCGAAAGGCCTGTTTCCGCACTGTATCTCTAAACTAAACTAAAACTAAACTAAATCTACAATTCCCTTGTTTTTCTGGTCATTTATCATTATGGTGTAAAGCACGCTGGCCAAGAAACTTGTCTGCCTAACACCTGAAAACAAGAGATAATTGAGAGAGTTGCAGGTGTCCGATCATTGTTTTCCTCATGTCCAGCTCCATCAACTGATGTCAATACTACTGCAATGTTCAAGATTCACCTCTGGTGACCTTTGGTCTCAATGCCAATATATGCCATTCACTCCCAGAAGAACCACACTTTAACAAGGCCGACGGCTCAACTTGTTCATTATTTAGGGGGGCAGGCTCTTCTGCTGTCCCTGAAACAAAGTAGTCCACTCGTACTGTTTTGGATTTGGCACAATTAAATTTTTGGGAGTCATTTTGGTAGCTTTTTAAAAGCAACACGAGCCAGGTGGCTAAATCTAGGGAAATGACACAATCACATTTTTGGCCATTTTATTTCCTGGCCTCTACCCTATCACAGAACTTCTCTTTTGCTCCATCCTCTCCTTTCCCCACTCCCTTTCTCTATTTTTAACTTTTCCCAACTTTTTCTTCACTTATTTGGGAAGTGGTCAACTGAAAAAATAACACTGTTTCTCTTTCTGCAGATACCAACTATTTGCTGTGAATTTCAGCATCTGTAATTTCTTGTGTCTGTCTTCTCTCTCCTCTCTTTAACCAAATTTATAGTGAGGTTCTGCATTAGGACTTGTGGAATCTGGGTTGGGACTGAAGTGATTATTATCATTCTCAACGAAGGTATTTATTCACAAAATGCTGGAGTAACTCAGCAGGTCAGGCAGCATCTCAGGAGAGAAGGAATGGGCGATGTTTCGGGTCGAGACCCTTCTTCATTCCTTCTCTCCTGAGATGCTGCCTGACCTGCTGAGTTACTCCCGCATTTTGTGAATAAATACCTTCGATTTGTACCAGCATCTGCAGTTATTTTCTTACATTATCATCCTCAACATTCCCAACATTTCTCTTTCACTTCTCACATTTTGTTAATTGGTCTGTTAGTTTTCTCTGATGTTTTTTCTAACATCAAGCTCTATTCTAGAGAGAAAACAAATGCATGTTACAGATTTTTGGAATCTGACCTTGAACCTTGATTTTTCATTGAGGATAAATGACGCTGCCATATGGAAATTAAGCATCTTTTGTAAGTAAAGAAAGAAGAGGACATTTCACTTCATCTGGATTGAAGTCCTGGAATATACTAATGAAAAAGCAACTCAAAAGAAAAAAAAGAAAAAATATATATAATATGGATAAAAAGCAAATGAAAAGATCATTTTATTTCTATGAATAAGAACAATTGTTCTGGAGTTAATTTGAGCTTCCATGTTTAAAAGCATTACAATTCAACGCAATGACATGACTGAGTTTGAGCAGTAGCTCATTTGAGCATGTCACATTAAGCTCTTCAAATAATACTTTTACAGCTGTTAAGATTAAAATTGAAGCATTTGTTGGTCTTTAGTGATTGTCCTTTCTGTAAGCAAAGATTGAACTGGTGAGTTGCAATTTCCATCTTCTACACAAAGTTCAAAGCAGCCAAGTTCAGCTGCGGGAGGTGGCTCCAGGGCACAAAGTTGGGTGGGTGAGAAGAGGAACGTTGGAATGCTGAACGATCCAGGGGCTTGCCTGGATCAGGCGCCACTTCATAAGACCTAGAGCACGGACAGTACTTTGTAATTGGCGCCAAATCTGGCGACTTGAAAAATAATTTCACTGTGCTTTGCACACGTGACAATAAAGCACAATTTTAACTGTTGAAAGCAGTGAATTATTCAGGCAAATAGCATCACATAATAGCTCAAAATATATGTATTGATGAAGACAGGATATTTACCAATTTTCAGTACAAAGTCAATTTAATCATCCAAAATTATTATCAAAAAATTCCGATCAATTTTGTCTCAAATAGTGAGCTTCAATATGATTAATTTATCTTCCTATGCTCTTTTGGTCTCATTAACTGGAGGCTAATTGTAATTCAAGGCAGGGGAAAGAAATTAATGCTGCAATTTTATGTCTATTTACTAAGATTTCTTGTGAAATCTCACACCTGTCAAATATACTTTTACAGCCCACTGCCAATAGATCTGTAGAGTCTTGACATTTGCGGGTGGGTTTAGCATCCAGATGCTCTGGGAATAGTGGACAAAGCACCTGACATTTTTGACAGCACTGTGGTCAAAGTGGCTTAAAGTCAGCTGCTCCATTAACATATTATTTCCAGGTTTCACTATCAATTGGCTAGGTATGCGTGACAACTATGTAAAGACACATTGTTGACATTGCAATTGATGCATTCTGGAGTCCTTTGAAAAGGATGGGAGGAGGATTGACAGTAGGGCAATGAGTGTAGGAGTTGGGGCATCATGTCATAGTTGAGAGTTTAGAGCTACACAGTGCAATATATAAAAACCATGCATTTATGTTGTACAACAGCACAGTGGTAGAGCTGCTGCCTCACAGCGCCAAAGACCCAGGTTCAATCCCGACGACAGGTGCTGTCTGTGTAGAGTTTGTATATTCTCCCTGTGACCTTGTGAGTTTTCTACGGGTACTCTGGTTTCCCCCTACATTCCAAAGATGTACAGCTTTGCAAGTTTTAATTAGCATCTGTAAATTGGCCCTGGTGTGTCGTGTTTGTTTCCATGCTGTATCTCTAAACTAAACTAAACCTATTCATTGGTCTGTGCCAATATTTGAGCCATTACACTGAATTTAGATTTTCCACAGTCTATAACAATGTTGATATTATACATCCCTTATACATCCTTCCAATACCATGAAATCTGATAATGGAACTGACCCACTTAATTAATCTCCCCATTTGAAATCCGTGCTTTAGTTAATGCTGCTCCCTCTACTTGATATTCTTTCCAGTAATAGCTCCCAAATTTGATTCGAGCCTCTGAAGCAAATTATAATTACTATTAGGGAATTGTGCACCACTGTGAACAGCAATTATAATTTCCTTCTGTTTTCAATTAATTTCATGATCACAGCCATCTAATTTCCTTGTTATTACCCTTACAAACAAGGCTTGGGTTTGTTCCTACCTTCCATAGAAAGATTTGTTTGCCAATGTACAAAATCAAACTCCTGCAGATGCTGGAAATCTGAAATAAAATAAGACATGGTGGGTCAGGCAGTATCTCTGGAGAAATAGGATGGGAGATGTTTCGCATTGGAACCCTTCTTCAGACTTCAGACTGAGTCTGAAGGAGAGTTCCAACCCGAAACATCACCCATCTTTTTTCTTCAGAGATGCTGCCTGACTCACTGAGTTACTCCAGCACTTTGTGTTTTCTCTTTGGTATAAACCAGCATCTGCAGTTCCTTCCTACACATAAAATAGAACATGTTGTAAATATCTTATTGAGTATTAGATCAGGCAGCATGTAGAGAAGTTGGGTTAATGTCTCAGATCAATAATGAATGGATCTGTTATAAAGACATCACAGTAAAATGACAACTCTATCCTCAGATACCGACAAATCCACTCTTACCACATTTGCTGCTTTTATTGCCAACAGGTTCAGATAATATTCAGATTATGTCTTATAACTACAATTAACATTGGGCTGAGCACAGTGCAGGAACACCATCATCAGCTCACAATGTCAATGCCAAACATGATGCTAAATTAAATTAAACTAATCTCCTCTGCCTACATGTGATTCACATCCCTCCATTCCCTACATATTCCCTACATGTCCAACTGCCTATTAAAAGCTTCTTGCTAGCCACTATTGTATCTATGGTTGTTGCTATGTTTTTTTCTGAACACCAACGATGAACCCTCAAAATTGCTCAAAATTGTTCAGTGTAAGTAACAACCTTTTTGGGGGGGGGGGGGGGGGTTTGTGGGTGCTAAAAGTCAATATTTGTCATAATAAAATAGGGTAACATTATGCATTCTTATTACAAAAATTGTACCAAGAATATAGATCAACTCCATTTATTACTTACCCATTTGCAATGTTTCCAACAAAATACATTGGCCTTTTTTGATCTAGTTCTCTCAAGGGAATCAGGTAACCTCTTCTCATTTTGACAGGTCAATGAAAATCGAGTGGTATGTGGGGCGACATAGTATTGTGGGAAGATATATTTTAATAGTTCTGTTGCTTATCTACTCCTCAATTGAATATGTTTTGCAGATTGACCATATTGGCCTAGATTTTCAAGATTCTTTCTTCAATTAATCTCTCCTTTCCTTTTTCCAACTTGCTTGTGTCCTTTCTGCCTGTTTTTCTTCCAACTGCTTTTTCAGACTTTCCTAATCTTAAAATCTTTGACTTCAACTCTCTGGCTTGATTGGCACCATGTTGTAACTATGTATAAACTCTCTATTGAAGCCCTAACCATTTGGTCATCTCCTGCCCTGGCTGTTCTCTCACTCAAGTCTACTTCTCTAATTGATACATCAGGTCCTAACTCCCCACTCTCTCAGTCTAGTAAGCTCTTAGATCTTGGGCTCCATTTTTAGATGGGCAGCAACAATAAGATGTTACTTCACGCCTTCCTGTCTTATGCTATTGAGTTTTCAGCTTAAACTTTTCTTTGCCATACCAGCACCTTTCTGTATTTTGCCTCACCGATATATACTCAGATATGTGTACTGCTATAAGAAGGATGCCATTGCTATTGGAAGGATGTTATTAAGTTGGAAAGCATGCACAAAAGATTTGTGAGGATGTTGCCAGGATTTGAGGGGCTGAGCAATAGTGAAAGACTGGACAGGCTAGGACTTTATTCCTTGGAGTGCAGGAGTGCAGGAGGATGAGTGGGGATCTTATAGAGGTGTATAAAATCATGAGGGGAATGGATAAGGTGAATACACAGTCTTTTACTCAGGGTAGGGGAATCATAAACAAGAGGACATACGTTTATGGTGAGAGGGGCAAGATTTAATATGAAACTGAGGGTCAACTATTTCACTTAGAGCATGGTGGGTAAATGGAAAGAGCTACTAGAGGAGGTAGTTGGGGCAGATATTATACTGGCATTTAAAATACGCTTAGACAGTTACATAAATAGGAAAGGTTTAGAGAGATGTGGCCCAAATGCAGGCGAATTGAACTAGTTTGGTTGGCATGGACGAGTTGGGTCGAAGGACTTGCGCTGTGTGACACAATAATTCTATGACCCATTTTCACTGCGTCCCCGGAAGATAATTTGCCCTGGTACATTAGTTATTGTTAGGATTCTTCCAGTTGGGAAACAGCAAAATCAATGGTGAATTTAAACTTCAAAAACAAATCCTAAGAAATGTTAAAAGCTGCTGAATCCAAAAGTTTTAAAGAACAGGAACTTTTAACATTCTAAACTTTCATGACATGTACATGAGGTATTTAAGTAAAATATGACAAAAATATTGATTAAAATATGCGAGTGCAACGTTAATATATATGAAATATTTCAGCTATATCTTTTGATTTACAATCTACTGCCGAAATCTATATCTGTACAAATAAACAAATACTTTACATGTGCCATTGAGGAGTTTTATAACATAATTGTTTAGTTAATGAACTGGTAACTAGGGTTTGGACTATTGATCCAGAGATTTGTGTGCTGAGGGCAGCAGGGAAATTTACTTCAAGTAATTAAATATATCTATAATTTAGACAGAAAGCTGATCTCAGCATGGTAATCTTGACACCATTGCATGGCTCTATGAACACTTTTGGCTCACTCTTGTCCTTCAGAGGGTGAGAAATTTATTGTGCTTATCTGGCCAAATGTGACTGCACGCCCATAAACATGGACAACTTTTAAATGGTTCCTCATTGCAGGAACAAATAGGTATAGATATAAAATGCCACCATTACCAGAGATGCCCACATCCTGTGAATGAATAAATTAAAACATAAATAAACTATCACAATTATTATCTAATTATGATATGTGATTATTGCTGTCAAACTGATTTCTCAGTGTACTTAACCTATCTGGAGCTCACTTTATCATTTTGCTTAACGCCTTTTAAAAGACAGAGATGATGCATAGCTTTCTTGTACATAAAAACCCATTTCCTTTTCATCTATTCAGCAGAGATCTGGTAGCTGGGGATATCTTGACAAAAATAATGCAGCATCTTTATAAGAAACGTAACTTTTTTTCTTCCTTTGTGTCTTCCATCTCAGTTCCCTCAACAGTGCAAGAAGCACAGTTAACATAGTCTATCCCTGCAGCCTAATATTAAGTGTCAAATGTTAAATACTAATACTTGACTAGTATCAACAATGTTGTTAAGGGCAGAGTGAAAAGCTTGAAATCACTGTTTAAAATATTTCCCTAGCACATATTAATTTATGAAAGCTTAGAAATAAGTTTGGTGACAAAATAAATTTAGAATTGGGGGGTGTGTTATTAGTGATTAGTAAAAAGCCAGCAGGGATTGTGGGTCATTACTGGGTCAGAAACCTGGGCTACTTGGAGTCAAAATCTGAACTAATTGAGTGATTAGTTTGGGGAGATTATTGAGCATGAGGAGAAAGGACGGAAGGTAAATAGGGATATATAGTGCTTAACTTGGTGGGTGCAGACTGGTGTGATGCGAGTGAAACATCACTGTCCTGGGAATGCACGACAATGGTTCTTTTCAGGGCAATGTGGACTAATTTTCTCACCAATGCTCCAAAAGCAGTGTTGCACAGGGATAAACATGATTCAATGCAGGTCTGACACAGTAATTGGATGTAACAGAGAGATCACATTGGACTCACAAGAGTATTACTCGAAATCCGTAGTTGAACTTCCAGAGTGATGTGAAACAATGCAAAAATGTTATGCTTCACTCCATGCCAAGCTTATTTACCATTGTGTGTCTCTGAAATTGTCAGTGCTTTGTGATCTGATTTCTATGTTAGAATTTTTAGAGCCAGTTGTGTAACATTATAGATTTTTATTTTAATCAAAGTAATCCTTTTGATTTTCATTTGTTTTACTTTTCCTGATAATGTTTTTAAATACATTTCTCCAGTTTAAAATAATCTGACTTGATTTCTACAGTACAAGCTTCAAATGCTGGCAAAGAGATGGTGGGACTGGGTCAGAGCCAGAAACCCTTCATTTTTGGCCCATCTCATCTCCCCCTGCTTATTGTTAGAGGTTAGTAACTGACAATTGGCCTCTGAAGTCCATACACTGACTACTCTGGCGAAGAGAGCTAACGCACCACAGAAGTGGAAGATTCAGAAGGATGGTATTTAAGTAAGGACAGTACGTCTCTTGGCAGGAGAAATGTTTTCCTCTTGATATGATAAAAGGATTTAATTCAAAATACCATCTGATGATCTTGCCATGGAGTTAATGTCATGGAGTTAATGTTGGACTAATTGCGGAGGAGCTAAATTGTTCTCTGCTGCTTCAGGGGGTCCTGATGTCTGTGCAGTTATGTACACTGGGAGGAGTTGACCAAAAGAATGAAAATGGTCATTTATGACCTGAAGTGGTTATGGCTAGAAATGTAGAACTGCTTCAAAAACATTGTCAATGTAAGAAAGTTTTTCTGGCTGCAGAAAGATTTACACACATAATTTATGTGGTACATCAAGGTGAACTCTGTCCTGGCACCACTTCACTGGTGCTGCATACAGCACACTCAGCCGAATTTTAAGCCATGTCCTTTTGCCACTTCCATAATGATATCACAAGGGAGTAACTTGGCAATGAACACATCAATATGCATTGATTATGCTCCAAAATCATGATATATATTACTGCAAAGCAAGATACAAAGAAGAAAGAAAAAAATTCAGATCTAGGCAGTACTTTTCAAGGGACTTTTAAAGAGGTTCACTCAAGAAATATCATTTTTGCAGTATAATCGCTGTTGTCATGTAGGGAATAGTGGCAGTTAATGTGTGTGCAGCAAGATCTCATAGATGGCATTGAGATAATTAATCAAGTAACTTATTTTTGGTGGTGTTCAGGTTTATAGAGACCTCAGGGTGAAAATTCATTTTGGTTTGAATCTGAAATAGGCATGTAATTTTCCAGTGGGCAGTGATGAACGAGAGAGCTCTGGTAAATGCCTGCCGCATTGTAGGTACACTGCTGATTGATTTAACTGTTATATGTCTCCTGAACTCTCTTGAATGATTACGTTCCATAAATTTCAAGTTATTATCACTAATTATGTACTTTATATATACTGACTCAAATTGAAATGAATAGGAATGAAAAATGGAGAGAAGTGTGTTCTTGTGTATGGAGACCTGAATATTGATATGCTCCATTTCATAAAGTCAAATCACCCAGGCATGCCAAATATTGCCTTGAAGTCACTTGGGACTCCAGATGTTGGAGTCTGGAGCAACAATGTACTGGAGGAAGTCAATGGGTCAAGCAGCATCTGTGGGTGGAAAGGAATGGGTGACATTTCGGGTTGAAAGTCTGCATTAGGACTGAGAGTGGAGAGGGATGTTTGTCGCTATAAAGAGGAGAGGGGGAGTGTGAGACAGAAACAAGAAGTGATTGGTGGACCAGGGAGTGTGCTAGATGATGGGCATTTGGAGACAGGTAGGGGAGAGCAAAGGATGGAGTGTGGAGGCAGAGACAGTTGATAATAGACAGAGGCAGCCAAACAAGCAAACAGAAAAAGTAAATGGAGACAGGAGGGGAGGGTTAAAGTGGAGACAGCTGTTGGAAGGTGGAAAGGCTGCCAGTTGTGAAATTTGACAGATAAGCAGGTTAATAATGAGACCACAAAATGCTGGGGTAACTCAGCGAGTCAGGCAGCATCTCTGGAGAAAAGGAAGAGGTGACGTTTTGGGTCGGGGCCCTTCTTCAGACTCCAGTCTGGGCTCACCTATTTCTTTTCTCCAGAGATGCTGCCTGACTCGCTGAGTTACTCCAGCATTTTGTGTCTACCTTTGGTATAAACCAGCATTTACAGTTCCTTCCTGCACAATAATGTGAGCAATTGGAAAATAGGTGGATGGCAGATGAAACTCCACTGGGCACCTTTTGTCCAAGATCTGCTTGTTGGTCTTTGAACTCGACTTCCCAGCATTTAATACATTAATATTTCTCTTACTGGAGAGTCTGTCTGTCTGTGAAAGTCTTGATTAGAACAGGTGTCAACAGTAATGGCGAGAAGGCAGGAAAATGGGATTAGGAGGCAGAGATCTGCCATGATTGAATAGCGGAGTAGACTCGATGGGCCAAATGATCTAATTCTACTCCTATAACTTATGAACTTGTGTTCTGCCCCTGGCAAATCCAGAATAAATTGCCCATTCCAGTTGCCCTTAAGATGTAAGCAATTTTCTTGATTTACTGCAGCCCATGTGGAGAGGTTATGCTGACAGATCTGGTAGATAAATAAAAGGTGTACATCTACAAATCATTGAGGTCTGTCCTATGTGCCTGCTCCTTTTATCTTTCTGGGTCTTAGAGATTCCATCAAAGAAGGCCTGATGAGTTGCTGAAGTCCACCTAGTGCCCACTGCTGCCATTGCATGGCAATGCTGGTGGAACAAGTGGCTTTGTCTGGGGTGGTGCCACAATTCTTGCATTGGGATTAAAGCCGCTGTCGCCAAAATGTTTTCAACATTCTGAAAATCCAGCGGCGACCAGAAAGACGCTACAACTCTTTGGGCGACTTTACAGACGACACCCCAGCGACCATGAGGCGACAGCCTAGTTGTCTATAGTCGCCTAAAAAATCGCCTAAGTGGGACAGGGGTTTTACTCAAGTTGCACACATCCAGACAGGAAGAAAATAGCATCATGTTCCTGGATTGCTCCCTGTACATGATGGAAGGACTTTGACGAGTCATGAAAGAGTCAACCTCATAATATTTGGGTCTTGAATCAACGTTGAGCACATGTGGGCAATATAGCTTGTAGGGTCATGGAATCACAGCTCCAGTGACTAAATTCAATCCTGACCTTTGACACTATCTGTGCAAAATTTGCACATTCGCCTTGCGATTGCATAGGTTTCCACCAGAAGTTCTAGTGTCCTTCCAATCCTAAAGGTGTGTTGAGTGGTGGATTAATTTTCAAATGTACATTGGCTGGGTATATTGGGGGAGTTAATGGGAATCTGGGAAGATTAAAAAGGGTTTATTGTAAGATTAGGTAAATTGAGTATTTGAAGGTTTGCTGGCACTCAGTGGGCTGAAGAGCCTGTTTCTATGCTGCATGATCCTATGATACAATTGCAAGGCCATTCATTTGAAATTGTAAATCACAATGCTGGCACATCTGGTGAGTCTATCATTGTAGGCAGACGTCATCAGATGTTAAATGAGAAGGATTGTGCTAAGTGGATTTTTATCTTTGTTAAATTTGCTGTCTAGATCAATGCCATGTACTCTGTTCTTTTTTATTCCAACAGTGCTTTCTCAAAGAAGTTTATTACAAATCAATGACTTTCTGCGATTTTCAAAGATTTATTGTCCTTTGGGTCTAGACAGCACAAGATGGCATTTTTCCTTCCCTCAAAGACATTATTGAACCAGATATGTTTTTATGACAAATCTAAGTTACATGGTCACCATTCTTGCTTTTAATTATTGCAATAACTGGATTTAAATTCCTTAGGATGTCTGAAATCTGAACTCATGTCTTCAGATCATTGTTTAAGCTGTCAATTGCTGGTTCCATAACACAATTCCAATACTCTCATAGTGCATCATTGCACTACCCTAACCCATTAAATGCTTGCAGCTTTTTTTTTCGTTCATCTAGGGTGTTTGGTGAAGGAACAGTGACACATTCTCTTCTGATCTTTTATGCTGATTGTCCGGATCATGTCGAAAAATGTTGCAAGAGCATGCATAAATATAAATAAAATCGAAATCAATATCCCTCAGGTCACATTCTCACAAAATTGGCACATTAATCCACAGTGGCAATGTTTGATTATATATTCTCTGCAGCGCATCATTTTGTTTCTCCACCAACTCCGTGATTTTCTATTGAAATGTGAGCAAATAAAGACACAAAAAAGAGTAGCTTCTTGGTAATTCTATTTTCAATTAATGCTTCTGCTCTTTTCACATGAGTGACCTTTGTACAAATGTTAATTATGGACTTTTAGATCCAAACTCTTGTACTGAAATTAAGCTATAAAATGTGGGAAACAAAACCTTGTAAGAAAGTGAACTCAACAGGACCTTTAACTACCATTATTTTGGAAAGCTACCAATACCCCATAATGTTCCAATGATATACTATTAACAAAGTCAGTCAATTCATTTAAATCGCAGAAACTTCTACTTTCCAATTAGATATCCCAACTCGCTCCCTAATACAGGACAGATAAGAACAGATATAGTGTATTTGGATTTCCAGAAGGCATTTGATAAGGGGCCACGTAAAGGCTTATTGTACTAGGTAAAAGATCATGGTGGTTTGGACAAAATATATGGAAAAGAAACTATTAACTAATATAAAACAGACTTTAGAGAAATGGATCATTTTGAGATTGGCAAGCTGTAACTAATGGGTTCCCACAGGGATGAGTGCTTGGGGCCTCAACTATTTGTAGTCTGTCTCAATGATTTGGATGAAGGGACAGTGCAGTCAAGCCAAATTTTCATATTTATTATTTCATATTTCAGATACAGCGCGGAAACAGGCCTTTTCGGCCCACCAAGTCCGCGCCGCCCAGCGATCCCCGCACATTAACACTATCCTACACACACTAGGGACAATTTTTACATTTTACCCAGTCAATTAACCTACATATTTCCAAAGTTTGCAAAGTTAGTTGTGGAGAGTTTGCAAATTGATATAAATTAGATAGATTAAGCAAAGTCTGCAAAGGTTTAGCAGACTATGCACAAAGGGAGGAAATATTTATCCAAATTGCATGTCCAAAATAGTAGAAGCAGAACATTGTTTCAATGGGGACAGACTGCAGACTGCAGAAGAGGGATTTTGTTGTCCAAATGCAAGAGATACAGAAAATTATGTATGGCAACTGGGAAAAGAAATAGAACATTGGTTATGATTGTAAAAGGGATGGAGTATAATAAAAGTCCTTTTTGCTCAAGCTGAACAGGGTATTGGTGAGGGCACATCTGAGCATTCTGTACAGTTTGGTCTCCTTATTGAAGGGAGGATATAATTGATTTGGAAACATTTTAAAGTTCATTAGATTGATTACTGAGAAAGATGTCTCATGAGAATGAGTTAAGTAGGTTGGGCCTATACTCAATGGAGTTTGGATGAAATAGAGATAATCTTATTCAAACGTATAGGATTCAGGGGCTTGACAAGATCGATGCCAAGAGAATATTTCTGCTTGGGGGATGTAGAACTATAAGGGGTCACTCATTTAAGATAGAGATGAGGGGGAATTTCTTTTCCCATTTCTTGTGGATAGGACAGGTTTGGAGAAGTATGGGCCAAACACATGCAGGTATTAGCTGGTAGTGGTAGTGGTTCCTGTAGATCCCTTCAATGGGGGGAAGGTCAAAACAAATGAGAGACCAGACAATGTCCACCTTGTACGACAGCCTCTGGGCATTTCAATTTTCAAACTAAGCTATGATGCAACCAATCAGTATGCTGTCCACCATAAACCTGCAGATGTTCGACATGCAGATTCTCCTCATATTTCTGAGGAAGTAGAGGCATTGGTGAGGCTTCAATGTTTTGGTCCCAAGACACCTAGGAATGTGAAGCTGTAGACTCTCCCCACCACCTTCTTGCCTCTGAAGACAGGTGCATGGCCCCTCATCTTTCCCTTCCTAAAGTCTACAATCACTTTCTTGGTCTTGCTAATGCTGAAAGCAAGATTGGTATTCTGGCATCTCTCAGCCACAATATTGATCTCCCTGCTCTATTGTGAATCATTGTTACCCATTATTCATCCAACAATGGTGGTCTTGTCAGCAAATGGAATGATGAAAAGATGGAAAGATGGCACTGGTGTGTGCCGAGTGTTCTGTTTTGTATTTCAGATTTCCAGCTACTCCAGGTTTAACCAGGTATTTGTGGAAGGCAGATTTGTTGTCCAACACTCATTAAAAGCAATGAATGCCAATGAGTCATCCATTAACCTTCTTACAAAATCTGGCCTTTTGAGCTAAAAGTTCCAAATTGGGTGTTAATTTAGGATCAAATTGGGTATTAATTTGGAATCAAATAATGCCCATAATACCCATTCCTAATTATATTAAACACCCAACTGTCTGAACACTTTTTCCTGTGATATCTCAGAACTCTGGAAGAAGAGACACAAATAATTTGATCCCAATTAATTAGTATAATGTGCACTGTTCATTAATGTACCCACATTAATTGCTGGAGCAGGTTACAATCAAGTTCACTCTCAATACACGGCCATTTTAGTTTTAATCTTGATCCTCCAGGAGAGTGAAATTGTTTCACTGTATTGAAGAGGCTCTGGCACATTAACAACTTTAATTAAAACATATTATTGAGATCTTCTGATGGTTTTCTGCATACTGATCTTATATTAACATTAATGCTGAATTTGGGCACTGCGTTCATCCAATGGGTAACATCAGAATCATAGGGCTGCACATTGCTGACATTAAAATAGTGACACAAAAAGCTGGAGTAACTCAGCAGGACAGAGAGAAGGAATGGGTGACATTTTGGGTTGAGACCATTCTTCAGGATCTTCTCCATCTGAAGAAGGATCTCGACCTGAAACGTCACCCATTCCTTCTCTCCAGAGATGCTGCCTGTCCTGCTGAGTTACTCCAGCTTTTTGTGTCTATCTTTGATTTAAACCAGCATCTGCAGTTTCTTCCTACACCTTAAAATAGTGGCAACCATCCAGATGAACTGCATTGGCTGCAGAGGTTGTAGGATGTGAACCCATAGCATAGTGCTATACCACATCCCCCTCCTCGCCCTTTAACTAGAATCAAATTGCAAATTAAAAGCATATAAAAAACTATTTCATTATGCAATTATATCGACTAGACATTTTCTATAATTACCCAGAACTACAGTGACATATTCATTTTTATCAGAATTTTATGAGAAGACATTATTATTGGTAGTTGGTAATGTTAAAGATTAGATCTGACTGTGATGTGGTGTAATAACTCATTAAATGCAGTAACTCAATCAGATGAAATTTCTTTTGAGACCCATGTAATTGAAATGTAATAGTAACAGAGTCATAGAGTTATAAAGGTATAGGGAAACATGATCTTTGTCACAGAGAAGGTATAGGGTACAGGGAAACAGGATCTTAGTCACAGAGTCATAGTTATAAAGGTATAGGGAAACAGGATCTTTGGCCCAATACGCCAATGCCGTCTCGAGTGTCTGCCAGCGCCAATACTCCACAGACGATTCTTTTGACTCCAGTTGCCGCAGGGCTCTGCGCGCAGTTAGGAGGCTGCCACAGGGAGCCATGGCCTATGGAGAAGTCGGCACAGTGTGAGGTCGGAGTCCCGGCAGTCAGAGTCCCTGGAGGCGTGGCCCGGGTTGGCGTCCTCAGGGTCGGAGTACACAGAGTCGGAGTCCCACAAGGCCGGGCCGATGTCGGAGTCCCTGTGATTGGAGCCTCGAGGTCAGATTCCCAGTGTCGGGCCAAGGTGGATGGGCCACGTTGCCGAGAATTAAGGGGTAGCCATCATGTCGGGGGGGGGGGGGGCAAGAAGGGATTTGTACTATTTGTAACTTTGTCGGAGCCATTGTGGCGATTCTTTGGTGAACTTTGCAAGCAAAAATAAAGAATTTCACTGTACCTAAGTACAAGTGACAATAAAGTATCAGATCATCATCGACATACGTGCATTTAGATAGACAAGGGGTGTTTAGGGATGGGTCAATGCAGTTTTATGTGTGGGAGATTGTGTCTTACGAATCTGAACAAGTTGTTTGAAGATGTAACCAAAAAAGGTTGTTGAGGGCAGAGCGGTAGAAGTATATATGAATTTCAGCTAGGCATTTGACAAGGTTCCACAAGGTAGGCTGTTCTAGTAGGTTAGATTACATTGGGGCCCAATGAGAGAGAGCTGACTGGATAGAAAATTGGCTTCATGGAGGAAGCAGAGGGTGATGGTGGAAGGTTGTTTCTTGGACTGGAAGCCTGTAACTTGTGGTGTCCCTTAGGTTCAGTGCAGGGCCCATTGCTGTTTGTCATCTACAGCAGTGATTTGGATGATTAACAAGGCATGATGAATAAATTTGCAGATGACACTGAAGTGGGTGGTATTGTAAGTAGTGAAGATGATTATCAAAGATACAGCAGGATCTTGATTAATTGGGTAAGACGGCAGGGAAATGGTTAATGGAATTTAATGTAGATAAATGTGAGGTACTGTATTTTGGGAAGTCTAACCAGGGCAGGACCTAAGTGGTAGGGCTTTGGGGAGTGTTGTAGAGTAGAGGGATCTAGGAATGCAGTTGCATAGTTCCTTGAAAGTGACGTCACAGGTAACTAAAGTGGTCAAAAAAGCTTTCAGCACATTTGCCTTCATCATTCAGAGTTTTGAGCAGAGAAGTTGGGATGTTATTTGACAGCTGTACAAGTATGCGTGGAGCATTATGTTCAGTTTTGGTCACCCTGTTATAGGAAAGATGTTGTTAAGCTGGAAAGAGTGCAGAGAAGATTTATGAGGATGTTTAGTTTCGAGATACAGCACGGAAACAGGCCCTTTCGGCCCACCGGGTCCGCACCGACCAGCGATCCCCGCACATTAACACTATCCTACACCCACTAGGGACAATTTTTACATTTATCAAGCCAATTAACCTACAAACCTGTACATCTTTGGAGTGTGGGAGGAAATCGAAGATCTCGGAGAAAACCCACGCAGGTCACGGGGAGAACGTACAAACTCCGTACAGACAGCACCTTGTAGATGTTGCCAGGACTTGAGGGCTAGAACTATAGGAAGAGGATGAGCAGGCTGGGACTTTCTTCCTTGGAGCATAGGAGGATGAGAAATAATCATATAGAGGTATAGATGAGGCACTTTGGTCTGTATGAGCAAGCTGGCAAAGTACCACCGCTCCTCAATAAAACCAGTCACATATCCTTTCTTGTTTCCCAAGAGGAGATACAGTTTTGCCCCTTCTCTGGTAGGGTATATAAACATTGCATGAATTTTCCTAAACACTTGATAAATTCCACCCCATTCAAGATCTTAGCACAATGGCAGTCCCAGAAGTAAAAATCTCCCACTATTACAATTTAGTATTTGTTCAACTATCTGTAATCCCCCTACATATTTGTTTTTCTGACTCCTGCTGACAGTTGGAGAGCCTATAGTACAATCCTATCAAAGTGATCAGGACTTGAGGGCCTGAGCTAGAGGGAGAGATTGAGCAGGCTAGGACTCTATTACTTGAAGCACAGGAGCACAGGAGGATAACGAGTCATCATATGTAGGTGATCATGAGAGGAATATACAATGTAGGGTAAATGCACAGAATCTTTTACCCAGAGTAGGGAAATCGAGAAAATGAGCACCTGAAGAAAACAAATGCAGTCCCAGGGAGAATGTGCCAACTCCATTCAGGTAGCACCCAGCACCCATTGTGAGGATTGAACCCGGGTCTCTTGCATTGTAAGGCAGCAGCTCTACCGCTGCACCACTGTGCTTCCCAGGCGAGACTCTTCAAACACTGTGCCATGCAAATGTCCATGACCAAATTGCCTACATGCAGGATGTGTTCAAGTCTGAAAACTGTGACCAGCAGGTTCAAGAACAGGTTCTTCCCAATAACCATCAGGCTGTTGAACATTACACAACACTAACCTCAACTATGATTTCCATGGACTGTCTTGAGTTGCACTAAACACTTGTTTTTCTTTGCACTAATATTACAGCTATTAATTTATTGATTAAAAAATATATATTATATATGTGTGTTTTTTTAAGGTTTCAAGGGACGTGTGCTAAATGTGGGCTGGTTTAGTTTAGTTCAGAGATACAGCATGGAAACAGGCTCTTCGGCCCACCGAGTCCGCGTCGACCAGCGATCCCCGTATGATAGCACATTCCGACTTACTAGGGACAATTTATAATTTTACTGAAGCCAATTAACCTGCAAACCTGTGTGGCTTTGGAGTGTGGAATGAAACCAGAGCACACAGCGAAAACCCACGTGATCACAGGGAGAACGTACGAACTCAGTACAGACAGCACCCGTAGTCAGGATTAAACATGGGTCTCTGCCGCTGTAAGGCAGCAATTCTGTTGCTGCGCCACCGTGCCACCCCCGGTGGGACTAGCATAGATGGAGCATCTTATCCAGCATGGGCAAGTTGGGCCAATGGGCCCATTTCCATGCTGTAGGACTCCAATGTTCTATTTTCTGTGTGTATTGCGTTTTCAAGCCTGTTAAGCTAATGCAAGTAAGAAAATAATTATTCTTTTACATTCATAAGACAATTAAACGCTCTTGACATCTCTTGAAGGGGCACCGTTTACAGTTATTGATCTCACAATTGTGACGCTGAGTTCATTTTGTAGATGCCTTTGAGCAGTGATGGAGTAAACCTAGGCCAATGTTCGTGAATTGCCTGAGCATCCAAAGGAATTAGGGAATTCAAATAAACGGTATTCACATTCAGGAAAAAAATTTAGAGGTAACACTGTATCAAGATTTTCTTTACACAATGTCTGAGATGCTTTATAGTGGAGTTGCAAGAGTGTCTGTGTTGACTTCTTAACATTTAATTAGCATTTTGACAAAATATTAGAGGATGGCATTTGCAGTACCATGGTAATGCAACAGAAAATAATTATTTCATGAAACCTAGAACACTTTGGGAGAACTACATTTTCTTCAGAAGACGTATTAATACAGATAAATTATTTCACACGGGCAGAGTATTCTAGGTGGAAAAGCGTCATAAATTTACAATCTAGAACTAGACAAATATAAAATGAGAAATCAGTGCTTTGAGAGGCTGGTTATGGAACATCAAATCCAGCCTTCCAAGCAACCTTGATCCGCTGCAGCTCACCTACTGCATCAACAGGTCCACAGCTTTTAAGCTGGAAACAGAGCAGAGAAGATTTACAAGGATGTTGTTAGGACTCGGGAGCCCGAGCTATAGCGAGAGGTTGGGCAGGGTAGGCATTTATTTCTTGGAGCGCAGGAGGATGAGGGGTGATCTTATAGAGGTGTACAAGATCATGAGAGGAATAGATAGGATAAATGCACAGGGTCTTTTATGCATAGTAGAGGAATCAAGAACCAGAGGACATAGGTTCAAGATGAGGGATGAAAGATTTAATAGGAATCTGAGGGGCAACATTTTAACACAAAGGGTGGTACATATATGGAACGAGCTACCAAAGGAGGTAGTTGAGGCAGATAGTTAGCAATGTTTAGGAAATATTTAGACAGGTACATGGATAGGATAGGTTTAGAGGGATGTGGGCCAAATGCAGGCAGGTGGGACTAGTGTAGATGGGGCATGTTGTCAGCAAGGGCAAGTTGGGCCAAAGGGTCTGTTTCCATGCTGTATGTCTCTATGAGTCTCTATAGCCATCCTGTTCCTACACTCATCCCTGGAACACCTGGACAAGAAAAACACATACATCAGGCTACTATTCATAGATTACAGCTCTGCTTTCAATGCCATTATCCCATCCAAGCTCAGCGCTACACTCATGGAACTTGGTCAGAACTCACCTCTGCAACTGGATTCTCCACCATGATCAACAGACCACAATCAGTCAGGGTAGGTGACAAATCATCCTCTATGACAATCCTCAACACTGGAGCCCCACAAGGATGCGTCCTCAGCCCCCTTTCAATATGCCTTACACACTCATGACTGTGTAGCCAAATACCAATCCAACTTAATTTACAAGTTCACAGATGACACCACAGTACAGGGCCGGATATCAAATAATGACGAGACGGAGTACAGGAAGGAGATTGAAAACCTCGTAATCTGGTGTCAATACAACAACCACTCCCTCAATATTAGCAAGTCAAAGGAAATTGTGATCGACTTCAGGAAGCGAAGCAGTACACACATACCCCCGGTATACATTAGATTGACATAAAGTATTGGAGTAACTTCAGTGGGTCAGGCAGCATTTCTGGAGAGAAAGGGTGGGTGACGTTTTGGATCGGGACCCATCTTCTGACTGGATTGAAGAAGGTTCCCACCCGAAATGTCACCCATCCTTTCACTCCATTGATTCTACCTGACCTGCTGAGTTACTCCAGCACTTTGTGTCTATCTTTGATATAAACTAGCATCTGCAGTTCCTCATTTCTACCCCAGATGGCGCTGAAATATCGATGGAATAAATATCACCAGCACTTTGTCCTAGAACGGCCATATCGAGGTAATGGCAAAGAAAGCACACAAACGCCTCTACTTCCTTAGAAGGCTTAAGAAGGTCGGTTAAAGGTCTCCAACAAACCTCACCAACTTCTACTGATACGCCAAAGAAAGCATTCTAAAAGGATGCATCACAGCATGGTTTGGGAACAGCTCCATCCAAGACTGCAACAATTGCAGAGTTGTGAATGCACCAAAGACCATCACGTAAACCAACCTCCCTCCCTTGACTCCATCTACACCACGCTGCCTCAGCCACCAGCATAATCAAGGATTAGTCTCCCTCATCTCCTCTCTCCCATCAGGCAAGAGGTATAGAAGTTTGAAACACAAATGCGGGGACTGTTTTTTCCCAGCTGTTTAAGGCAACCGAACCGTCCTCTCACCAACCAGAGAGCAGTCCTGACCTTCCATCTACCTTATTGGAGAACTTCAAACTATCTTTGTAAGAAAATAACTGCAGATGCTGGTACAAATCGAAGGTATTTATTTCACAAAATGCTGGAGTAACTCAGCAGGTCAGGCAGCATCTCAGGAGAGAAGGAATGGGTGACGTTTCGGGTCGAGACCCTTCTTCAGACTGGGTCTTCAAACTATCTTTAATCAGAGTTTACTGGACTCTATCTTGCACTAAACATTGTACTCTTTATCCTGTATCTGTACACTGTGGGCGGCTTGATTGTAATCATGTATATTATTTTTGCTAATTGGATAGAATGCAATAAAAAGCTTTTCACTGTACCTTGGTATAGGTGACAAAAATAAACCAACTAAACTAAACTAAATATTCAGCAATGTGAGAGAGTCTGAAGAAGGGTCTCACCCGAAACATCACCCATTCCTTCTCTCCAGAAATGCTGCCTGACCCGCTGAGTTACTCTAGCATTTTGATTCTACCTAAATATACAGCAGATTTTATTTAAGATAATTTCATTTTTGGCTACTGGAGATTCAGTAATATTGCTGGAAATGTATTTGATGGATAGAAATATAGTACACTACTTTACTTACAATGTTTGTAAAGACATTAGGGAATATAAAAACTAATGTCCTAGCAAAATCAATTATGACCTCTATTTCTTACAACTCCTGCCACATGTACAATAAAGGGTCCATGAAATGAGGTCTTATGGCTGAAGAAACATTTACTTATAACGTGTACATTATGAACATCTATATTTATGATTCATACCTGGGGGATAGTGCAGTGAGACACAATTTGCTTAATATTCTAGTTTTTGGAGCAGATGGGGGGAAGCAGAATTAATTAACTTACACATGGAGAATGATACTGTAGTTTTGTTGCAATTTTTCAGCTCCTGCAACTCCCAGAAGTAGATTTGTGAAATTAAACACAAAGTAAGATCCTCTTTGAGATATATGTTAAAAGTTAAGCTAGAATGTGACCTTTATGTTTATTGAAGAATCACAGCAGTCTAAACACACACAAAAAAACAAGGAATCCACATTGAGTTCTATTGGCAATTTCATCACATATTGCATTTTAAATTGTTTTTCTGGAGGGCTTTTTGTGATGTGAGCTATGTTGCTGTTTTCTTTCTTGTCTTGAAATACTTGCTTACCCAATAATGGAACTGAAGAATAACCCTTTATTGTAAGTTAATTAGCAAGTATTCACCATGGAGTCCAGTCGTGAAGCACCGAGAATTCATGTGGTGGATACAATATATACTGTTAGTAACCGCACCAAATTACATCATGAATTCCCTCAAAGCTAGAAGTTCATACATACAAAAGTTCTTCCATAATGTAAAGTTAAATATTGTCCACCCTTCTACATCCCCACCTTAATTTTGCACAATCATAAACCTGTTCCTGTACACATGGCAAGCAGAGTTCTATTGCTCTTGTGGTGATACAGGGATGACATGGCTCTTTGATTCTCTGAGGATTTGCCCTTTGGACCATTTGGCTGGCTCAACACTGTCCAATATGAAAATCATTCTCTGCATGAAAATCATTCTTAACCTCAGATTTATCAGAGATCACTATTGTGTGAGTCACATTGTCACTATTGTCACAGTGCTGCACGGTGGCGCAGCGGTAGAGTTGCTGCCTTACAGCGAATGCAGCGCCGGAGACTCAGGTTCGATCCTGACTATGGGCGCCATCTGTACGGAGTTTGTACGTTCTCCCCGTGACCTGCGTGGGTTTTCTCCGAGATCTTCGGTTTCCTCCCACACTCCAAAGACGTACAGGTATGTAGGTTACTTGAATGGGTAAATGTAAAAATTGTCCCTAGTGTGTGTAGGATAGTGTTAATGTGCGGGGATCGCTGGGCGGCGTGGACTCGGTGGGCCAAAGGGCCTGTTTCCGCGCTGTATCTCTAAATCAAAATCAAGTCACAGAGGTCCCTATTGTGTGGTTCACTCCCAAAATTGGACTTTTAGATCTTTGGACCACATCATTTTACCATGCTCCATAGCTGTACCATTGGCTATGTGGCTGACCATCATAACATGCATATGAAATCATTGACATTAGATGACTTCACTTTGCCCTTCCCACATTAGCTGGTTGGAGAACATGTAGGGGAGTGAATAAAACATCGACTTTCTACTTCGTGCACCCTTATATTCAGCTCTTATTGGAGCCTAGAGAAATATGTCCTCATTCCTTGTAAAACTAATTGCGTATATCTTCAGTCTTCTCCTCCCCAATATGATCACTATCATGAAGCCTGGAAGGAGCAGATAACAATATGTCCACTTCCACCACTGTTCCCTTTTGTTCCTGTCTCTCAGGCCTCTACAAAGAATCCAACCTTTCTTGCACTTAGGTCAAATCCTATCAAATGTAGTTTTGTTCCAGAGCTCAGTACCCTCAGGAGACATAAAGGACTTCAGGTGCTGGAATCCAAAACAAGAAATAAATTACTGGAAGAATCCAGCAGTCCAGGATCTCAAAAGATCAACAGTCATTGATGCTGCCTGACATGCTAAGTTCTTCCAGCAATCTGAATAAGGGCCCTCAATATAAAATGTTTACTCTGTTTTTCCTCCCACTGATGAGGTCTGATCTGTGGAGTATTTCCAGGATTTCTATTTTTATTTTCTACTAGACCAAGTGGACCTCTTGGGCCCACAATTCATTGGGTTGCCATTGTGATGTGAGGAAAAAAATCGCACTTTTTTCTTTAAAATAAATGGCTTAAAAAAATTAATTAATAAATCTCAATGAAAATCATGATTTTTCTTAAAAATTGTGTTTTTTTCTGCATTGGTCTAGCACCCTCCCCTCCCTCACTCCATCCCCTCAACCCCTCTTCTTCCCCTCCCATCCCCCAGTCAACCACTCCATCCCCCCTTATCTCCCCCCCTCCATTCTTAGGGGCTCTCCGGTGGCGCCGCCATTTCCGCCCGTCGGGTTTCCATTGTGACGTCGAACATGGAGGTATTACTGCGCATGGGCGGCTGACGGGCACAGCAAGTGGAAAAGGGATTTATTAAAGTTTAAAATGTGAATAACAAAATATAACTATTTGAACATTAATAGGATTTCTTGATGCAGGAATTTTCAACATCAGCATCATTTCTCATTTTCACAACAGGAACGAGTTGGCGAAAATTGGCAAAACAAAAGGTAAGAATGCCGCCAAAAAGCTCATCGTTCTTTTTGCATAGATCTCGAAGAGTTCTGTCCACCGCTTCAAAGCTCTCCCTCCTAATCATCGGGCACTCATCCCAAACAATCGGTCTCACACTTCTGATCAAATGAACCATGTTGGAATTCTTCTCAATGTTGCACATTGTATTATCGGTCACTTCGATGGGTATCTTGAATCGAGAATGTGCAGTTCTTCCACCAGGCATCAATGTAGCTGCTAAACCAAAGGATGCTACAGCAAAAGCAACATCAACTTGACCTCGAACTTTGGAGAGGATCACATTGGTGAGAATTGTTTTGCCCATTCCTGCTGGTGTATCAATGAAAAACATTGAAGGAACATTCCTTTCCAAGCAGCTGCACACTTGGTCATACACTGCTCTTTGCTCACCATTCAGCAGAGGCTCGTTCTCTTCAACAAATCACTGTTGTTCAGGTCTATTGTACTGCAGTTCACTCAGCAATTCTGGATTGTCACCATTAAGGTTCTTCCTTCCATGTCTTGGTAGTGGCACATGAAAGTATCCCAGTGTCTTGTTGTAATTCACAAGCTTGTCTTGAATATACAACAGAGCCTGATCATGATGCCTCTCATCAATCATGATATTTGGATCATCGATTGTTCTCCGTTCTCTTTGAAGGTAATCTTCAGACATTGAATTCTTGAAGCGATCCCATAATTGTCGAGAAGAGTTAATCTCAGCAATCGTCAGCAAAACAAACAAATCTCTCATTGCTTCGGGAAGTCTTGTCCGTTCAGCATCTTCCATCGTCTGTTGCCAATGGTCGTTAGTTTGCAACAAACCTCTTTCTATGCAGACGTCTTTGAAGGAAGGAAGAATATGTCCATCATGTGTCCTCAATGAATTGAAGGATACTGGCCCTTTTACGTGATGGAGAAGCAGTCTCAAATAGTAGAGGTCACATCTTGGAGAAACGGTATACACTCATCCCAGAACGTTGCCTTCAAAAATACCTGGAAGATCTTCCACTATCTTCCCAAACTTCCTTCTTTGCCATTTCTTATTGTTCCATGTGTAAAATCAGGGTACATCAGCATAGTACAGTGTTCTTGCAAATTGATCTCAAGAACACAATTCCATGAATTCAGTTAAAGTTGTTCTCGTGATATCCTAATTTCTCACCAGCCGACCAGCATCGACTCTGATGACGACTTGTTGTTCTTGTGGTAGATGTACCTGGAGTCGAATGACAGCCATATCTCTCATGTCTCTCATGAATTTTAATCCCACTGCTTCCAATGGACCAATGTATCTGCCAGTAAAGTACTGTGCAATTTTGTCATCCCTGTTAACTCCAAAAACTGCTTGATCACTCCCCTTCAAGGTGTACTTGAACACGTATTTGACCGACTTTACAGAGGAGCATATCTCAACGTTGATGTGACATTTGAACAACTTCAAGAGTTGAGCATTACAGGGCACCACCCATTCAGAAGTAATAGGTTGATCCCGGCGTCCTTCTTGATATCCCTGAAATCCTCCCATATCCGGAGATCGTCTCCTCTACAGAGGATGTGACTCATCTCCACACTTGTGCTTTCGATAAACGGCTTCAGGAATCTCTTTCTGCATCTTCCATTCTTCCAACATGGAGCGATGTGGTCACAGTATGGTTCATGAACAGACCTCCCAACATTTGATTTTACAAATTCATATAATTTTGATGCCCAAAATTCAGAACGGCGAGGCGAGTCCCAGTGAGTGGCGAGGCGAGTCCCGGTGAGCAGCGAGACGAGTCCCGGCGAGACGAGTCCCGGCGAGGCGAGTCCCGGCGAGCAGTGAGGCGAGTCCCGGCGTGCGGCGAGGCGTGGTGAGGCCCGGTGAGTGGCGAGGCGAGGCCCAGCGAGCGGCGAGGTGATGCCCGGCAAACGTGAGGCCCGGCGGGCGGCGAGGCAAGGCCCGGCGGATGGCGAACAGAGAGGCCTGGCACGTGGCGAGGCGAGGTGAATGGCGAGGCCGGCGGACAGAGAGGCCCGGTGAGCGGCAAGCGGCGAGGCAAGGCCTGGCGAGCGGCGAGGCGAGGCCCAGTGAGCGGCGAGGTGAGTCGAGGCCCGGCCAGCTTCGAAGCCCGGCCCAGCGAGCCTAGCGGCGAGGAGAGGCCCGGTGAACGTCGAGGCCCTGCTTGGACTGGCGACGCCGGGCGAGCGGCGAGGCTAGGCAAGAGGCGGGACGAGGCGGGGTGGGGCGAGTGGTGGGGCAAGTGTAAAAGGCATGTGTTTTCCGGAAAAATGTGAGGCAAAATTGGAATGGCAAAAATGAAATAAGAAGGCGGAGGCTTTCTGCCCAAATCAGAAGGGTTCGGAGGTCTGCATGACCTCGGAGGTCTTCCTCCCTCTTGGCATGATGTTAAAAAGAGATAGGTATTGATCAGGTGAAGGGAGGGGAGATAAATGGGGTGGAGGGGGGATGGAGTGTGTGAGTGGGGAGGGGGAAGGGGGGGGATACATTTGGTGGAGGGAGGATGGAGTGGGTGAGTGGGTTCCTTAAAACAACCTTAACTCAATTTCAGTTAATGCAGGGGAGGTTTGGGGGAGTTTTTAAGGGGGGTTATCTTTAGCAGCTCAGCAGCAAATAAAATCTTTATACAAAAACTCTTGTATGTTTGTTTGTTATTGGAAGAGGAGGGGGGGGAGAGGAGGGGGGAGAGGAGGGGGGAGGAGGAGGGGGAGGATGAGGGGGGAGGAGGAGGGGGGAGAGGAGGGGGGAGAGGAGGGGGGGAGAGGAGTGGAGGGGGAGGGGGGTCAGGCGCTGTGCAAATGCAGGAGGGGTTTGCGCCCAGTGGATTCGCTTGGTCTAATTAGTCTGACCTTTAACTGCTCGGCGGTAGATCTGGGACTGAGCAGTGAAGGAGACGCCCGTGGCTGAGAGCGGCAGCAGCAGCAGTGATGCTGAGCGGGAGCTGAAGGCTCATCGGCAATGGCAGTGATGGAGACGACCGGGGTTTAGCGTAGCAGCGGCGGCCGCGGTGATGACTGAGTGGGGGCTCCGGGGCTCAGTGGCGACGGCAGCGATGGAAATGCCCCGGGTTTAGAGCAGGAGCAGCGGCGGCCATGATAGAGACGCCCGGGGTTAAGAGCAGTAGAGGGAGCAGCGGCGGCCATGATGGAGACGCCCCGGGTTTAGAGCGGCAGCGGGAGCAGCAGCGGCCATGATTGGGACACCCGGGGTTTAGAGCGGCAGCGGGAGCAGCAGCGGTGGTGTTATGGCTCAGTGGAGCTGGAGAGTAGAGCAGCGGCCATGATGGAGACGCCCGGGATTTAGAGCTGGAAGGAGATGGATCAGCGGGGCTCTGGGGCCTAGAAGTGATGGAGACGCCCGTGGTTTGGAGCAGTGGTGGCGGGACGGGGGCTCTAGGGTGGAGCGGCGGCCATGATGGAGACGCCTGGGGTTTGGAGCGGCGCCGCTGGCGCTCCCCCCACTTTGGCCGCGGAACCTAACGGGCGTCTGGCGGGAAGTGGGAGCTGAAGAAAATGATGACCCTCCCCCCAACTGCGCACAAGCAGTCACCCGGCGGCCATCTTACATAAGTGTAGGTGCTGGTCTGGTGGCCATCTTACGTGAGGACCGGCCCCAACTGCGCATGCGCTGGTTTCTAAAAACTTTAAAATGTGAATAACTTTAAAAATATAACACCAATTTCAATAAAACTACAATTTTTATCATTAAAGCAACGACGGTGAATAAGGTGGTCCTAAAAATGTTGTGCTATCTTGTACAGTTTTGGCTGAAGTTCAGTCACAACCAAACATACAAACGAGAGTTTTAGTATATAGATTTACAGTTTATTTGATTTTCACCATCCTCTCTCTATCCCTTCTTCATAGTCAGTGTTTCAGTCTTTTTTTCTGATATATTTGATTACTCAAGACGGAACTGAATCATAATTCTATGTTACGTAAAATAAACTAATTGTAAATATTAATACAATCAGACATGTACTCATCAGAGTCTAGTCCTAGTATGCTGAGTATCCATGTGGTGTTCACAGTATACAGTATAAAATATATTACTTTACATCATGACATTCCTCAAATCTATAGCACAGTATTTAGGATTCCTTTTTTCAATCAAACGCAATTGTAAAATCACAGTTAAAAGATCTAATATCATAAACATTTTGGCAATATAATAGTGTGACTACTTTTTGGCATTAACATTTTTTAACGATGCATTTAATATGTTAGAGTGGTGCAGTTTTGCTCATATTGCCAAAAGTGAGGTTATCACAAAAAGTAAGCATTTCTGATCACATTGTCTGGCATTCAGATCTGTGAACAATCTCATTTTAAATTACTGAAGATAATATTAAAAAGTGCAATATATTGCGCCAGTCACTGACAAAACTGATACTTCACAAATTCAGACATCCAGGTTCACCCAGATCTCCAGCGCTGTCCATATAGAGTCTGCACTTTCTCTCTGTGACCACAAGGGTATCCTCTGGGTGCTTCAGATTCCTCCCACATTCCAAAGACGTGTAGGTCAATGGGTGTTTAGCCATTACAAAGTGCCTCTAGTGTGTAAATCAATGATTGGATCTGAGGGAAACAGATTAGAATGTGGGGAAAATAAAAAATAAGAATGAATGTGAATGGAATTGATGGGCTGAATTAATTGTTTTGGAGTTGCATGACTTTAGGACTGGTCAATTTCCCAATCAATCAAATGGGCTTTTAGTATTTCAAAAAATATTTAAATTGTTTATCTTGGCGTGTGCCTGTAAAATATACTTGAATTTAAAACATCTTCTCAAAGCTTAGTAAATGGGCAGAAATGCAGTACGCTCAATACTTCCTTGTTGCTGTTCTTTGACCAAAATGGAGGCCAAGATCTGGTTTAAATGTGTTGGCTTTTGAATCAGCTTAACATTTCTGTGAAACAATATTTGTATTTGACATATCTTGGATAAAACAGTCTTTAAACACTCTCACAGGTTTGACCGGCTATAGCCAAATTGATCGGGTAAAATCAACGCAATCTTAACAGAATTACCTGACCATAATGCTTTTCTGGGAAGTGTAGCAGATTGCAATCAGAAATATAATGAAAAGGAAAATCAAATTGCCATATTAAAATTGGCACATTATGTGCATCTCCTTCCGTAAAGTTCTTTCTTCGATGGTTAATTAATAATTAATTATATTATTTGGTAAATCTAAGCATGCTGCATCAGTGAGATTGTTCCGCATTGATCAGATGCAATGGCTGCAAAGCAAGTTAACAAATACTTTTATGATTTTCAAAGATCAAAAGCTTTAACCTTCTGGCAACAGGCTTTCTCACTCCTTGGAATCTGTGGCTCGTGGGCACTCAATTTGGAGAAGGAGAATTCAGAATGCTATTGAGAAACAGAAAGAATAAGTCACCTCATGAACGAGCCACCTTCCTGCCCCTACAGCCACCACTAGTGGAAGAATCGGCAGTTCCCAGTTTGACCTTATTAGCCACATAAAATGTCAAAAAAAGATTGATGATGATACTTTATTGTCACTTGGACCTAGCTTGGTGCAGTGAAATTCTTTGTTTTTGCATACAAAGTACACAAAAGATTTGCATTAAAGGTGCAGAACAAATTTGCAAAAAGTACTCATCCCATCCCTGTCCTACCCAACATCGGGTTGGAAGCAAGTCATCCTCAATAACGAGGTAATACCTGAATGGAGATATTTATCTTCCTATTTTTGATCACAAATGGTCAACCTGTCACTTCAGTGCAGCACTGAGCGTTTGCTGCTGTCTTGCGGGGAATTGATAAATTGAAGCTCAATCCACCTTTCAAGTGGATATGAAATTTCATAGCGTACAATATGAAAGAAAACGAGGGGAATTATCCACGGTGCCCTCATTAATATTTATCCTTCATGTACATCATTAAAGAACATCCCATCATTATCATGAGTATTTATTGTGCCTATCTGGCCAATATCCTTCGAATTTTACGAGAGAGGACTATAAAAGTACATCATTGATATCCTGAAAGGAACATGAAAGTTTTTTTTTAGAAATTCAGGTCCATCTTTCTTCTTTCTCCTTCTTAGAGAAATATGTGACAGTGCTGGAGAGGGTGGAATGGAGAATGAACCAGCCGTTCATTTTAAGTTATAAGTTGAGACTGGAGAGGGCAGGTCTGCTTTCTTCAGAGTGGAGGAAATAACAAGGAGTTGATTGAGGTATACAAAATAGATTATGTGGACTGTAGGAAGGTTTTTTCTCCTTATTAGAGATGAATAAAATTGGAGGACATAGATTTAGGGTAAGCGGTAAGAGATTTTGAAGGACTCTGAGGGAAACTTTTTCCACCCAGTGGAGACTCTGGGAAGTCAAATGTAAGGGGAAAGTGTAGAGTTAGTGGCAAAACCCTTAACAGCATTGACGTACAGAGGGATCTTGGGGTCCTAGTCCATACAGTAGCTCCCTGAAAGTGGCAATACAAGCCTCTTGTAAAATTGTTTTTGACACCTCTGATGCCTTAACAAGAGGGTGCCTCGTGTGATGTTGCCACAAGCTATTAAAATTCAGTACTAACACTCCGGAGGCAATACAATTAATCTCCACTGTAAATCTGCTTAGATATATTACCTCACTCCTTTTATACTAAGGGATTAGCTTATTAAATTTAAAATTATTTTCTACTCACAATCACTTCAGCCTTACCCCAACTACTCCAGATGTCCCATATGATTATTCTGAAAGCTTAGCTTCAGAGAAAGACACTGACAATAACATAGGAGCCCCGAATGCTCTGAAGGGCTCAGTCAATGAAAGCCTTGCCAAAGGAAAATGGGCAACGTAAGTTGAATTTGTGAGCCAAGGAGTGTTTATGTATTTGCTGCACAGAAGTCTGATAATCCAACATTTGGAAATCCTGATTGCTCAGTATCTGGTTCAGTCTTTAGTACAAAATCCAAGCCAGGGTTCCAGAGTGCACGAGAGATGTGCATTCAGAGCCAAGGGTGTGGAGTGAGGCTAGGACAGAAGTTTGAACTGGGGACCAGCTAGAAAGCTAGAGCCCATTGGAGTCAGGAACACAAGTGGGTAGGTAGGAGTGTGGCCCAAACTTTGTCCTGGAGTGTTTGGATATTTCATAGAGGCATAGATTCTTACAGCGGAGTAAAAGGCCCCTCGGCCCACCTTGCCCACACTGGCCAATATACCCCATCAACACTAATCCCACCTGCCTGCATTTAGCCCATATTCTTCAACCAATCCTATCCATGTACCTGTCTAAATGTTTCTTAAACAATGTGATAGTACCTGCCTCAACTACCTTCTCCGGCAGCTCGTTCCATACACCCACCATCCTTTGTGTGAAATAGTTACCCTTCAGGTTCCTATTAAATCATTCCCTTAAACCTATGCCCTCTGATTCGTGATTGCCCTACCCTGTGCAAGAGACTCTGTGCATCTTCCCAATCCTCTCATGATTTTCTTCACCTCTATAAGATCCCTCATTCTCCTTTCCCACAACCTTTAAGTTCACCTGGTTCACAGGAACTTGTTTATTATTGCCGAAACATGGAACATGTTTAAAAAAAATGAAACCAAAATGTGTTTGGGCATTATTAGTAGAAACATCCAAAGATCTGAAAAATCTACAGTTTCATCACCAACAAACTGTTAGTGCCAAGAGTGCTGGATTATTGTTTTACTGCATTGTGGCAATAAGATGCCAGTTTAATTATTTTTGTTTTTTATGTTAAGGGCACTTAGAATAAAAGGAAAGGTGTTGCATTTCAGATCTTGCATTCAGAGGGCGGCACGGTGGCACAGTGATGGATTTGCTGTGTTACACCACCAGAGACCCAGGTTCAATCCTGACCAAGGGTCCTGTCTGTATGGAGTTTGTATGTTATAGATACATAAATACATAGATACATAGACAACAGGTGCAGGACTAGGCCATTCGGCCCTTCCAGCCAGCACCACCGTTCAATGTGATCGTGCTGATCATCCACAATCAGTACCCCGTTCCTGCCTTCTCCCCATACCACTTGATTTCACTATCCCTAAGAGTTCTATCTAACTCTCTTTTGAATGCATCCCGTGAATCGGCCTCCACTGCCTTCTGAGGCAGAAAATTCCACAAATTCACAATTCTCTCAGTGAAAAAGTTTTTCCTCACCTCAGTTCTAAATGGCCTACCCCTTATTCTTAAACTGTGGCCCCTGGTTCTGGACTCCCCCAACATCCGGAACATGTTTCCTGCATCTATCGTGTACAATCCCTTAATAATTTTATATGTTTCGATAAGATCCTTCTTATCCTTAGGGATAATTTTAATAATAAGATCACCTCTCATCCTTCTAAATTCCAGTGAATACAAGCCCAGTCGTTCCATTCTTTCATCATATGACAGTCCCGCTATCTCGGGAATTAACCTTGTGACCTAAGCTGAACGTTCTCCTTGTGACCGTGTGGGTTTTCTCCTGGTGCTCTGGTTTTGTCCCACACTCCAAAGACATACAGGTATGTAGGTTAAATGCCGTCTGTAAATTCTTCCTGGTGTGTAGGATAGTGCTAGTGTATGGGGATCGATGGTCAGTATGGACTCGGTGGGCTGAACGGCCTGTTTTTGCACTGTATGTCCAAACTAAACTAAATCTTCTCCATTCTCAGATAGTCTTGCTGTGTTGCTACATGTACTTTGTGGATTGCTGGAGAGGCATAGTTGAATTATGATCTTCAGTTATCCAAACAAATGTCATAGAAATGTTGATGTGTTTGTATTTGTGCATTTACAGAACAAAAGAACCTTGTTTCAAACTATTTATCTTGAGAGCAGCAGCCAAATAAATTTCTCTGAAACCTATTAGCAATATTTATTTCTTGCGGCCTGCAATTATGTCTATATAGTTAGCAATAAGTATAGTGAACAAATTGTTTCATTGTGTGGGCTTGAAATTGGGCTCCTTTGCACAGACAGCACAGACCCATACCGAAACGAACCACTGATTGAACCATCGGAAATATGGTCATTGATAGTTTGCTACCAATGTTGTCCTATAGTCTCTACTCCTGGAGACTTCCATTTCACGAGGAGACTTCGGAAACAATGGGCAGGTTGGTGGGAATGGCTGGCAGGGGTCTGAAAATTAATCTTGAACTTGGAACATCGCTCTTGCTATGAATTAAAAATGAAAGCTACAAAAAATATTTTTCCATCGCTACTTTAAAGTGCACTCGTTTGCTTGCAAATTGCCAGATAACATTGATTCCAGCAAGCATGGCATGTTGTGGTCCTTTGCAATTTAACAAAACGGTTATCAAATAAACATCAGATCTTTCTTATAACACAATAGAGTTCCTCACACAATAGACAATAGACAATAGACAATAGGTGCAGGAGTAGGCCATTCGACCCTTCGAGCCAGCACCACCATTCAATGTGATCATGGCTGATCATTCTCAATCAGTACCCCGTTCCTGCCTTCTCCCCATACCCCTGACTCCACTATCCTTAAGAGCTCTATCTAGCTCTCTCTTGAATGCATTCAGAGAATTAGCCTCCACTGCCTTCTGAGGCAGTGAATTCCACAGATTTACAACTCTCTGACTGAAATTTCTTTTCCCCGTCTCCTTTCTAAATGGCCTACCCCTTATTCTTAAACTGTGCCCCCTGGTTCTGGACTTCCCCAACATTGGGTACATGTTTCCTGCCTCTAACGTGTCCAACCCCTTAATAATCTTATATGTTTCGATAAGATCCCCTCTCATCCTTCTAAATTCCAATGTATACAAGCCTAGCCGCTCCAGTCTTTCAACATATGACAGTCCTGCCATTCCGGGAATTAACCGAGTAAACCTACTCTGCACGCCCTCAATAACAAGAATATCCTTCCTCAAATTTGGAGACCAAAACTGCACACAATACTCCAGGTGCGGTCTCACTAGGGCCCTATACAACTGCAGAAGGACCTCTTTGCTCCTATACAACTGCAGAAGGCATCTGCAACTTCTTGAGGAGTTACTTATAGAATAACATTGGCAGAAGGTAGAGCACAGCTCAGAACCTTGTAGGCACGTAAGATTTGACAGATGAAAATTCTAAGCATCCTTCTACATAATATGATATCTGCCTTGGATGGAAGGCTGTTTTAATGTGAAGAGCATGGCCCAACATTATTTTAAGGCCCCAGCTATGCAGAATCTGAGTGAAAAGTACATTGGCACTGCGCTGCTCATCGGTAATCTGCAAAAGCTTCAGATGGCTGAGCAATTACAGATCCCCCACCCCCATCCCCCTGTTCTGTCCAACATCCCCTCCCAGCTTTGTCCCTTTCTGTCCTTGATTAAATGCCTGGTCTGCTTCCCTCTTCATCTGCTCCAGTTTCCAGTTTCTTCCCGGTTTCCAGCATGGACCATACGATGTTTTAGTTTAAAGCCATAACACGGCCACATGGTGGCACAGCGGTAGAATTGCTGCCTTACATTCCCAGAGACCTGGGATCGATACTGACTGCGGGTGCTGTCTGGATGGAGTTTGTATGCTCTCTCCATGACCTACGTGGGTTTTCTCTGGGTGCTCCAGTTTCCTCCCACAACAAAGATGTATAGGTTTGTAGGTTAATTGGCTTTGGTAAAATTGTAAACTGTCCCAAGTGTATGTAGGATAATGGTAGTGTGCGGGGGATCACTACTTGGCGCGGACTCGGTGGGCCGAAGGGCGTGTTTCCGCGCTGCATCCCCAACCTAAACTAAATGAAACAAGGAGGGACTTATCTCTCAGCCTCTTCGTTATCTGCAAAGATCAAATCTTCATCACCTGACAGCATTAGTGAAATGGGAAGAGTCAGTGCAGGAAAGATCTTTAATTGATTAGTAGAGATGGCATCACTAAGGCAACAAACATTTCCTTGAACCAACCACCCTCCAAGAGGTCTACAATGAGTGAAAGAAGGGAAGAGTAGCCGGTCAAGATAATGAAGTGATGTAAAAGGGAACTAAAACATTCACAGAGGAAGATGAGGGAGAAGATGAAGGAGTCAAAAAGATGAAGAGAAGATTGTGATGAGGGGGATGAAGAGAGGGGTGATGAATGATATGATAGAAGGGGGTGCATTCTGATGGTGGGATAAAAATGTGAGAGGCCATGGAGAATATCAGAAGGGAGAGGAGGAACCCAATTGCATGGGTGGGGTGTTAGAGAGCTGGTTGAAGGTGGGAAAGCATGCAAATTTATTGCGGATGTAAAAATAAAAGTTGGTCTTAACTTCAAGAAAAACAACCTATCCAGATGGACCTTCACAAATGGATTCCCTGGCAGTAGCCATTTAACTATAACAGGAGCAAGGACCCGCTAATAAAGTTCTGCTTTTGGTGTTGAAACCTATGCTTTTGATTGATTAAAAGATATTAATAAAAACAGGCCCTGCAGCCCACCATGTCCACACTGCCCATCAATCACCCATTCACACTAATTCTATGTTATTCCACTTTCGCATCTACTCCCTATACATTCAGGGCAATTCATAGAAGTCTATTAACCGACAAACTTGCACGTCTTTGGGATGTGGGAGGAAAATGGAGCACCCGGAGGTGAACCCATGAGGTCACAGGAAGAAACTCCACACATCCGAGGTCAAGATCAAACCCGGGTCTCTAACACCGTGAGGCAGCAGCTCTACCTGCTGCACCATTGTGCAGTGTTGTTTATAAAAGGGGTTGGATATTTTGCAAGCAGCATCAATCATGTACTGCCCATCCATTGAACTGCCTGCACTTTCTTAGGGGATATCAAATAAATGCCTGATGTAGACATTGTGGACCACGTGGCAATCCATGGGGATGCACAACATGAGGACAATGAGCTTAACTGGGTTACTGATAAAGGTCTGTTGCACTTTGCATAAACCTTTTAAGGCTCAGCCACCAAGCACGACATCCAGAGGCTGCAACGGATCGTTCGCACAGCTGAGAAGGTTATTGGCTGCAACCTTCCCCCCATTGACGAACTGTACACTGCAAGGGCCAGGAAGCGAGTGGGCAAGATCATCTCTGACCCCTCTCACCCTGGCCACGAACTCTTTGAAGCACTTCCCTCTGGAAGACAACTCCGGACTGTCAAAGCAACCACAGCCAGACATAAAAATAGCTTTTTTCCATGAGTGGTAGTCCTTCTCAATAACCAAAGTCTGTAGTTTCCTTTTTTGCTCTGGTTTATTTTCGCCCATCTGTTTAGATCGTAATGTTGTATCCTTATTGTTTTGATGGGTTTATGCTTTATTCTTAATTGTTAACTATATATTTGTGTTGTCGTTTGTGAGCAGAGCACCAAGGCACATTCCTTGTATATGCAGATACTTGGCCAATAAACGTATTCATTCATTCATACATTCATTCATTCATTCTTTGTGCTAAGTGAAGGGATTTCTAATGAACCAGAACTTCTAGAGATGTTATTGGTCATTGAAAATCTCTTTTCTAATTTGGAATACTTACGAAATGTATTCCTTTTAAACACATGGAAAAATAATGCAATCAACACTTTAAAAAAACAACCATAAATAACTGAAGTGCAAGATCCAAAAGTTAACGTTTTTTTATAAGGTCAATAGCTAATTTACAACATCTTGTAGCAAGAGAAGGGTTTGCATTGAAAATCAATTGTAACAATGTCCCTGTGGCGAATAATAATTTAAAGTGTGGAATTAAGGATTTATATATTTGGCTTGAGTTAGAGAAATGAAACCTTAATGCACCAGAGGTGACGTTACAGGGATTGGTGACCAATGTGGCAATCAAACATATCTAAACAAGGTGTATAAATTGATTTGCATTTAAAAAAATGTAACAATTAATTATCTGTTTATGATTTAAATCCAACAAGGAGCCAAGCAAAGTATAATTTGTAGCATGCAGAGTAGAAGGTAAATAACCCAAGAATGTTGCAAGATATCTTAGCTTCAGATATCTTGGTGCGGGAGTTCCAAGAGCAGAACTCAGGTCATAAGCCATAAGTTCATACACTGTAGGTGCAGAATTAGGTTATTCAGCCCATCAAATCTACTTCTCCATTCAATCATGGCTGATTTCCCTCTCAACCCCATTCTCCTACCTTCTCATTCTCCAACCTTCTCCCCATAACTTCTGACACCTACACTAATCAAGAATCCATCAATCTCCACAAAAATGTGCAGTGACTTGACCTCCAATTTTGGTCTTGGCAACCTTCAGTAGCTTTGTCAGCAAGCTGTCTCCGAGCATGATATCAGAATGAGCCTATTTACTTGTAATTCATCATCGTATTTTTAGTTCCTCAGGAAACAAGGTAGCATGTGGCATCGAGATCTTGGACTTGGGCACATTGAAGGCTGCTTTTATATTTACCACCAGGGGGCGCCAACGATGGCTGCTTCGCCAACAGTTTGTCTTCGACTGTTTCCTGCTTTGTGTTTTTAGTTTGTTGTAAAATGTCTGTTTTTCTTTATCTTTAGTTTTGTATTATGTGGGGGGAAACTTTTCTTATCTCTTTCCTCAATGGAGATGCGACTTTTTCCGTGTTGTATCTCCGTCCGCACTGCGGCCGAACATTGTGGAGTTGCCGGCCTCTTTTTTGGGACTTCTAGAGCTCCAAAACCGTGGAGCCTGTGAACTTTAATATCTCAGAGCGGGCGATCCCTTTGGCAGGGGTCAGCCTTTGGTGCTCCAATCGGCAGGAGCTGCGGACCTTAACATCGTGGAGCACGCAGTCCCTGGTTAGCGACTGACTTCGGGAACTCCAAGCCACAAGAGTTTCGACTGCCCCGATGCAGGAGCTTAGACCGACCGCCCTGACGTGGGAGCTCGATCGTCGGCTGTGGATGGTTTGACTCCCCCGACCGTGGTAGGAAAGGAGGAAAGAAGATAAGACTTTATTGCCTTGCATCGCAGTGGGGAATGTGGAGGAGCCGCTGTGGTGGATGTTTATGTCTGAAGTCGCTCATAGTGAAGGATGGCAACATTTCTTCCCTCCAAGGAGAGTTTCACATTTCATGGGTTTACACAACAATCTGATAAATTTAGTTCACCATTTCTGACAATAACATTTTATTCTAAAATTTATTTAATTAAGCGTATCAAAGTTCCCCAAATGTTATTGTCAGATCATCAGTACGATATTCTGCATTGCTTGGCCATCTAACACTGCCTTCAGTGAGTTACAATATGTCAAAGTACTTAATATTGGGGAATTGGGTCTGAAGAAGGGTCTCGACCCGAAACGTCACCCATTCCTTCTCTCTTGAGATGCTGCCTGACCTGCTGAATTACTCCAGCATTTTGTGAATAAATACCTTCGATTTGTATCAGCATCTGCAGTTATTTTCTTATAATATTGGGGAATTATGGTATAAAATACATCAGTGCAACTTTCTGAGACTTCTACCACAGCATCTCCCACACCTGTAATCCCTAGCTAGACACAAAATGCTGAAGTAACTCAGCGGGACAGGCAGCAACTCTGGAGCCAAGGAATGGGTGACGTTTTGGGTCGAGACCCTTGTTCAGACTGATGTCAGGGGAGAGGGAGATACATAAATAAGGAAGTGTAAGGTGCGAAAACAGGACAAAAGGAGTGGAGATCAAGGAAACTGTAGAATAGATCATTGTTAGCTGGGAGAAGGTAACGACAAAGCAAACAGAGATAAAATGTAGTTGGAGACAATAAGAGTGGTCGGAGAACTGGGAAGCGCGAGGGATGGAGAGAGAGAGAGAAAGCAAGGGTTACTTGAAGCTAGAGAAGGCAATGTTCATACCATTGGGTTTAAGCACCTTGAAAGGTGAGTGGGGAGGGAGTGGCATCAGTCAAGGCAGGGTGCACAGGAAAACTGCTGCATCAATTATTCTTCCAACCCACACTATCCTGACTAGGAAATGTACTGCAGCACCCTTTTCATTTCTGGGTCAAGATCCTGAAAATCCTTACTTAACAGCACATGGGCTCCTTTAGTTCAAGACCACAATTTGCCATTACATCTCAAGAGTAACTGCAGGTCTTGTCATTGGCACCCACACATGGCTAAAAAAAACATTTTAAAAATGCACACTGTAACATAAAATTCAGTATCACTGCTTCATTATTCTATCTAATAAGGGAGGTTAAGGATTTATCAATAATCATTCATATCAATATATCTAAAAACAAGACAGGTTTCCGACAAATCGACAGAGAACTAGTCAAGCAGCAGGACATAGATTTAGAAGTTAAATATTCAGTGTTTGAATAGTTAGGCCTCCAGTAATTTGCTCATGTACCATTACCAACTGATATTTGTCAAGCTACAAAATCAGGATTTCAAGAGCACTTTTTATGTGGAAATCATTTCACAATGCTTCACATTAAGGAGGAACAAATAGTAGTTAATGAGCTGAATAAAAATCTTGTAAGAAAAGCTGAGAGCTCGAATGTTCTTCAAGCGTTATATCTAATGAAGGCATAGAACGTACATTGATGCCTGAACAATGGACAATGGAGGACCCGGCATGAAGGGACCGACCGCCGTGAGGAGGGGGGAGGGGGAGAAGAACCAAAGACGGAACTTGCAAGTTCGAATCAATTCAATTCAATTCAATTCTGAGCACAAGCAGGAAGTGAACTTAGGTTAAGCACCTCATATTTCGCCTGGGCAGCTTGCAGCCCAGTGGTATGAACATTGACTTCTCCCACTTTAGGTAGTTCCTCTGTCCCTCTCTTCCCCATCCCCTACCCAGATCTCCCTCTATCTTCCTGTCTCCACCTATATCCTTCCTCTGCCTGACCTGCTGAGTTACTCCAGCATTTTGTGAATAAATACCTTCAATTTGTACCAGCATCTGCAGTTATTGTCTTAGGTTAAGTTAAGTTAGGTTTATTATTTCACGTGTACCAAGGTACAGTGAAAAGCTTGGTTTTGCATCAGATAATACTATACATAAATACAAGCGACTCAAACTACAACCAAGAATTTGCTTAGTTTACCAATGCTTCTAAAATTCTACTTGGGTCAAGATTAAAATAAATAAAACATTCTAATACAGGCATCAGTGAATTAATTTTGATCTTTTTCAGTATTAAGTTATGGCAAATGTGCAATTTATTTCCCAGTCCACATCAGATTAAGTGACCTTTGCAAAGATATATTAAGCTGGTGGACGGCCACCATCTATGATTCTCATCAAAAGATGCTTAACTGTTGTAATCAGCTGCAATGTTACACCAGCAACATTTAATAGGAGTAGATCATGAACAAATCAGACAGTAAATTCAAGAGGATTTGACTGAATCACACACAAACAAAGCTTTTCAGTTTATCTTGGTACACTGATAACAAAAATAAACCAATACCAATACTGAAGAATATCAAACGTAGAGGCAAAAGAGGAGATTTTCTTGACTCTAATCTTACAAGCAGCATCAGAGTAGCAGCTTATGGAGAAAATAATAAGCAAGGTTTCCAAGTGTTATTTTTATTTTCATTTTCATTTTCTAAACAAAAATCGAACCAGAGAAAATGTCGTAATGATGTAATCAAGTCAGCTGGGAGGCACTCGTAAGGAATGACAAATATTCAGTTTGTTTTGGAAATGTGAACATTCTATATCGTTCTTAATAATAAATTCAGCTCCAATTGGCATTACAATTGGTGTCACGATGGATGATTGCAAATGTCATTCCTCATGTTTTTTTAATGTTGACAGGAATGACAATGATAATTACAGTAAAAGCAAAATGGCTCAGGCCTTTCAGCTGAAGCACATTTTAATTTATTTTACATAATTACGCATGGAAGGCACTTTGTTGATGATTTAAAATATTATCACAGCTAAATGGTGCAGAACTGGAAAATGAATGCCGAAATTGTGATTCGTACGATCAGGTACAAGATTTGGACAAACTTGCAGTGACTAATGGGGTACCGCAAGGCTCGCTGCTGGGACCGCAGCTATTTACAATATACATTAATGACTTGGATGAAGGGATTAAAAGTAACATTAGCAAATTTGCAGATGATACAAAGCTGGGTGGTAGTGTGAGCTGTGAGGAAGATGCTATGAGGTTGCAGGGTGACTTGGACAGGTTGTGTGAGTGGGCGGATGCATGACAGATGCAGTTTAATGTGGATAAGTGTGAGGTTATCCACTTTGGTGGTAAGAATAAGAAGGCAGATTATTATCTGAATGGTGTCAAGTTAGGAAAAGGGGACGTACAACGAGATCTTGGTGTCCTAATGCATCAGTCACTGAAGGGATGCATGCAGGTACAGCAGGCAGTGAAGAAAGCCAATGGAATGTTGGCCTTCATAACAAGACGAGTTGACTATAGGAGCAAAGAGGTCCTTCTGCAGTTGTATAGGGCCCTAGTGAGATCGCACCTGGAGTACTGTGTGCTGTTTTGGTCTCCAAATTTGAGGAAGGATATTCTTGCTATTGAGGGCATGCAGCATAGGTTTACTAGGTTAATTCCCGGAATGGCGGGACTGTCGTATGTTGAAAGACTTGAGTGGCTAGGCTTGTATACACTGGAATTTAGAAGAATGAGAAGGGATCTTATCGAAACATATGATTATTAAGGGGTTGGACACGTTAGAGGCAGGAAACATGTTCCCAACTTTGGGGGAGTCCAGAACCAGGAGCCACAGTTTAAGAATAAGGGGTAGGCCATTTAGAACGGAGATGAGGAAAAACTTTTTCAGTCGGAGAGTTGTAAATCTGTAGAATTCACTGCCTCAGAAGGCAGTGGAGGCCAAGTCTCTGAATGCATTCAAGAGAGAGCTAGATAGAGCTCTTAAGGATAGCGGAGTCAGGGGGTATGGGGAGAAGGCAGGAACGGGGTACTGATTGAGAATGATCAGCCATAATCACATTGAATGGCGGTGCTGGCTCGAAGGGCCGAATGGCCTACTCCTGCGTCTATTGTCTATTGTCTATATTACTAGAACCTGGAGCACCAGAGGTCAGTCAGTACTGATAAGCTCAAGACTCAGCTGTATCATCTGTTAAATTTAGACAGTGGTGATTAAAGCTAATGCCGAACACTTAAAGTGTGGGATATGAAGTTTGATTATGCATTCTTATTTTTTCAGCACTTCACAATAATAAATGAGCTTTTCCTGAAGTGAATTGCAAGAACCACAATTTCTGCATTGGTTTGTACCAGCCCAGTGTGACTCTTATGCGATTTCTGCTTCCGATGCACATCAAATTATGTCATTGGCCTATAATAAAGTTATTTTGGAGCATTGCTGTGGAAAATTGCTCATGGAACTCCTGGAGTGCTTTTAGCTGGGCACTTACAAAGCAAGCAGATTTGGGCATAATTGGCAACAACTAACCATTTCTTTCAACACCTTAAGATCCAAGCCATTGAACCATGAGGATTTATTGGCTTTCAGTGCCATTAATGTCTCCTTTTTTATTTATCTTGGAAGGTCCCTCAATCAGCATTTGTTTTCCCCAATGTTAGGGAAAACCCACTGTGAGCACTGAATGCAATACACTAAAATGAAATTTGCAGAGTTGGTGGCTGTTATGGGAGACACGCCATATCAATGTGTGGTCCTAAGACTGACTAGATATCAGGGTAGCATGTTGGAGATTGCGAAGTCCTCTACTGGATTGCAGATATGAAGTTTATCAGCGGGAAAGGAGTGTAAAAATACCAAAGTATAAGGTTGGCAGTTCAGCAAAGAGCTTACATCTCAAGCCCAAAGTTTGGGTTAATACCAACTTCAGGCTGAGATGTAATATGCAAGGAGCAGTTTATTTTAATTCAGAGATGCACCATGAAAACTGGTCGGTTGGCCCATTGAGTCCACGTCAACCGTCAATCACCATTCACTCTAGTTCTATGTCATCCCACTTTCGCACCTTTCCCTGCGTACTAGGAACAATGTTACTGAGGCCACTTAACCTACAAACTGGGTTTTGGAATGTGGTAGGAAATCGGAGCATCAGGATGAAATCTGCATGGGCACAGGGAGAACTTGCAAGCTCCACACCGACAGCATCCAAAGACAGGATCGAACCCAAATCTGTGGTGCTGTGAGGCAGCAGCTCTCCAGCTGCTCCATTGTGCTGCCCAAGGTAGAAACATAGAAACATAGAAAATAGGTGCAGGAGTAGGCCATTCGGCCCTTCGAGCCTACACCGCCATTCAATACGATCATGGCTGATCATCCAGCTCAGTAACCTGTACCTGCCTTCTCTCCATACCCCCTGATCCCTTTAGCCACAAGGGCCACATCTAACTCCCTCTTAAATATAGCCAATGAACTGGCCTCAACTACCTTCTGTGGCAGAGAATTCCACAGACCCACCACTCTCTGTGTGAAGAAATGTTTTCTCATCTCGGTCCCTTATCCTTAAGCTGTGACCCCTGGTTCTGGACTCCCCCAACATCGGGAACAATCTTCCCGCATCTAGCCTGTCCAACCCCTTAAGAATTCCTATCTTCGAAGGAAACAGACCTTTCAGCCGACTGAAAGACCACGCTGACCATCGATCACCCATTCGCACTAGTTCTACGTTATCCCACTTTCCCATCCACTCCCTGCACAGGCGGGGGTGATTTACAGAGGGACAATTAACCTACAAACCCACACGTCTTTGGGATGTGGGAGCACCTGGAGAAAACCCACACGGTCACGGGGAGAACGTGCAAACTCCACACAGACAGCGCCCTGCGTCAGGTTCAAACCCCAGTCTCTGGTGCTGTGAGGCAGCAGCTCTACCCGCTGCGTTGCTGTGCAACCCATTAGAAAATAATTGTTTTTTAAAGTGCAAGGAGAAATGTTTAAAGGAGATGTGCAGAACACGTGCTTATACACACTGGGTGCTGGGTGCCTGGAGCACACCTCCAGGGCTGGTCTTGTACACACGGGGTGATGGGTGCCTGGAGCACACCTCCAGGGCTGGTCTTGTACACACGGGGTGATGGGTGCCTGGAGCACGCCTCCAGGGCTGGTGGAGGAGACAGGTCTGATCGTGGCATTTAATAGACTCGTATACACAGACACATGGATATGCAGGGAATGGAGTGTATGGATAGTGTGCAAGAAATTATTGTTGGTCTTGACATCATGTTTGGCACAGACACAGGCAGAGACACACACACAGTCAGACACAGACACACACAGGCAGACCCAGAGACACACACACAGGCAGACTAAAGGAACACACACAGGCAGACCCAGCCAGAGAGACGCACACACACACACAGGCAGACACTGACAGAGACACACACACAGGCAGTCAAAAGGTACACAAGGTGGATGTGATACTGGTCAAAGCAACTGTGAGCAGAGTTGGGGTGATGAAGTTAATGCGGTGCCAGAAATCTGACATTTTGCCATAATTCTGCAGGTTTCTGGGTCTAAATAACCACATGAGCAATAACCACAAACTCTACAAGGATCTGCTGACAGGTATATAGGGAACGGACAGACAGAGAGACACAGGCAGAAGTGAGACAAATAAAGCTCTGTATTCTCTGTATTCTGAGCCGAGTTGGAATGATGCCAAGCATGATTTTCCAAAATAATAAAAACATATGCAAAGTTATATGCAAAGATACATTACAAACACTTTCAAAATTGTATTCTATCAATTGAGTATATTTTGAATAAAGCATTGTCATGGGTACTTGCCAAGGGAACGGTTTTATCAATAGCATTCTCTTTTCCTTGTCTTGAACCAAATATCAGCAAGACTTGTTTCTTCATCCAGTTGACATTTCATCTTGATTTAAGTACAATATTGAACGGTCACAGCAAGGACACTCTCTGAGGGAATATCTTTCCTTTCATGCCCGCAGAGAGTCAGAAATCCTTGTGCAAGCACAACAGTCAGCAGAAACACAAGTGCCTTCAGTCACTGAAAGTGGCAGGAAACAGCAAACATGACCTTTTGCTTGAGATTTCCAGTGCCACACTGTCATCGTCTCAAAGTTCCCTAGATGGCAAATGTAAATCAGAAGAAAAGACCAATAAATGTAACACTATTACAAATTGCAAATCTTAAATAGCTGGTAACATTTAGAATAATGATAAATGACATTTCAGCAAATTGATTAATTGCAACATTAAAATTTCCTGAGGAAAATACTATCCCAAAAAATTACTATGTAAAACAACACCTGCATTGTGACAGGTCAATGCTGATGCCTTGTGCCAGGGAGACATTTTCTAATTTGTTCTACTTTAGTGGGAGAAGAGTGCACACAAGTTTAGCATTTTCAAAGTTTAATATAGATTTGATCCTGGCTTAATAACTTGCAATGCAAAACTTGAGCAAAACAAATCGTTATGCATGGAGTATTCATTTATTACATTACCATGCTAAGAGACTAAATGAATGGTGTGGAATCAGTTTCTGAAGTAATATATGAGGCTTGGAAAAAAATAGATTACAACTATCTGGCCCAATTCCATCCTTCTCAGCCCAAAGGAAGGGATCTGCTGATTTTACCATGATATATTGGATCTGAATAATGTTTAAAAATGTTATTCTTGGAATTAACAACATACTTTACCAGTAGGAGGTGGGTCACGTGGTTGGGTCAATTGTTGATTCATGGAAGTTGGATTCAAGCTGTAAATGAGGCTGGAGGGGGAGGGGGAGGGGGAGGTGATAAGAAGGGTTTTGCCCCACGCCCTTCACAACTTCACATGTATGGAGACCTGCTGCTGGAGCTCACCTTGGCTGGCCATCAATCCCATCAAAGCAGATGTGAGATGGAATTGCTTATTCATTCAGATTAATTGGGATGTCAAAGGGCACCATTAAGACTCCGCTCAACAATGCTACTGCTGCTTAAGCGAATCAGTGGTAATAAGAAGTAAAAGCAGAAATAAAACCAAGAAATCTTCAGGAGGTTGCTCAGAATGTGCTGAGGGAGAGACAGAATCAATATTTCAGATTGATGACATTTAATTTGAACTGAGAAATCAGTTAGAAATTGGAGAGATGCAGGAAACAGAGAATATTTCCAAAATGTGGAGACCAAATGAAAGCAAAAAGCTGGAAGTGAAAATTCTCAAAGATGAAATTTAACCTATTTCCAGCACTTCTTGTTTCTGTTTGAAAAGTTGGATGCTGTCTACTATTTGAATTTCTCAAAGTTTAGGGAGTCTTGAATCTTAACCTGATTCCATTGTTTGGTGTACTCCTTAAATTTCTACAATGCTGAAATAAGTGGTTTCGTAATCCTTATGTATTCTGTGAAGCTTTCAACAATGCCATGTTGCAGAGAGATCATCAAATCAAAATCAACCACTCCGTTTCAATTTGAGAGACTATCATGGGAATTAGTGGATGTAAGAGCTATAGCTTCTGAGAGTTCACATTGAAGTCCAGTACTTCCAGCTTCAACAAAAGTTAGGAATTGTTTCTTTACCTCAGGGACAACAAACTCTCTATTTTGAATTATTTTGCAAGCTGGATACCATTCTTTGAATTATTCATTGTACCGTGGAGAGTAAAATGTAGCAAATCACTTATTGGTTAAATCTGCTGTGATGTTAGCAAGCAAGAATATTAGAGACATATATGAACAATTAAGGCATTCAGCATAACCCCTAACTTGAAGGGAATATGAAATTTAACTTCCCTTAGAAATATTTGGCCCCTTAAACCTCTGATTTGATAATATTCTGAGATTAGGAGCAGAACATGAAAGGTTTGGATAGAGTGGAAGTGGAGAGGGTGTTTCCACTGGTGGGAGAGTCTATGACTGGAGGTCATAGCCTCAGAATTAAAGGATGTTCTTTTAGGAAGGAGATATGTATTTAGTCAGAGGGTGGTGAATCTGTGGAATTCTTTGCCACAGAAGGCTGTGGAGGCCGTCAGTGGATATTTTTCAGGCAGAGATAGATAGATTCTTGATTAGTACAGGTGTCAGAGGTTCTGGGGAGAAGGCCGGAGAATGGGGTTAGGAGGGAGAGATAGATCAGCCGTGATTGAATGGCAGAGTAGACTTGATGGCCGAATGGCCTAATTCTACTATTCCTTATGAACAGGAGGAAAGAAGGATCAGAGTCACAGAGTCATACAGCACAGAAACAGACCTTCAGCCCAACTAACCCATGCCAACCACAACGCCCCATCAAAGCTGGTCCAATTTGTCGACATTCAGCCAAATCCTTCGAAACCTTTCCTATCCATTTACCTGTCCAAATTACAATGAAGTGTTGATATTGTAACTGGCTCAACTACTTCATCTGACAGGTCGTTCCATATGCCCACCACCCTCTGTCTCTCAAGTGCCTATTAAATCTTTCCCTTCACACCTTAAACTTATGCCCTCTAGTTCCTGATTCCCCTATTCTAGGAAACAAAGGCCTGTGCATTGACCCCATCTCTTTCCCTCATGATTTTATACACTTATAATAAATCATCCCTCAGCCTCCTGCACGAATAAAGTCTTAGCTTGCCTAACCTCTCCCTATAGCTCAAGCCTGCAACTCCTGGCAACACTTTCATAAATCTTCTCCACACTCTTTCCAGATTAATGGCATCCTTCCTACACCAAAACTGAACACAATATTCCAAATTCCTAATGAAGGCCGATGTGACAAAAGCCTTCTTCACCAGCCTATCACGATCCGCTGTAATTCTTGATAAATCATATTCACTCTCTACAATGCCACCTATTTTAGTGTCATCTGCAAACTCACTAATCATAGAAACATAGAAACATAGAAAATAGGTGCAGGAGTAGGCCATTCGGCCCTTCGAGCCAGCACCGCCATTCAATGTGTTCAAGGCTGATCATCCCAAATCAGTAACCTGTTCCTGCTTTCTCCCCATATCTCTTGATTCGGTTAGCCCTAAGAGCTAAATCTAACTCTATCTTAACATTAATCAAAATGCTCAAACTAATCTCGGACAACAAGACTACCAGTGACCCCGATGCATAAAATGCAATTGGTATAGACTAATTGTTCACATGCTTTGTACATTCAAGTCAAGTCAAGTCAAATTTATTTGTCACATACACATACACGATGTGCAGTGAAATGAAAGTGGCAATGCCTGCGGGTTGTGCACAAAAAAGAATTATAGTTACAGCATATAAATAAAGTTAATAAGTTACTATTAGTGTCGACAAAAATTTAGTCTCTGGGGTTATAAAAGTTGACAGTCCTGATGGCCTGTGGGAAGAAGCTCCGTCTCATCCTCTCCGTTTTCGCAGCGTGACAGCGGAGGCGTTTGCCTGATCGTAGCATCTGGAACAGTCCGTTACTGGGGTGGCAAGGGTCCCTCATGATCTTGCTTGCTCTGGATCTGCACCTCCTGATGTATAGGTCCTGCAGGGGGATGAGTGTAGTTCCCATGGTGCGTTCTGCCGAACGCACTACTCTCTGCAGGGCCATCCTGTCCTGGGCAGAGCTGTTCCCAAACCAGACTGTAATGTTGCCGGACAGGATGCTCTCTACAGGCCCAGAGTAGAAGCAATGATTATGATCCAAACCATTGAGTATAGGAGCAAAGAGGTCCTTCTGCAGTTGTACAGGGCCCTAGTGAGACCGCACCTGGAGTACTGTGTGCAGTTTTGGTCTCGAAATTTGAGGAAGGATATTCTTGCTATTGAAGGCGTGCAGCGTAGGTTTACTAGGTTAATTCCCGGAATGGCGGGACTGTCATATGTTGAAAAACTGGAGCGACTAGGCTTGTATACACTGGAATTTAGAAGGATGAGAGGGGATCTTATCGAAACGTATAAGATTATTAAGGGGTTGGACACATTAGAGGCAGGAAACATGTTCCCAATGTTGGGGGAGTCCAGAACCAGGGGCCACAGTTTAAGAATAAGGGGTAGGACATTTAGAACGGAGATGAGGAAAAACCTTTTCAGTCAGAGAGTTCTGAACCTGTGAAATTCTCTGCCTCAGAAGGCAGTGGAGGCCAATTCTCTGAATGCATTCAAGAGAGAGCTGGATAGAGCTCTTAAGGATAGCGGAGTCAGGGGGTATGGGGAGAAGGCAGGAACGGGGTACTGATTGAGAATGATCAGCCATGATCACATTGAATGGCGGTGCTGGCTCGAAGGGCCGAATGGCCTCCTCCTGCACCTATTGTCTATTGTCTATTGTCTATTGAGATGGATGACAAGCTGCAATGGGCCCAGTAATGATCCCTGAGGTGCTAGTCATAGGCCTCCGGTACAAAAAACAAACCTCCACCCCTACTCTCTGTTTCCTATCATTAAGCCAATTTTGTATCCAGTTAGCTAGCCCTCCCTGGATCCAATGAGGCCTAATCTTCTAGCCGAGTATGCAGAAGCTTATCAAAGGCCTTGCTGAAGTCTTTCTTCAACCTTCTTGGATACTTCTTCAACAAACAATCAAATTCATAGGACATGATCTACGCACAAAACCATGCTGACTATCCCTAGTATCACAAAATGCTGGAGTAACTCAGCGGGTCAGGCAGTATCTCTGGAGAGAAGGAATGGGTGACGTTTTGGATCGAGACCCATCTGTCCTCCTGACTATCCCTAATCAATCCCGGTCTTTCCAAAATCCATATTTATTTTATCCCTCAGAATCCTTTTCAGTAACTTTCCTACCACAGATGTTAGACTTACTGGATTATGATTCCTTGTTTTTTTATTTGCAGCCCTTCTTACATAGAGGATCAATATTAACCACCCTTCAATCTTCTGACACCTCACCTGTGTCTAACAATGATTCATAAATTTTAGTTAGGACTCCTGCAATTTCTTCTCTAGGTTCTTGTGGTGTTCTTGGATAAATCTGGGAGATTTGTTTAGCTTCATATGTCTTTGGACATCCAGCACCTCCTTGAATGTAATAGACTTTCCTCAAGGTATCTCCATTAACTTTCCATCATCCTCATGCCATTTTCTGTGGCAAAAACATAGTGGAAATATTAATTGAGTTTTTGTTTCATTTGCTTTGGAGAGGGTGCAGAAGAGGTTTACCAGAATGCTGCCTGGATTAGGGGTTATTAGCAATAAACTGAGATTGGACAAACTTGGCCTGTTTTCTCTGGAACATTGGAAGTTGAGCGGAGACCTGATAGAAGTGTAGAGAAATTCTGGGAGTCATGGTAGACAGTCAGAAGCTACTTCACAGGTTGGAAATATCAGAGACTAGAGGGCATTACTAATGTGAGAGGGGCAAAGTTTAAAGAAGATGTGAGAGGTATGTTTTTTTACACAGAGGGTGATGGGTGCCTGGAACACACTGCCAGGAGTGGTGGTGGAGCAAGATATAATAGTGGGATTTAACAGGCTTTTAGACAGGCACATGGATATTCTGGGAATGAAGGGATATGGATCATGTGCAGGCAGATGAGATTTGTTCATCATGGAAACATGTTCTCCACAGACATTGTGGGCCGAAGGGCCTGTTCCTATGCTGTACTATTCTATGTTCTATGATGCTGCCCATTTCCTGCAACTCTGCACAAAGATGACCACTTTGGTTTCTGAGGGACCCTGTACTCTTCCTAGTTACTCTTTTCCCCTTAATATACTAATAAAATTTATTTGGATTCTCCTTAATCTTACCTCCCAGAGCTATCTCATGTCCCCTTTTTGCCCTCCTGATCTGCTTTTTCAGTATGTTCCTCAATCCACTTTTACTCCTCCAGGGATTCACTTGATCCTAGCTGTCCATACCTGACTCATGTCTCCTTATTTTTCCTGACCAGAGCCTCAATTTCTCACGCCTTCCAGGAATCCTTTCTCCCACCCATCTTGGCCTTCACTCTAACAGAACATGTATGCCATGAATTCTGTCATAATTATTTTAAAAGCATCCCACTTTCTCGGCTTTTCCGCAGTTTTGAACGTTAAATTGTGGACCAGCCGTATCCTTTTCCATTACTATTTTATAGCTACTAAAACTGTGGTCACTGGTCCCAAAGGTCTCTGTGGCCAATGGTAAAGCTGCTGCCTTATAGCACCAGAGACCCGGGTTCGATCCTGACTATGGGTGCCGTCTGTATGGAGTTTGCACGTTCTCCCTGTGACAACATAGGTTTTCTCCAGGTGCTCCGGTTTCCTTCCACTATCCAAAGATGTACAGGGTTGTAGGTTAATTGGCTTCTGTAGATTGTAAATTGTCCCTAGTGCGGGTAAGATAGTGCTGTTGTACGAAGTGATCGCTGGTCGGTGCAGACGCAGTGGGCCGAAGGGCCTGTATCTCTAAAATTTAAAGTCTAAGTTCTGAAGGCTCTCCCACTGACACTTCAGTCACTAGCCCTGCTAAGAGTAGGTCAAATCTTGCCCTCGCCCTTGTTGAGCCCTCTACATATTGGCTGAGGAAACTTTCCTGAACACATTTGACAAATTCCACTCCATCTAAGCACTTGGCACTATGGCAGTCCCAGTCTATATTGGGAAACTTAAAACCCCCTACTCTGACAACCCTATTAATCTTGAGCAGCTGCCTGTAATCTCCCAGCATATTTGATCTTCTAATTCTTATTGACTATTTGAGGGCCTGCACGACAATCCCAACAAAGTGATCTTCCGCTTTTTAGTTTAATTTAGTTTAGAGCTACAGCGCGGAAACAGGCCCTTCGGTCCACCGAGTCCGCACCGATCCCCGCACATTAACACGATCCCACACACACTAGGGACAATTTACATTTATACCAAGCCAATTAACCTACAAACCTGTTCGGCTTTGGAGTATGGGAGGAAACCGAAGATCTCTAAGAAAAACCACCCGGTCACGGGTAGAACGTACAAACTCCGTACAGACAGCACCCATAGTCGGGATCGAACACGGGTCTCTGGCACTGCAAGCGCTGTAAGGCAGCAGCTCTACCGCTGCGCCACCGTGCCGCCCTTTTTATTTCTCAGCTCCAACCAGATAGCCTCATTGGAAGATCCTTCAGGAATGTCATCTCAAACTGTGATGTTCTCCTTATTCAATAAAACAACTCCACAATCTATTTTACCATCTCTATCTCACCTGTAGCACCGATACCCTGGAACCTTAAGCTGCCATCCTGTCCATCCCTTAGCCTGGCGTCTGTAATGACTATAACATCCCAGTCATACTTATCTATGCATGCCCTGAGTTAATCCACCTTATCTTCTAGGCTTCCAGCATTGAAATTAATGCAATTTAATCCAACCATTTGTTCTCACTCCCTGCTGTGCTCCTGCCCATCCTGTCTGCTGAACTTGTTTTCATCATCTTCCATGCCAATTTCCAGCCTCCCAGCTGCCTCACTCCTGCATTGGATTGCATGCACTTGCTAATCTAGTTTAACCCATCCCAAATAGCCTTACCAAACCTGACCGCCAGGATATTGGTCCTGCTCTAGTTCAGGTGCAACCCCTCCCACTTGTACAGATGACCTCTGCCTTAGAGGAGATCTCAAAGGTCTAAGAATCTGAACCCTTGCCCCAGCAATAATTCCTCAGCTATGCTTGGGTTGTTACAATTGTCAATTGTCAGGGTCAGTTTTGTTGGGAGAGACAGTGCGTGTTTTTCAAATGTATATCTTTCACTTTTGTTCTATCTCCAGAGATCCTGATGTAAATGTCTGCCTGTGGAAATCTTTCAATAAGATGTTACTTGCTTTTGACTTTCAATGATGTAGCAAGGGCTATGCTTTCGTTAAAATGGGTTTGCTGCAGGTCTAACTGGATTTTTCTCAATTTTCTTGTCAGCACTTTCCTGTTGGAGTCTCTTATCAGATTATAGTTAGAAGGTCAGGCTAATATTCCAATATTATGATCACAATCACCATTTTGGTGTCTGCCTCGGCAAATCATTTCTCATAAGAAGATGCCTCTCACCACAGTGAGATGCTGGCATCTAGTGGCAGAGTTGCAATTTTAAACAGGGCAGGCAAGTGTAAATCACCAAGCTCATTTTAAGTGTAAAGTCAGGAGTCATAGCTGGCAGGCAGATGTTTAATCAGTGTTATGGAATGACTTTGGTTTTAACTTTATCATCAACATTACATTGTCTAATTACAAATATAGATAATAACTGCAATTCTGACCTGCATGTTGATAAGTACCTCTGTAACTTTTCACTTTCAGTCTCTTTAAAAAACAGAACACTGGAAGAACTCAGTGGGTCAAGCAGCAACTGTAGAGTCAGATTCAGATTCAGATTAGATTATTGTCATATATACCAGAGTGTATTGAAATTCCTTGTTCGAATGAAGTTCATAGAGTAAACTATACATGATAATTATCGATACAACAATAAATACAAAGACAAATGCAAAACAGTAGAATAGTGCAAAGTTCGTAGTGCAATCTCAAGTAGTGCAAAAATAAAACCCAAAAGTGCAATAAGGGAATAACCCAATGAAATAGTTAAGAATAAGGGTAGTTGACACACCACTGGGCAAACGGCATGAAAGAGGCGATTGATTCAGGAGTCTGATAGCAGTAAGAAAGAAGCGGTCTTATGTATGAACATTCAGGCTTTAAAGTTCCTCTATCTTCTCCCAGAAGGTAGGAGAAGATAGGGATTGGGCAGGATTGCAGGTATCCTCGACATTGCTTCCTGATGCAGCACACTGTGACGATGCACTGGATGGAAGGATGTGACATGTCTGTGATGAACTGGGCTGTGTTCACCAGTCTGTAAGTTCAAAAATTAGATAATTTGCCAAACCAGGCTGAGATCCATCCATTCTGAATACTTTCTATTGTGTCTGTAGAAGTTTGAGAGAATCCTTATGATCATGCCAAAAATTCTCAGATGCCTAAGAAAATAAATATGTTTATGCACCTTCTAGATCACCGCATCAGTTTGAAGGGATCAGGTTAGGTTGCTGATGATGAAATGGCTGCCAAGCAACTTGAAGCTGTCGACCATCTCTCCAGCAGCACAGTTGATGAGGACAGTTTTGTGTTCAAGCCCCCACCTCACTTTCTTAGGTCAACAACTGAGTCTTTCATTTTGCTGACGTTACAGGCGAGGCTGTTGTTTCGATATGATGACACTAGGTCCCTGATCTCTTTCCTGTACTCCATCTCATCATCATTGGTGATCCGACCGACAACAGTGGTATTATCGGCAAACTTAAAGATTAAATTGGCACTATTCTTGGCCACACCATGATTGTTGCCCAGAGAGTAGATCAGGGAACTGAGCACACAACTCTGAGGACAAGTATTGCGGGTTAGGATGATGAAAAGTTATGACCAATTCTAACTGACTGAGGTTCTGCTAGTCGGGAAGTCCAGAAGCCAGTTCCAGATGGAGGCCACAAGGCCAAGATCCAGGAATTTAAAGATTAACTTATTAAGTATTATGGCATTGAAGATAAATAGCATCCTGACATAGATGAAGAAGGGTCTCGACCTGAAACGTCACCCATTCCTTCCTTCCAGAGATGCTGCCTGTCCCGCTGAGTTACTCCAGCTTTTTGTGTCTATCTTCTGACATAGATGTTGTTATTGTCAAGGTGATTTGAGTTAATTGTACAGCAAGGGAGATGGAGTCTTCTGTGGACCTATTTTTCCTGTATGCAAGTTATCCAGATATCCAAGATATCCGGAAGATTGGTGACGATGTGGACTATTACCAATCTTTCAAAGCACTACATCATGGTTGATGTTAGAGCTACGGGGCAGTCATCATTGAGCCAAGTCACTCTTGGCGGACGGGAATGATGAACTTTCTTGTGTTGTACTGTTCTATGTTCTATGAATTTTCAGCACCCTGCACTTTGTTTTCAGGTACTCGAGATGGAACTCAAAATTCCCACCTAGCAAAGGGGATAATCAAGGCTGAAAAATTATAAACATCGGTTTATCTTTTAAAAATATCATCAAAAATCTAGAATTTTCAGTTTGACGTTCTTACTTCTTTTGTATCAATAAATAATGTTTGTTGTTTGTTTTTAAAATTGAAAGCAAAGCAAGCTGTGAATTCTTGTCTCCCATCAATAAGTCATAGTGACAGAGTAACTATGGAAACATGGCAAGTAGCTCCACAGTTGGCTGCTGATGCTGCTGTGATAAACTGAGATAATTAGCAGATAATTAAGCAAATCTTTATTCATTATGGTGCTAATATGGAAGTCCTTGGTTGTCTACTTAATAATAAGGAGTTAGATGCTGCATTGAAAACGTATCTGAGATGGCTTGAACATGTTCTTTGGAATATATTCAAACCAGCTCATGCTGAGAATTGGTTTAAAACATTAATGTGACAACTGTTTGTAAAGATGCCATTGCCCCACAGTGCCGCTAAAGTTCATGGGATCAAACCAGTTCTGGGAGTTGAGGGCCTTTGGATCAAAGCTATAGTGATGAAATTCAATGGTTTGCAAGTACAGTAAAATGGATCTCTTTACAATGGATTTTGGATAAGCGGACGGACCTACCAATGCCATCCCTGCTCGCACCGCCTCTCCGGCCACTTGGAGCCTTGGCTTCCAAAGCCACCCCCAACTAACAAAGTGGACCAGTGAGCATTTCTTCACCTATCGCATGGTCCTGTTGAGGTGGTTGTTGTTGGGGTTCTCATTGTAGCTTCTGGGGTCAATGCTTTCTTCAGACCACCGCTGCCGACATGATGCGCTCAATCAGCGTGGTGCTCCCTCCCCTCTCACCTGCTGCTTCTTTCTGTCAGTGTTACTTTGTCTGTTCCCCACTGGACCATCGTCGCCTCCTCCTTCTCCTGTGCTCTGTCCAGTCGACCTCACCCCCCTCCTCCCCTTCCATCATAATTTCTCACCCCCCCCCCCCCCCGCCCCGCCCCGCCCAGCACTTCCCCCTCCACCGTCGTCTCTTCCTTCTTCTCCTACTCCACCTTGGGTGTGGCAGCAGATGAGAGGGATGGGAGCCTGATCTAATCGAGCCCCAGGCTGCTGCAGGGCCTCCAGCAGCCCACTCCAACCACTCCTCGATCTGGACCCATTGACCTGCGAACGTGCCGTACCTCACCTCATATGACTAGCACTCTGACTCCATTCCCCAGTGCGTCTCCCACACCCAACCTCTGAGCATCCAGATGCCACCGAGCAGGAGGTAAGACACCAGCCCACTCACTAGCACCTTTGTTTCACTGACGTGCAGTTTTCTGATGCAACTTTGTTTAAACACAACTGCATGCAACAGTCTATTAGTAGACTTCAAAATGTTCATTGAGATTAAGTCCTAATTGCTCCAAGGAATTGCTTTTGGATAATATTGACAAATACTATGTCAGCATATTCAACAACTATTCTGGTCCAGGAACATCAAACAAAAAGCAATGCAATTAATGAGCCAGTAATCAGCAATTGATTCAATGAAGAATGTAGACCAGAACATCAGCAGAACTCCCTGACTTTCCTTTGATTAGCTGCATGGAAGCTTTAAAATGCACTTAATTGTCTCCATTTGAACATTTCATCTGAAAGCCAGAATGTCTGAGAGTGAAAGAATGAAGATTAGTCAACTGATGCAGGAAAACCTAGGATTAAACATTCCATTGGGCATTGTATTGGTGTAACAGGAACATGGGAAGGCAAATTGTATGTCATAGAGCCATCGGGATATACAGCACAAAAGGAGGCCCTTCAGCCCAACTGTTCCATGCCTATTAAGTTGCTTAACCAAGCAGGTCCCACTTGCTTGTGTATGGTCCATATCCTTCCAAATCTTTCCCATAACATATCTGTCTGTGTCTTTTAAATGTTATAACTGTACCCACCTCCACCGTTTCCTCTGGCAACTTCTTTTACATTAAACCCTAAACCAACCCAGACCAAGATGAAGCCAGCCCAAACCATAGCACTTCATGTCTTCTGCAGCTAATCCAACATGAAATTGGTGCTGGTTCAGTGCATGCAGCTACCCCTGCATGCATTTCAACGGATTATTGAATGCAACCAGAAAGAAGCCATTCAGCCTATCTAGTCCATTACATTTTCCAGGGGGGAATCATTTCAGGCCCATTACATTTGGTTTTTATTACACCGGGGATTGGATTGCATGGTTAATGGTGTGTCTTACTACAATTCTTTAGGGCCTTGCTGAGACTACAACCAGAGTGTCAGTCTCCTTGCCTTAAAGAATGTGGTGCCTGCTGAATAGGAAGTACAATGAACTCAAAAAGCAAATTGCTGGCAGATCTTCCTTGAAGTTTAAACCAGCAAAATGTGCTGTTTGTCATCTATATCAACAATTTGGATGCGAATGCACAACGCATGATTAGTAAGTTTGCAGATGATCCTAAAATAGGCGATATCGTAAACAGTGAAAATATATTCTAATTATATAAGTGTGAATGTGTTGAAGGAATATTACATGATATTATTGTACTTTATTTGATAAGGATTTGGAGAACCATCACTCCACTTTTCCCCTGCAAATTAAGGAAATGTATGTGAGAACTCTTCAGCAAATGTATTGGTGTCATGTTTCAAGTTAGACCTTCCATCAGATCTCAACATTTCAGCTCTGCTGACTGTAAATGATCTTGTGCATTAAATATGGATCTTCATAAACTGGCCCTTCGTGAGCAGAAAACCACAGAACAAAAACTGTAACAGCTGACACCATGTTGACAATCTCATTCAGGCAGAACACAATGGTAGCTGGTGTGGGGGATGAAATGTGTTATCTTGGTACAACAAAATTAGATAGTTGAAGAAGAATGAGGGAGCTAACCATAAGATGCCTGACCAAGCCTGATGCTGATAATGGGACTGAATTTTCCTCCTACGTAATTTCACTGCTAAAAATGGTTTAGAATGGAATATCAATCTAGTAGTCAAACTCAGTCACAGCTCAAAATTATTTTCCTGGGTTGGAATTAAATATTTCTCTCTTCCTAACTGGAATTCGGAGTTTGACACCTATCAGTGTGTTAAACATCAGTGTAGAATGCTATTGCCATTCAGATTCCAAAATATTCCCCCAAATTGTTGAAAAATCGTATTGATGTAGTGCTCAGGTGCTTTGCATACGTATTCATAGATAACATAGAACTACTGCGGATGGGTGATCGGTGTTCAGCGTGGACACAGTGGGCCAATTGGCCTGTTTCCATGATGTATCTCTCAGAAAATGAATTCAGGTAGTAAATCAGAACCTATGCCACAATCCCCGGCATGTGGGGTAGGTTTGCGGAGGAACTTCCAGGCTTGGACACAGGAAGTGAAAATCATTCCTTCTTAAGTACAAACATTCCTCATCATTCCTTTTCTCCAGAGATGCTGCCTGTCCCACTGAGTTTCTCCAGCATTTTGTGTCTATCTCCTGCTGATTGATATTATCCTATCTGCAATCCATATTTGCTCATTTCAGCATTCTCTGTTTTTATTTAAATCGAAACAATGCAACAGAAATCTAACAAGGATGTTCAATATTTGGACTGATTACTTCAAATAAAATTACTGTGCAACATACTAATAACATAAACACAAATTAAGAAGTACTCCAAATGCCTCGACTTTTGAGAAATGAACGGTCAATTGATCTTGATTGTTCAATATTGCTTTCTGATGGAACTAAAAGGTTCCATGAGGCATGCCATGCATTTTTTGTTACAAATAAGTCATCTTTTATCTACAGAAGGGTTACTAGGAATTTCGATTTAAAGTGGCACATCAGATCAGCTCTTTTAATTATCGTTTCTCTTCTTCCCCCACAAATTGTCAATAACATGCCATCAAGGTGCCATTTCTCGTTGTCACGTTCACTCTTTTAAATGTGCAGAATATCTATCAGTGTTGACAGTTGCTGCAAATCAAAGTAAATTACTTATACGGCAGAACATCCATGAACACACTGCAAAAGGCAAAGCAAACACCTGTTAGAAATTTCCAGAATCATTTACAGGCAATCAATCCATCAATTTAAGGTCAGCTTCATATATTCAAATCTGTTTGGATTCCCTTTCAGGCGTGAGTTTGGATGAAGTTCCTTCATTTACTTTCAGAAGAGTCAGAGTCCCTTATTTTACTGAATATTGGACAAGTCACAAGAAGAAAATGTGGAGGAGCTTTTATTTTAACTGCAATCCTTGGTTGTCCAAGGTAATAACATTCACCACAGTAGTTTGCTCTGACGATGCCACCATCATTCGCTGCTTAAATACTCAAGGCATATCCATGGTGGTGCAGTGGTAGGGTTGCTGCCTTACAGCGCCAGGGTTGCTGCCTTACAGCACCAGAGACCCAGGTTCGATCCTGACTATGGGTGCTGTCTGTATGGAGTTTGCACATTCTTTCCGTGACCTGTGTGAGTTTTCTCTGAGATCTTCGGTTTCTTCCCACACTTCAAAGACGTACAGGTTTTGTAGGTTAATTGGCTTGGTATAAAATGTTAAATTGTCCCTTTGTAAACAGGATAGTTAATGTGTGGGGATCGGTGCAGAGTCGTGGGCCGAAGGGCCTGTTTCCACGCTGTATCTCTAAACTAGACTAAACTAAACATAACATTCTCCAGGAATTTGCTATTGCCAAAAGGTAGGGTGGCAGGGTGGTAGGAACGGTAAGGGTGATATTGCCTTACTGCAACCAGATTCACTCTACAGGAATACGATCTACTGCCTAAAATTATAAAACTTTTATTTACTTTCCTTTTAGTTGAATTTTCATTTGAGATAATTTAACAATTTGCTGGTCATCTTTTATTTCAGTAACCAATGAAGATTGGGTTTAGTTATAGTGGCTGCTGTGAACCAAAGGCTTATTTTCCACTGGTGCATTTACTTCCAATCAAGAAGTGTTTTGAAATTATTACCAAACAATTAAATTTAACTTAAAAGTATGGATCATTGAACATTCAATATTAATAAGTGGGCATTTGTGGCCCTGGTTAAAATGGGCAACTAGCTGAGTGGTAACTTAAAAAAATATGAGAAGGCTATTAGAAACGTCTTGGAGAAAGAATTAGTTCATGGCTGCTAGTGCTAAACAAATATTATGGGAGAACAGAATTCATTGCCATCTCTGTTGGCTGAGAGCTGAAACAAAAGCCTTGCAGAATCACAAGGATTCACAAGGATTGATGGTGTGGAGTGCCATAGCATGAATGGATGGTTTGTAGCCCTGTGCAAAGACCTGTAAAAGATTGTAACTGGACTACCCATTGCAACTTACACCTCGCCTTTGCTTTATAGCTGGCCTGCCATTGCACCAAGCACAATATGTTTTGCTGGACATACTCATCCCATCTTAAACCTCAGTCATGTCTTCATGAACAGAACCTGCGTATGAGCTCATTGACCAAGGATCTGGAACAAAGGCTGCAGGTTGCTCATGTCAGGGACTCACTACATACACACCTTACCTCTGAACTGACCACCAAAGTACATGAATGGAAGACACCAGCAAAAAGGATCTTTCAAGTAATTCTCAGCCAGTTCTGCCAAGCTAGTTGGGACATCCAGACTACAGTATATGAAGGGAGAATGGTGCAACAGTAGAGGAGAGGGCTTAATGCTTGCACTAAGACTGTTATGGATTATTGGAGCTTACAAAAGTTCTGGTCATTGGAGATTTTTGGAAATGTGTGATGGCATAAACTTGATAATGGTATTATTTTCACATGTACTGAGATACAGTGAAAAAACTACTTTCTATTCAAAACATGCATAGAATGCATTGACTCACTGGGGAGGGGTGTGTTGTTGCAATTATCACTGAGTGTAATGATGGAGGAAGTACATTGGATTTCTTGTATATTTGTTTATCCGAGGCAGCTTTTCATAGTGGCTCTTAAATAACAGAATGGGCAAGCAGAGGGATCTAATACAAAGGTATTTATTCACAAAATGCTGGAGTAACTCAGCAGGTCAGGCAGCATCGCAGGAGAGAAGGAATGGGTGACGTTTCGGGTCGAGACCCTTCTTCAGATCTAATGCGAAGATCATTTGGGAACATAAAAAAGTCGAGCAATCAACTTTGCCTAATTATGCAAAGAGTTCATAAGTTCTAGGAGCAGAAGTCCTATTCATTGACTACAGGTCCGCCTTTAATACCATTATACCATCCAAACTCATCACCAAACTCATGGGACTTGAAGTCATCACTCATCTCTGCAACTGGATCCTCAAATTCCTGACTGACAAACCTCAATCAGTGAGGGTAGGGAACAAATCATTCTCCATTATAATCCTGAACACTGGTGCTCCACAAGGATGTGTTTTCAGCCCCCTTCTTTACTCCCTGTACACCCATGACTGTGCAACCATGTACAAATCTAATTCAATTTACAAATTCGCAGACGACACCACTATGGTGGGCCAGATATCAAATAATGATGTGGAGTATGAGAAGGAGATTGAGAACCTCGTGCCCTGGTGTTGAGACAACAACATTTCATTCAATGTCAGCAAGACAAAGGAGATAATGATCGACTTCAGGAAGCGAAGCGATACATGTACCCCAGTTTGCATTGACGGTGCTGAAGTAAAGATGGTAGAAATCATAAAATTCCTAGGAGTAAATATTATCATCGACTTCTCCACCAACAACCACCCATATTGAAGCAACAACCAAGAAAGCACACCAACTTCCTCAGAAGGGTTAGGAAGTTCAGTATGTCCCCAACAACTCTCACCAACTTCTACAGATTGCTTAGGGATTAGGGATGCGTATACTATGGCCTGGGCACCCATTGATTTGATCAACTGCAGGGGAGCACACTTGTGGAGAGGCTGTGATATTCTGCAGATGAGGGCCACGATCTCTCTTTTCTGGAGTGCGGGGACATTGTGGAAGGGGTGACTCAGTGAGGGCTTAGCAAGCAGGGAACATTGAGGAAAGTATCAAGCAGAAGATCAAAGAGGGAGTCAGGCTGATGTTTGTGTTTGGTAATAGGATTGTGGACTAGGGAAATGTTGTCTGATGATTAGGGAGGTGAAGGAGATGATAGGGTTGGAGGTGGTTAAGATTTAAATAAAGGCTGGTGCTTTGCAACGTAACAGTAACTATGAATATATTAACAGATACATTTGATCTAAAATTTCTTCACAACTATTTAGGGCAGCACGCTGGCGCAGCGGTAGAGTTGCTGCCTTACAGCGCCAGAGACCCGGGTTCAATCTTGACTACGGGTGCTGTCTGTACGGAGGTTGTACGTTCTCCCTGTGACCTGCATGGGTTTTCTCTGGGAAGCTCCGGTTTCCTCCCACACTTAAAAGATGTACAATTTGTGAAGGTTAATTGGCTTGTGATAAATGTAAGTTATCCCTAGTGTGTAGGATAGTGTTACTGTGCGGGGATCGCTGGTCAGCACGGACTCATTGGGCTGAAGGGTCTGTTTCCGTGCTGTATCTCTAAACTAAACTAAAGTTAAACTAAACTAAAGATGTATTGATGGTGAAGACTCCTATTTAAGTATTATCTCACCGAACAACAAATAAGTTTTGAAAAACTTATGAAAATGAAATGGAGCGGGCTATGCACTCATTTTTGGTTTTCTGCTTTTATTTTGTGAATCACAGCACTAGAGACTTGGGTTCAATCCTGACCTCATGTGCTGTTTGTGTGAAGTTTGCACATTCTCCAGGAGACCAGGTGGGATTCCTCCAGGTGCTCTGGTTTCCTCCCACATCCCAAAGGCATGCGGGTGTGTCGATTAATTGGCCTCTATAACATTGCCTTTGAATGTATAGGGAATGATGAGAAAGTGGGATAAGATAGAATTAGTGTGAACGGAGATTGATCGTCAGTGTGGATTCGCTGGCCCATAGAGCCCGTTTCCATTCCGTATCTCTAAAATTAAAATATTTGTTGACATCAAACCAATTTGTCATGCACGTCAACATAAAAAAGAAACGTGGAATATGTGTAGAATTGCAAAGGGGAACTCGGAATGATCTTATTAACACCTAATATTGTAGTTAATGACAAGAGATATATATGTATATACCTGGCGTTGTGAATAAAATCCAGAAAGGTTGTGGAAAGTCAACATCCTCATAGTTCTTTATGCGTGATATGTTTCTGGAAAAGATTTTTAATTGCATTTAAAAGTTTAAAAAAAGACACATAAAAGGAATAAATGGACTTTAAATGAAACATTCTTCCTTAATATACTGTATGGATGATGTAGCACTGAAGTCACAGTGGTGCCATGACTTAGAAACACCCAAATATTAACTAATGTTTCATCAGAACTGACAAAATCTTTTCTCAACCGTATAAAGTATCATTGAGTCTCTCCCTCCATGCTGCCTGACTTGTTGAATATTTGCAGCATTTTCTCTTTGTATGGCCTCCTACTTATCTTTGGGAGGCATTCTGTATAAACAGTGTAATCAAAAATACTTATTGCAGATTATGTCTATTTTACGTACATGACTGTTTTTGAATTCTTCAATAAAAATCCATATTTTTATTTTTCGGGAAAGCATTAACGTTATTAACATACAAATAGCATTCACAGCAATATTACAATCGTCTAGATTTTAGTTCAATCCCATTTACAATGTGTGATGCTTACAGAAAAGTCGTGAAATATATGGAAATTTTGGATGGGACGTTGAGATGGCAGGTTCACTATATTGCTTTATTTTGCATCTGGTATTTTCGCTGAAAAGCTGGGGGAAGGCTATATCTTCAATCATCCCAATGAATCCCCAGGGACTCAATTATATATTTCAAAATAAAACAAAGGCCTGAATGCGATAACACTTTAATGCACAATGACATGGTATAAATCAGGACACTGATGATGCCCTATACACACTGATTAAAAACATTGCATCAGTCATTCATCTCCAATGCCTTCCAGTTTTCTTATTCATTTTTCATCTATGCATCCTTTTTATTTATTTAATAGACTTTGAAAGTGTTGTTGGAAGTCACAAGATTTTTTATGCTTAATTCCAATACACTGGTGATTACTCATCAAACCTCCATGATACACCTGACATTAAGAGCAAGTGTCTATAAATAAATAATAGCCCCGAGGGTGATAACGGATTCCATGATTTTATGTTAAAGGTAAAGGATGGGTTAAAGAACATGCCTCCCTTTCAACACAGTGAGGACGGGGAAGGGAGGGTTGATTCTGTAGGGCAACCGATATAGAATTTAGAAAGAATGAACAGAAAGTTCATAGAGGTCATTATTTCCCAGGCAGCCTTATCTATTTATCTCAGGCCAATCTGCTTTCGAAAGCTAAACTAATTTTCAGACCACCAAACTAATTAGCTTCTCTTTGAGTCTTGATTCATTTCAAAGTGTCATGTGAAACACTATTGAATGATTTTTCAAAGTCCACTGATAAGGAAATATAACAAATTGGAAGTTCTCCTTTCAACCTTAAATTGCCGATCAATAAAGCAAACTCCCTAGTCAGTTGCTTTAAAAGAAGAAAACCCAGAGATGCCAGAATTTGCAAAGCTGCTTTCTCCTACCAGCAGCAATAATGTGAAACCTTACACCATTTCTGTGTGGGGTGGTGTACATGCACCATCACAGATTAATTTTCACCATTACAAGAAGCAACACTTTGTTGCAATATGTGTAGGAAAGAACTGTAGATGCTGGTTTAAGCTGAAGATAAACACAAAAAGCTAGTGTAACTCAGCGGGTCAGACAGCATTTCAGGAGAAAAGGAATAGGTGACATTTTGGATCGAGGTCTCAACCCTATTCCTTTTCTCCAGAGATTCTATCTGACCCACTGAGTTACTCCAGCTTTTTGTGTCTATCTTTGGTGCAATATCTCAGTTGTGCTTTTGCAGAATCAGAAAAGGTATTTGTGCACATAGAGAGAAAGAAAAGGTCTTCCTCAGAAGACTCAGGAAGTTCAACATGTCTCCAATGACTCTTACCAGTTCCTGTAGGTACACCATAGAGAGCATCCTATTGGGATGATTCACATCTTGGTCTGGCAACTGCTCTGCCTAAGACCGCAATAAATTGCAGAGTTGTGGATGTAGCCAGGTCCCTCACACAATCAGCTTTCAGAGCATCTTCATCCCTTCACTTCCCCTTCCCCTTCCCCTTCCCCTTCCCCTTCCCCTTCCCCTTCCCCTTCCCCTTCCCCTTCCCCTTCCCCTCCCCTCACCCCCCCCCCCCCCCCACCCCACCCCACCCCACCCTCACCCACCCCATTTGACTCCATCTTTTCCATGCTGCTGCCTTGAAAAAGTAGCCAAAATAAACAAGGACCATTTACACCCTTGTCATTATCTTTTCTCCTCTATCCTGTCAGTTGGAAATACAAAAACTTCAAAGCACATACCACCAGGTTCAGAAAGAGTTTCTTCCCGTTGTTATCAGACTACTGAACGGATCTCGCATAAGGTACGGATGTAGTTCCAAACTTCTATGTTACCTTATTGTGGCACCTTTTCTTTTTCTTTTTTATTTACACATTCTCTGTAGCTGTAACACTGTAATGCTGTAGTGTGGTATTCTGTACCCTGACTATTTATTCTCTTTGTGTATATGATTGTACTCGCATATGGTAATGATGGACTGGATAAAACAATGTGTTTTACTGTATCTCGGTACACCTGACAATAATAAACCATTACAACACTAACACCCCAAAGCTAATGCATCAAGGAATGAGAAACACAATTAATGGCAAGGCTCTAGGAAGCATTAAAAACAGTGATAACTTGCTGTATAAGACCAAGGATCCTTGAAGATGGGTAGCACAGGTAAAAAAAGGTGGTGAAGAAGGCACATGGGATAATTACCTTCATTAGTTGGGGTATACAATATCAGAACAGAAACTTTCCATTACGATTAAATGGAACAGTGATTCAGCCACAGCTGGACTACTGTGTTCAGTTCTGATTGCCACACTAAAGAAAGGAGATCTGGAAAGAATGCAGAGGAGATTCACTAGGATGTTGCCTGAGAAGTAGTGTTTTAGTTACCAGGAGAGAATGGATAGTCCGGGTTTGTTTTCCTTGGAATGGAGGATACTGAGTGGGTACCTGATGGAAATATATAATTATGAATAGGCTAGATAGGGTAGACAGTAGGAAACCTTTCCCCATATAAGACGTGTCTAAAACCAAAAGAGATAGCTTAGGATAAAGGATAAGAGATTCGGTGGTTGGAATCTGGAATACATTACCTGAGGGAATGGTGACCAATACTTAAGAAATATCTGGATGGGCACTTGTGTCCTCAGGTATAGAAGGCTATGGACTAAGTGGGATTAGTTTTGATGTTTGGCATGAGCCAAAGGGCTAATTTCCACTACTCTAATTTCTGTGTCTCAGGCATCCCTTGGCTGACCAAACAATCTGTATCTAAGTTTCTTCATAGCCTAACCAAGGCGATCACTTCAGTTTTCCTATGAAGGTGTGAAACCGGCAATAGATCCCCATCCCCGAAACTCACCCTCATCCCACCTATCCTCAGACCACCCTTCTCCAAATGGCTTAGAATTAGTCTCTTCCATTCAAGATATGCTCATAGCCTGCTTAACCCAAACAAGGAATGACATTGATTAATACAAACATTGCTCAATTAATAGTATTGCTGGAACCTTATATAACCAACCTTTCATTATTGTTAATGCATAAACCCACAGTTAGTTCAGGAAAGCTGAAAGCCTGAACAATTCTCATAATACATTGCTGAAAAATATTTTAGTTGAGATGATATTGTGGCTGTGTTTATCTTCACCACATTAACACCAAGGTTAATACAGTTTTTTTGCATTTTCTTTCACCCAGAGTTGCCAGCTGACTCCACTGCATATTATTGAGGCACATAGGAATAGCTGAGCAATTACACATCAAGGTCTGCCTAGTTCACCTTTCACAGTCCCATGACACAATAATAATGGAGTTGTATAATTGATTAACCATTGCAATCAATCTCCATCAATTAGTCTGCAACAGGGTCAAATAGGAGGCGAGAAAAGTCTCAGCAGTAAAAATCCTTTGGAAACATATTTCCCAAAACACCTGTTCCTCCCAAGCAGACTGTACTTATCATATTCCATATTTAATTATTTCTATGCTGCATCCTGAATATAGTTTTGATTTAAAAATAAGTTGCATTAGAATGGGAATCATCTCCCTAAAATTGTTGTAACTGAAGTCGAGGCCCCAGTTCTGAAAGGGAGGAATGGAAGATGCAGTAGTGTAAGTCTGTGCTGTGCAATGCAGTGGTGTAAGTCTGTGCTGTGCAATGCAGTAGTAATCCTGTTGAATTTATCAAAAAAATCATAAGAAACAAAGGACCGCAAATGTTCGAATCAAGAGCAAACCCCAAGGCGGCGGAAGGAACTCAATTAGACAGACCAGTGGAGGGGATGAACGTACGGCGTTTCAGGTGGGGACCGTTCTTCAGACTGATCATAAGAACCTCATTAGACACAAAAGGCTGGAGTAACTGAGCAGGACAGGGGTGGGGTTGATGTTCTGATGGGCAATCGTGATGATCTGATCCTAGAGGAACACTACTGTTCAGATTGTATGGTCGAGGGAGTGAAATGAGGGAACCATTTTGGTGGTTAAATAGCTGGGATGAACAAATGAAAAGCGACCTGCAGATTCCTGGGGTAAGGCAGATAATGACAGTTTGCATAAAAGATGCTTTAGTTTAGTTTAAAGATATGGCGCGGAAACAGGCCCTTCGGCCCACCAAGTCCACGCTGACCACGATCACCCACCCACTAGTACTATCCTACACACTAGGGACTGTTTACAGGCCAATTAACCCACAAACCTGCACATCTTTGGAATGTGGGAGGAAACTGGAGCACCTGGAAGAAACCCACGCGGTCACAGGGAGAGCGTACAAACTCCGTGCAGACAGCATCCGTGATCAGGATCGAATCTGGGTCTCTGGCGCTGTAAGGCAGCAACTTCATCACTGCACCACTGTGCTGCGCCTGTTATAAGGTGGTATTAATCATTTTGGTAATGTATCTTCCATAATTGTCATTATTACCCTGTTCAAATGCATTGCAGTAAAAAAAAGTCAAGTAAATATAACACTCACCTTTCAGAAGTTTAACCTGGTAAGCTCTGTACAAGAAGTCATTTTATTTTGTGCACTTAGCCCAGAGAGATTACTGCCCCTTTACCCACCACCCATTCCCCTCAGGGTGTTAAACGTTACCCTGGTCATTACATTTCTTTCCACAATTTAGATAGAACCACACAAATAATATTACAGGTAATATGGTCCAATGTTATAATAAAAAGGTTTCCACTTTATAACTTCAATCCATCTGGTGGTCTATGATGGATATTAGCTTGTGCTCCAACTAGCAGATAGGGGCAGCTTATTTTGAAGCGTGTCCTCCACTACATTGGTTTTAGTAGTACGTGTGAGGAAATTTCTGATTCAGCTGTACTGATTCTGGTACGTAACGCTTCAGGTTGTCTTGATAATGCTTAATCACTTGACAACCATCAGATAACACAAAATTAAAATGTACCCAGTGCAAGCAAAGATGTTCCCTGATAAACAGTTCCCCATCTGCACAAGTACAGAATTGTATTCTTCAAAGTGGTGATCATGAGAGTTGGTGTAATTTCTTCTGCTTTTCAATCTGGGACACACAGAAATGCTACTCATTAGTTACATCAAATCCAAATAAATGTTGACACATCTCTGCACCAGCTAAACTGAAAATGCCTGTCCTGTGGTTGTATGTGAGATATTCTAGTATTGAAATAACAAATTTGCAATTTTTGTTTCAATATTACCTCCGTTCAACTCCTTCAGCTCACCTTTCATATTACAACCTGCTCATTTTGCCATGCCATTTGGTATAAAGCTGCACGTGCCTGTTTAATTCCATTCCTTCTGTTGATTGTGGCAAGGCCTGCATGCTATAACACGCTACAAACAAAGTCGGGCAAATTGATGGCAACAACACATCCTTCCCCGAGAAATTCAATACTTTCGATGCACATTTTGAATAAAAAGTCAGTGAAATGGCATCATCCACTCAACATCTTGGTTCCACATGTACTCGTGCTCATTGTCACAGACATTAATTTGCCTTCCTGAGAGTGAACCTGTGGTAAGCAACTGGCCTGGATGGAGTCCTCGATCCTGTCTCCAAAACCTGCCTGGACCAACTGGCAGATGTATCCGCAGATATCTTTAACCTCTCCCTGCTCCAATCTGAGGTTCCCAGAATAGTGAAAGGCTTGGATAGAGTGGATGTGGAGAGGATGTTTCCACTAGTGGGAGAGTCTAGGGCTACAGGTCATAGCCTCAGAATTAAAGGACATTCCTTTAGGAAGGAAATTAGGCGGAATTTCATTAGTCAGAAGGTGGTAAATCTGTGGGATTCTCTGCCACAGAAGGCTGTGAAGGCCAAATCAATGGATAATTGTAAGGCAGAGATAGATAGATTCTTGATTAGTACAGGTGTCAGGGGTTATGGGGAGAAAGCAGGAAAATAGGGTTAGGAGGGAGAGATAGATCAGCCATTATTGAATGGCAGAGTAGACTTGATGGGCCAAACGACCACTATCATCCAGTGCCAAAGAGAGCTAAGGTAACATGCCTTAACAACTACCGCATGATGCCTCTGACATCTATCGTTGTAAAGTACTTTGAGAGGCTGGTCATGGCACACATCAACTCCAGCATCACAGACAGCCTTAATCCACCCCAACAAGTACATACAGGTCCCTGGCTGACATTATCTGTGGCATGATGATTCTCAATACCACGTACAGTGACTGCAGGAATGGGATTCGAGTTCAAACCCAAGCACAGGAGAAATAAATGGTAAAGTGGCAGATTCATGAACCCTCTCCAATGATGCACACATGCCTAACAAGATACAGCTGCTGAAAAACCTCATGTGATGCTGACACACTAATTATTACATACAATTCCTCCTGCTCCTTCAGAGGTACAGGTGCCCCCTTCAGATGCTTAGTTTTCCATTCCCTGGAAAACCACTGCCCATAACGCTGGAAATACTCATCAAATCAGACACCATCCCTCTCTATAGATGCTTCCTGCCCGACCTCTGCCATTTTCAGTTTATTATGTTAGATTTCCAGCATCTACAGTTTTTTTTCTGGTTCTCGATGAAAAGTGCACACTAAACCCTGGGACACAGATTTTCATCATCTTATTATATTGACCAGATGTTAAACTGGATGTCAGTGCATGTGTTTCCTGTTGGGAGTGGCTTTCCTTCCCTTTCCCATAACATTTGTCCTGTCTACCACTGTCAGTGAGGAGTCAAGAGTGTTTTACTGTCATACAGTATGTCCCAGACAGAACAATGAAAGCAGCACAACAGAATATATATATATTAAAAACTTATCTATATATATATATGTACATATATGTAAAACCTTTTTTCATTTTGTTCATTCATTTTGTTCATTATACAGTATCGTTTTAAAAAAAGCAAAAGATGTTCAGTGTATATATAAACATAGCACATAAAGTAAGGAAATTTGTGTTTGGTAGATTATTTCTTTGTTGTAACAATGCTTCTTGGCAATAAATCTTATACCGTTGGAAAGCCTGTTTATTTCCCTTTTAAATGGTGCCACATTTGTAAGGAACATGCATTTGTGGGATGAGCAGCAGAGCTGAGTATGTGGGTTGTGCCCATGAAAAATCTGCCAAATCTTCTCTGCCAATGCCAAACAGCTTATTCTGCCATTGACTCTTGTTCGGTGTTGTTTGGTGGATTGGATGATTGAAGTCTGAAGAAACAAGACATATTGGCAATTTAACAATTTATTCATTTAATAAACAGGAGCCTCAGTAGCGTGTGGAAGAACCATACACAGCCACAATAGCCAGGCACCTCCTCCTCATGCTGGTCACCAGCCTGGTCACACACTGTTGTGGGATGGCATCCCATTCTTCAGCCAGCATTTGTCGCAAGTCAGCCAACGTGGTTGTGTTGGTCACTCTGGCACGAACAGCACGCCCAAGCTGATCCCACAAGTGTTCAATGGGGTTGAGGTCAGGACTGCTGGCAGGCCATTCCATCCTCTCCACTCCCAAATTCTGGAGGTAGTCTCTGAGAAACCCTGCTCTGTGGGGGCGAGCATTGTCATCTTGGAGGATAGAGTTCGGTCCCAGACTGTGGAGATATGGGATTGCCACTGGTTGCAGAATCCCATCTCGATATCTCTCTGCATTGAGATTGCCTCCAATGATGACAAGCCTCGTTTCTCCAGTGAGGGAGATGCCGCCCCACACCATCACACTGCCTCCACCAAAAGATGTTACTCTATCAGTGCAGCAATCAGCATAGCGTTCTCCGCATCTTCTCCACACTTTGACCCTATGATCCAACTGCCGTAGGCAGAATCTGGACTCATCGCTGAACATAACGTTCCTCCACATGTTCAGGTTCCAGTGCACGTGTTGCCGACACCAGCGCAAACGGGCCTGATGGTGAAGGGCAGTCATGGCAGGCCTCCTGGCAGCCCTATGAGACCGGAGATCGGCTGCGTGCAGTCTGTTCCGAATTGTCTGGGCAGAGAGCCGTCGGCCATATCGTCCTGCAAACCTTGACTGCAAATCTGTAGAAGACAGCCTACGGTTCCTAAGTGCTGACAGGGTGAGGAAACGGTCTTCTTCGGGTGTCGTCTTCTTGGGACGCCCACTTCGCGGCCTGTCTCTGACATCCCCCGTTATATGGAACTTGGCCTTCACTTTGGAGATGGTACTAGGGCTCACTCCAAATAATGCCGCAACTTGGTTTTGCGGAACACCAGCTTGAAGTTGCCCTATCGCACGGGCCCTATCCAGATCAGTCAAACGTGGCATGCCGATTCTTGGAGCAGACACCTACTGACCACTGTAGCAGGGCCCATGCTCACAGATGCTGCCAATCAGGTGCCAATCAGGCACCTGATTGTCAGCACCTGGGGGTACCAGAAGCTCAAAACAAGAGTCAATAGCAACAGCAGAATAAGCTGTTTGGCATTGGCAGAGAAGATTTGGCAAATTTTTCATGGGCGCAACCCATATACTCAGCTCTGCTGCTCATCCCACAAATGCATGTTCCTTACAAATGTGGCACCATTTAAAAGGGAAATAAACAGGCTTTCCAACGGTATAAGATTTATTGCCAAGAAGCATTGTTACAACAAAGAAATAATCTACCAACACAAATTTCCTTACTTTTTGTGCTATGTTATATATATATATATATGAACATTTTTTGCTCGTTCATTATATTGTTAACAGAGTGCTATGTATACATATTCTGTTATGCTACGGTAAGTAAGAATTTCATTTTTCTGTTAATGCCCTGAGTCAATGTAGTTCAGAGGTTATTTGGAGGTTGTAGTGTTTAATAGCCTGAGGGTTGGAGGCAAGAAGCTGTTCCTGAACCTGGTTCCTTCCTAAGTTTCTTTACATTCACAGAACTTTGCTGCCTTCAAATGTAACAATTACAACAAACAACGGCAGTCTTTAACCATGCCAAAGGCTGGTGAAAGCTTAAGGGGGATAAGAAGGGACAAATCACATTTGCCACAATCACATTGGATGACATCAGTGACTTTGATAAGAGCCATTTAATTACTTTGGCAGGAGCAGAGTCCTGATTAGAAGCACTCAAATGCAAAGTCTTGTGTAAGGTAGGCATGAATAGACCATAACATACTCAAGGGTCCTGATGAGTGAAGGAAGACTAGAATGATTGTGAAAGGTGTCAATGAAGAGAGATATAAAGGGATAGAGTTTTTTAAAGGAGCAAAGTGATGACATCAGCGGGAACAATATCTGAGGATGTTGAACTATTACCATTATTGGGGGACCAGGAAGGCATACAGGTGCACAGATTGATATCAGATTCCATGCACACTTCCATATTAGTCCTTGTATTGTTGATTGCTCACTTATTCTTGCTGATTAGTTAAAGTGGCATAAGTTCTTTGCCGTTTTCACTTATTCCCAGGTGCTCAATTTCCCTCACAGGCATGTTATTACTTCAGCCTTTCAGCAATTTGAGATTATGGCTCATTCCAGACAATTGCAGGCACTTGCTGCTTTTTCTGTCGTGCAAAAGCCTCCTGATAAACTGACCGACTGAAGAAAGCTGTGGGATAATTGGCACATGTCTACTTGCAATCGTGATTTTCATTTTAAACATTTCATTCCATTTAATTTTGCAAGTAATAAGGCTGTCCCAAAATAGACCAGTAATCCTTCAAGTGAGATCAGTTCAATTGCTGAAAACTTCACAAAGGCTTGATCCACCAGATTGTATCCCTTGGCTGTGTTTGAAGTACATCAGAAGAGTTGCACTTTTATAATAATAGGGCTGTTTATGGTTGGAAGAGGATAACATGGGGATACTCATTTACAGTGATTGAATAAACAAAATTCCCATTTTGCTTAATTATATACCAGAAGTTTTGTTGCAGCCTCACAGGTTTAATTCTGCAGAACTTTCCATTTATTCTATAAATTAAAGACTTTTATATAACGATGCATTAATTTAATTTGTTTAACAGTCATAGGAGCAGAATTAGGCCATTCAGCCCATCAAGTTTACTCTGCCAGTCTATCATGGCTGATCTATCTTTCCCTCTCAACCCCGTTTTCCTGCCTTCTCCCCCTAACCCTTGACACCCCTACTAATCAAAAATCTGTCAATCTCCGCCTTAAAAATGCACAATGACTTGGCCTCCAAAGCCGTCTGTGACAATAAATTCCACAAATTCAGCACTCTCTGACTAAAGAAATTCCTCCTCATTTCCTTTCTAAAGATACGTCCTTTTATTCTGAGGCTGTGCCCTCTGGTCCTGGACGCTTCCACTAGTGGAAACATCCTCTCCACATCTACTCCATTCAGGCCTTTCATTATTCATTGAGTTTCAGTGAGGTCACCCTTCATCCTTCTAGACTCCATCGACCACTTACAAAGTGCTATCAAATGCTCATCATTTATTAACCCAATCATCCCTGTGATTATTCTTGTAAACCTCCTCTGGACATTCTCCAACACCAGCACATCCTTTGTGAGATATGGGGCCCAAGAAGCGCACTAGGCTGTTAAAGGAACAGAGCGTTTGGTGAGTCAAAGGAGGTTGCAGAGGTAAAAGTGGACAACTACACATTAGCAAGCCATGCTGATAGTGTACATAGCTACTGTACTTGGCCATCTTGAAGCAGAGAATAGGCAGTTTGCACAGTCTGAACAAAAAGATGAGATTTCATGAAAGATGAATGGAGGGATGGGTATGACAATTGTTTGGTGATGGAATTTAAATGATGTGCAGAACTTTCAGCTCATGTGTGGGATGTTGACTTTAAAATGAAAAGCTGCATTTGAGATTGTATTGATTAAATTGCTGCTGAACCCATGCTGAAGTGTATTAAATGATACAATGTCAAGATAAAGGATCACATATATATTCAATATATGTTTTACAAGTTACAGATGTTCCCCTGTTTCATCCCCTCAGTAAACTGTTTATATTCTCTAAATATCCAAATCATAAGAAGATATACTGTACGCCTGGAGAATAAGATATCATTTGCTTTCCTTGGATCCAATCTTACTGGAAATGCAAACTAACCATTCGTGTGTAGATTTGTGTGTAAATCAGAAGATTTGGACTTCTGAGGCTTTGAAGTAAAATACAACATTCAATTTGCGGCTTAAGTGCAAAGAAACTGGTATATGAGGCTTAGACAATAGACAATAAACAATAGGTGCAGGAGTAGGCCATTTGGCCCTTCGAGCCAGCACCGCCATTCACCGTGATCATGGCTGATCAATAAACAATCAGTACCCCGTTCCTGCCTTCTCCCCATATCCCTTGACTCCGCTATCATTAAGAGCTCTATCTAGCTCTTGAAAGCATCCAGGGAATTGGCCTCCACTGCCCTCTGAGGCAGAGAGTTCCACAGCTTCACAACTCCCTGAGTGAAAATGTTTTTTCTCATCTCTGTCCTAAATGGCCTGCCCCTTATTCTTAAACCGTGGCCCCTGGTTCTGGACTCCCCAACTTCGGGAACATGTTTCCTGCCTCTAGCGTGTCCAATCCCTTAATAATCTTATATGTTTCAATCTGATCCCCTCTCATCCTTCTAAATTCCAGAGTATACAAGCCCAGTCGCTCCAGTCTTTCAACATACTACAGTCCCGCCATTCCGGGAATTAACCTCGTGAACCGACGCTGCACTCCCTCAATAGTAAGAATTGAGCATTCATGTTTGAGCAATAAGCATGGTATCGTTAACACTCTTAGGCCTGTTTACTGGCTTAATTTGTGTTACCTTTTACTTGTTTTGAGAGAATGTACATTTCACACGATTAGTCTCATTATTTGATTTTGCTCAGAAATAAGAAGCAAGTTTCCTTTGTGAATAGATTGCAGATTATTATTTCAAAATCACCATACCACAAGTTGGTGCTAGTATTCATTTCTACATCTTAATATACAAGACCATTTCAAATTTTAAAAATAGTTATAAGAAACAATGGCAAGTTACTTTGTAAGCTGAAATAAGTAAAATTACCTTCTAAAGTTACAATACACGTGAATTAGAATTATTGATATAAAACCAATAATTTTCTATTACCACACATGGAAAATCCTGCATGTACGTTTGCATTTTAATTAGTTATCATGCCAGTTATGGTGCATGAGATGCAAATGACATGGGATACATCACTAAAACATGAACATCTGTACACCCCAACACAACTGTACAAGTCGCCAAACATAGTTTAAACCAAGAATTGATCTGAAATTGCAAAGAAGTGGGCAGAGGTAAACATCAAAATAAATATTTGGGTTACCTAATATTTTTAATATATGTTTTACGTTGAAGAAAGTATATATGCAGGAATAAAAATCATTTTAAATTTGGGGAAGTATATCAAAGCTTTTCAGATTTGATTTGTCATATTTTGTCTATGCAATCCAATGTACCTTCACTGTTTGAAAACATGTAATAGATATTAAGATTTCAAGATTTCAAGATTTCAAGATTTCAAGATTTCAAGATCAATTTATTGTCATATGTACCAATTATGGTTCAGTGAAATTTGAGTTCCCATACAGCCATACTAAGTGAAAAAGCAACAAGACACACATCCACATAAAATAAAATTTAACATAAACTTCCACCATAGCAGATTCCACATTCCTCACTGTGATGGAAGGTAATAAAGTTCAATCAACTTCCTCTTTATTCACCTACGGTCGGTGCTGTTGAACCATTCGCAGTCGCCGCTGCCAACTGTCCAAGTCTTCGCATTGAGATGATCGAAACTCGGGCGTCTCTCCGCGGCATGGTGCTCCAAAGTCAGCCTCTTCTTACCAGAGACTTCCCGATGTTAAAGTCCACAGGCACAGTGGTTGGAGCTCTCTACAGTCGATCCTCGGCAAAGGATCGCAGCTCCGCTCTGTTTAAGTCCACGCTGCGCCCGCGGCATGAAGCGCCGGGCCGGTCTCCAGGAAAGGCTGCTAACTCCTCGATGTTAGGCCGCAGTGGGGACGGTGATACGATACGGAGAAAAATCGCTTCTCTGTCGAGGTAAGAGATTGAAAAAAAGTTTCCCCAATCCCCCCACCCCCCCACATAAAACAAACCAAGAAACATTAAAACATACTTTTAACACATACTTAAAATAATAAAGACAGTAGAAAGGACAGACAGACTGTTGGCAAGGCACCCAGTGCTGGTGGCGCCACCCGATGGAGTATTACAGCTATTTTCAGTTAGATCAGTGTGCAATGAGTAGGGTAAGCAATGGGAGTAATTTTTTGAGTTAGGTCTGAATTTCCGATGTGGTGTGAGCCCCAGGCACAACTATTGGGCTTCGACCCAAGTCTGCCACAAAGAATGCTGCTTAAATAAGAACACACGGCAGTATCCACATACAGCGCGGCACAGTTTTGGCTGCTAATTTCAAAACTTTATTGCAGCACCATGGAATGATGTCAGGGAATCGTGCAGATCTTCTGTTATTTACTATCCACATCTGCACTCCACTCAGCACACATTCAAATTGCACTTACAGCTCAACTTCTGCACAAACATACAAAATGGAAAAGTTTCACAGAACAATTTATTTGAGCAAAACTACCTACCTGAGGCATAAGTGTAGAGGATGGATGCTTGATATATTATACAGTAGCTATGTTACCAATCTCCCAGTTTTACAGCTGCTCAGTATTCTGACAACTTAAACTGCGACACTCTAAATACTTAACCATCCAATGTCAACAAAATAGGAGATCAAATTATCTCATTTGACCTCCTTATTCTTACATTAATTGTGAGTCACAGGTGGTGCAGGATAATGTAATGACGAAAGTTTTTTCAAGCTCAGAACAAGATTCTCTTTGCTTTTACTGTGTCTTGATCTGTTTTGTTTTATGAGTTTGCACACTGGCATAAGCTCATCTGCGCAAACAATACATGCTTAATGTCAATTTTTGTGTGAAAGTATATTTCAGAGACACCTCCTTAATGTTTGTTCCTTTTCTGTCCTTGCAACCTTAGAACTGAAACTACAACTCATTCTGATGCCCCAAGACAGGATGGGAGCTCCGTTTATTCCGTATCCCTATTATCAACCTTTGGAAGTACCAGTAGTTATACGTATTCTGGAGGATGGAACTAGTGGGCTTGAGCTGGTATCATTTGGTGAGTTACATCAGAGAAGTAAATGAAACTTTAAATCCACGGGCTTGATAGAGGTGGGAAGTCTGTTGTCCACTGGGAATGTCAAATCAGGTCATTGCCTCTGCAGTCTGACAGCAGCCACCAGGCCATAACTAATGGCTAAGACTAGCAGTCAGTGTTTTACTCAAGATTCCAGCATCTGTAGATCCTCATGTCTCCATGTAACCAGTGGCTCTTCTGTACTATGGTATCTGCTGTACTATGGTTACATGAGAAGCTCCTCGGCACTTATCTGTCTTTGGTTTGTGAAGTAACGAAGGGTGCAAACACTTTGCTGTTCCGGCATCGAATGATTGATACAATCTTACATTCATCCTGAAGTTCAATATTTTGGGTGATTTATATTCTCCTGAAAGACGTGACTTGGTCATTCTTTTGGATGCTGTTTGCAGGATGTTGCTGGAGGCAGACTGGCAAAAAAATTTCAGTCAGAGAGTTGTGAATCTGTGGAATTCTCTGCCTCAGAAGGCAGTGGAGGCCAATTCTCTGGATGCATTCAAGAGAGAGCTAGATAGAGCTCTTAAGGATAGCGGAGTCAGGGGGTATGGGGAGAAGGCAGGAACGGGGTACTGATTGAGAATGATCAGCCATGATCACATTGAATGGCGGTGCTGGCTCGAAGGGCCGAATGGCCTCCTCCTGCACCTATTGTCTATTGTCTATTGTCTATTGGCACACCAACAAAAGTGGCTCCACTGAAGCCATGTATACCTCCAGAAGCTTTGTTTGCTTTCAGTTGAGACCCCATCATCTCCATTCCACAAATCACTCAGAGCTTCCAGTAGCATAGAAGCCTGCAGCCTGCTGGAATTCATGAGCAGCTGTGAATGTTTTCTTGCACCCTTTGGTATTATTCATCCGATGATCTCACCCGCAATATCATTTAATTTACCTCTGGGCTGAGCATTAGTCTTTGATGATCTTTCTGTTCTTTGAATACTTTAATTACAGCTTTCGGGTAACATTAGACTTTTTTGTTCTACATAGATAACTTCCATTTGATCTGTTGCCAAAAATGAAAAAAAAATACAGAATCAGCAAAGGTTGAAAAAATGTTTAAACAACGAAAGCAATTACCGAACAAGCCTTGGCTTCTTTACACAAGAGGTGATTCTTAATTCTCAAACTCCGATGAATGTTTAAAACCCTGGTACTAAACTATATATCCTGGTTCTCAGATATTCAGAGCTGTTAGTGTAGGATGGAAGAGCTGCCTAAAGCTAAACTCAGGAAATTTGTGGTTCTTCCTGATTTTTTTAATATTTCACAAAAAGGTACTTCTCTCAAATGTTACTATCAGGACGGTCAGGTCCCATTAAATGAACCATTCCCAAAGTCAGGAGTATAAAACAGCTCTTGACTGGTTGAGTTTGACTTCAGTAAAGTGGTGAGGTAAAAAAGTATTGAGCCAGCGCTACAACATTAAAGAATTAATTACATCTCTCTCATCTCCAATTTATTTAAGAAGAATTAGTGGTAGAGTTCGACAACTGGGATACACGTTGCATGAGAAATTAGCATAAATCTGGGAAGGCCTGGGAATTATTTTGAGAAAATCCAATGCAACGCATTCAAATCCAAAGGAATTTAGTTATGAAAACTAGTGAAGGTTGACAATGATACGTAAGACTTCTTTCAATTATTTTATTTCTCTCACAGTTAAAGCATATTTCACAGTATGATTTGGTGGCTGATGTTCTGGTCAGAGCTGTCTTTTCATTTCATTGCTAGGTTGACTGAAGGGTAGAGGCTGAGGCATAACTAATTTCTTCCCTTCAAGTAGCTGCACATCCTATTTGGTGAAATGAGTGGGCAGAACTTACCATTTGCAATATATATTTTGATCAACTGTTGCAGTAGTTTTTTCCTGTCACTGGCAAGAATGTGCTCACAATGAAATGTTTTGAAATTGTCCTCCACTCCTGACGGAGATCAAGAACTATCACGTGTAACTGGACCATTTACATTGACTATTTATCAGGTGTAGAAACAGATGGGAGGACATGGGGGAATCTATACAACATCAATAGTGTTCGGGTAGCTTGATACTACTTTTACATTAAAGTACTGCCACCTGCTGTAATATATTCTGTGTTTAATGTGCTGACATCACCTCTGCAGATCAAAATGTAATTGTGATTGTTTTTGTGTGAAAAACATGCCTGGCAATGTGAAAAGGTAAAGTATTAAGAATAGCACTTTGAAGTTATTCATAATTAATAAACCAAAGTGAGAAACATTTTTTTCAAACGTCATATTAAATGTACATTGATTCACAGGCAGAGAGTAATATGTTACATATTCAAACACATTTTAAAAAAATTATAAATACCTCAAGTTCTGATTGTAATAAAAAAAACATATTCTCCAAGTTTGTTTCTTGGATATCCCAATTATAGAGGTGTCAAGAAGGGTTTGAGCAGCTTTAGGAAGTGAAATAAAATATATTATGTTTATTTCAGTAACATTGTAGATTCTCGAGCATATCATTGTAGTTTACAGAGCACATCCAATGAATAGAATTTATATAATACCCTATTGAATGGATCATAAATATAAAAATGTTGAGGTATTTGGAGCTATTTAGATATGTGTATTTTTACAATACAGGAGAGATTTTGAGGAACAAGATTAATATTCAGTATTTTACACCAATACACTGTTCTTAACAAAAACCTACCCATCATGTGAAACCTTATAAATAACAGATATAAATTAGATAATTTCAAGACTGAAAGTCAAAAATATTTTTCATGGCAGATACTTTTCATCGTTTTACCTCCATTTTGGACACCAAAAATGTGACATAAAAACTCTGCCACATTTAGTCATGAATATTTAATTTATAAATAAATTTTATATGGCCCCTCATACATATACGTTTTAATAAGCAAAGATCCAGTAACGGTCGTTGCGCTTGGTGTCCTTTGTCACAACGACCATTATCGGGGTCGGTACCTCCGTAAGTTAAACCATGGAGGCTCCAAACCTCTACTGCTTTTCACAAACCCCCAACAAGGTATCCTGTGGTAATAATGATTTTGGGGTGAGTTAATTATTTTTTCTTATATTCAAATTTAATATATCAAAAACATCGTAGTGTCAAAAACACAATGACCGTTTATGATATATTTTCCGACTTTTTAAAATCAATTAAAAAAAATTCTGGGGCATAAATTGGTCATAATAGCTAAGAAAATGAGCCAATTTTCAATTTGGCAACACACTGTCTCTTGTTTACCTTTCGTACGGACCATGTCGCTGACTTCATTCCTTCGTGTCAACTGCCGGTAGCTCCACTACGACCATGACGGAGAAAATTTACTTACTAAAAAATCATCCCAAATCAAACCTTCTGGCAAACCTTCGGCCATCAATATAGCTCAAATCCATAAGGATTGTCCATACTGTTTCTTCTATCTATGGATATATTTTGCTGTGAAACGTTCGATTTTCCTCTTTGCATGTTCCAGTCAGGCATTCTTTTATAATGGATATTGGAATATTTCGTATCCATCTACCGCTGCAGGTGGGAGCAAAGCTACCAATTGACAACTGAGGAATTTCAGCTGTCCTTGCTTGAAATTGAAGATAGACACAAAAAGCTGGAGTAACTCACCGGGACAGGAAGCATCACTGGAGAGAAGGAATGGGTGACATTTTGGGTCGAGACCCTTCTTCAGATCACACGCTTGCTTGAAATTCATCTACATAGAATTTCCAATTGAGTGTTAATTGAATCAAGTTCAAAAATGTGTAGACACACCAAAAATGTTAACTTTATGGAGATGAAAAGAGACTCTAGATGCTGGAATCGGTAGCAATAAACAAACTATTCGCTTAAGCTTAAGAGCTTAAGAGATCGAGCAGCATCTGAGAAGGCAAGCGGATTGTTGATGTTTTCATTTAGGAATGTGTATGTTCATAATGAGTCAAGTTGTCCAAACAATTAAGTTATTTGTTTTACAATGTTTTTATTTTTAATAATTACTAGATCAAGTGGACCCGTTGGGCCCAAATCTGCATTGGTGCAGCACCCTCTCCTCCCCCTCCCACCTCCATTCTCCTCCCCTGCCCCCTCCTCTCTCCCCCCTCCCCCCCTCAACCTCCCTCCCCCTCACCTCCTCCCACCTCCCTCCTCCCCCTGCCCTCCCCTCCTCCCCCTCTCTCCACCCCCCACTCCATCCCCCTCAACCCCCCTTATCCTCCCTCCCCCCCCCCTCCCTACTCCTCCCTTGGAGATAAGATATAAACTTTAAAATGTGAATAACTTTAAAAACATAACACCGATTTCAATGAAACTTTTCATTAGCACCAAAGGGACAATGGTGAGTAAGGTGAGCCTGAAATTGTAGTGCTATCGTGCACCGTTTTGCAGTTGAGACATTCCACTCAGAACCCCGTGATTGAGAAACATCTTTTTATCTCAGCAAAAGAGATCTTTGGTCTTTATCTATGGTCTACTGCTAGCCAGTTCAAATAATTCCAACGGTAGCAAAATTCGACCTCCAAAAAGAAGTCAATCTATTGATTCAACTTGAGACCCTTTTCTTTAGTTTTCTGCATTATAACAATTTAATTATAATTGGGACTATTGCTTTCAATGTTCTAAAAGTAAATATAATAAAGGCTAAATAATCTAAAATAATTGAAATAGCTTTAAGTATGCTTCTGGCAATATGTTAGAAAGGGAAGAATTAAGCATTTACAATTCCAACCTCAGAATGCTTTAATGATTGTATGTTGAATTGTTTTCAAAGTATCATTATTTTCTTACATGGCGTGGTGATTGTAAATTCCACTCTCACTCCTACCAAAGAAGCTTTAGGTCTTTACTGTTTATTGCACTTAGTCTGAAAGAAGTTAAAAGAAGTTAAGACTGTATGAAATAAAATGTGTCCTTTAGTCAAGAGTCGAGCCTATTCTTATGCTTGACTGGAACATGCAAAGGGGAACATTAAATCGAACATTAAAATTAAATTGATGCTGGGGCTGTTGACCCGGGAGTGACACTGACATTGTTTCACTGATCCTGCCCATGAATTTGGAACATTTTACAGAGGAAACGTTTTTGGAATCTTTCAGGTGTCTGATGTAAGTAGTCCAAGTCCTGGAAGCAAATTAGGGAGCAGGGATCACTGCTACCCAGGAGATCTGTTTTTGAGGTCTTTGTTTTCAACCATACATTTCCTCAAGTAGCCAATAACTATGCTGGTGCAACAGGATGGTGCTGAATCCCATTATTAATTATGGAACACCATTTTTATAAACCTAGTGCAGCACACTTCTGATGGGGGATGTGTAACTGGACGGTAGCTGCCATTTTGGATACTTATGTGAACATTTTAAACATAGAGAGGGATTGAATAGTTTATGCCTTGTTCTAGGATGCAGTATTAAATTAAACTTAATGTCTTGTGGGCAAAATGTTCAAAAGTGAAGCGTTTATCTGATTACCACATTTCTTCTGTACAGTATCCCAAAGACGTGCAGATTTATGATGTCTGTAAAATTGTCTCGAGGGAGTGAATGAGAAAGTGAGATAATATAGACCTAGTGTCATCAATGGTCACAATGGACTGTGTGGATCGAAGGCCTGTTTCCATGCTATATCTCTAAAAATAAGTCGTTTACCCTAGATACTTTCTTCATCACAATTATTTGTATTGATAATTTTAGTCCTTTATTTTTCAGACTTCAATCTTTTCTTTCATTTGATGTATTTCTGACTGATCTATTTTTTTGCACCTCATGCCCTTGACAGAGTTATTTCCTTGCATTGTGTGCAGCTGGATATGTCATTGTGAATGTCATAATACTATCCGAATGAGATGCAAGATTTATTGTTATTATACCCTTCATAGCTATGAGTGGCTTGAATAATTCATCTGCACGATGCGCAGTTTTGCCTGGTGGAAAACAGAGGCAGATTATCTCTCAGCAGGCATTTCTTTTATCTGCCATCATTTCCAAGCTGTTGCTGCAATGTGAGTCAACATGCTTCTCAGTAAATTGTCCCATTTGAAAGACTAGATGAGATTCCTGAACCAGGGTAGTATGAATTGTGTTCTGAACAGATTCATCTTGCAACATGATCTTCGATTCAATTACATTGGATCTGAGAAGGATTTATGCGAATACCAAAGTATACAAATTGCCATTTTGTTCCCGGACCTCAGAGCTGAGCTTTCATAGTTTGATTGAGTCAACTTCAAAACAGTGTGGCATTCAGACTGGAGAATTCAATTTATTCCACTGATGTGAAAAATATTTTCATCCCACATGAGAATCAAGAAAATAATAATTTACCAACGTAAATGGAGCCAGAATGAAATTGTTGAGTTACAAAGCTTTTCCACGTTCACACTAGTGTGGCAACACATTAATCTCCCCAGCAACTGAAATCAATTTCAAACATTGTTGAGTTCTTAAACCAATGAAATCAAGAGCATGCAAATATTCAACCCAAATAATTTGTGAAAAAACTGCTGTTTAATAACAACAGGATGAAGAGTTCTGTTCTTGAATGACGATCAAGAATCAGATGTTAAATTAATCTAGCCAATGCAAAATTGGTCATAAATAGCAGGAAATTGCCCTAATATCTGTCAGAACTAGTAACAACCTGATAAATTAACTTATAACCTGAAAGACAGATAGCAAAATAATGAAAGTAATGCACAGATATAAAGGGATGTTTGATCTGAAATGAGATCTTGATTCTTGGTGCAATGAACTAGTGGAGTGAATTAATGGAGTTTCCTGAACCGCCCCGACTCCGTCCTTTCACTGATTGTCTCCACGCAATTATTGATGGATGTAAAGTCCAAACCTATTTCATTCCTCAGTGTCTTACATTATGTTGATGAGAACTACTGCTTAATCAATTAACTAAAGGAGAAACTCCTTTTATTCCAAATGTAAATGCCATGAATGTGCCAGAAAAAACAACCTTACTCTCAACATTAGCAGGACCAATAAGCTGATTGTTGACTTCGGAAGCAAAAATCACAGATACATTCATTGATGGGGTGGCGGTGGAGAGAGTCAGCAAACGTTTCTCATTGTGTATATCTCTGTCCTGGGCCCAGCAAATTGATACAATCACAAAGAAAGACCATCAACGCATCTACTTCCTGAGAAGATTGAGGAGATTCAGTATGTTGAAGAATACTCTATAAAACTTCTACTAGTGGCATCACTGCCTGGTTCAACCAGTACACCCATGAATGACGGAGGTTGCTGAGAGAGGTAGACATTGCCCGCTCCTTCACATCTGCACCAACGAAGGAAGGCACTGCCTCGAAAAGGCAGGCAATGTTATCATACACCCACATCACCCTGGCCGTGCTCTCATCTCACTCATCTCATCTCACTACTATCATTGGTAGAAGTTACAGGAGCCTAAAAACTGTGACCACCAGGCTCAAGTACAGCTTCTTCCCAGTAACCATCAGATTCTTGAACACCGCACAATACTAACCACTACCTAAGAAACTATGATCTTTGAACATCTATGCACTTCTATAGAAACTATGTTTAAGGTTGCACTACAGACTTTAGTTTTGCACCACCATGGTTACCTGGTATTGCTGATTATTCATTTATGGTATTATTGATGTTTGTGTATTTAATGTATGTTATTGTGTTAATGTGCCTCTTAACCTGCAGCAAATACGGATTTAATTGTTCCATTGCCAGTACATCAGTCTGAAGAAGGGTCTCGACCCGAAACGTCACCCATTCCTTCTCTCCCGAGATGCTGCCTGACCTGCTGAGTTACTCCAGCATTTTGTGAATAAAAACTGACAATTAAACACTCTTGACTTGACACAAATCAACAACTGGTATATCTCCAAGCAACTTCATGTGTGACAGGATTGCTTTGAAGTAAAATAGTATATTTCAATTTAATTAATTTAAATTAATTCATTCTGCTTTTAAGTTTGAAGAGCCATGCAAAGAAAATGAATAAATACATTAAATAAATGTTATGTTGTCATCCAGCAAGTTGTACCATGTCTTTGTGTTGGATTTATGACCTGGTGAATTGTGACAGGAAGTGGTACGCTGACCAATCTCCCGATGAGCAGAGATCAACTAGAAATTCTGACGCAAACTCTTCAAAACGGACAGAAAACATTTTTATGCGTGATTTATTCATGAACAGCAGGCAGCAATGTGTCCAATTCCTAGTCATATGTTTATTCTTACATTGGTTACGATCTTCATGGGGTTTCCCATTAAAGTGACAGTTGAGTATTTAACAGCTTTTTCCATTTTTATCTGACTATATTTTTTGCATTATTTAAAATAACCACTATTTTTTTTTTTTTTTTAAAGGGTTTAACAGCATTCTAAGGAGATAAAATACATGCACATTGTGGAATTAAATTGTATGGTCTCCTCATGACTTCATTGAAGTTTCAATCTGAAATCTCTGTCTCTCTGAAAAACAAGCTTCCCCATAAAGTTTCACTGGGTTTTTGATTACATCTGTACGTTGTAAGGCTGAGCAGTTTACAACACCTCCAGCATGCAGGCTGCACATCAACAATTGTCTGAAGCAGGAGATGCTCCCTCATCCTGTGAGAATTTGAAATTTGCTTCACTCCAAAACCTTTGAAACAAGTTGGGAATTGAATGCCCAAGGCTTTTATTTTAGGCAAGTGCTCTATTGATTTCAAGATGTTATAATGGTACTTTTTCATTATAAACTCCACAGAGAGTACAGCAACAGCATGTCAACAAAAACAGTTGGTAATGTTTTTGTGTTCCTTTCATTGGTTGGAAAAGAAAACAGAAATAGTTTATAAAATGCAGGAAATGGTTTTGATTGTGTGTGTTCACTCAATACATTTTTCCTGAACCTATTTGAACTTCAACAGTTTTTTATTATCCAAACTTGGAGGTAGGATGAACGGCAATTTGAGGTTGCCCAAGTAACTTGCTCTCTGATGTCCCATTCCATGCCCTGCATGTTCTGGTGATAGAATGCTATTCTATCTAATGAGAGAATCAATCTCTTTCATCATGTTGATGGTCTACATACCACACAATCCAAAGCTAAAGAGACCCTGGACAAGTTCTGCTTGGTTGGCAACTCTCTTGGGACAGTGCACCCAGATGTCCTGTTATCATCAGTGACTTCAATCAAGCTAACTTCAGGAACATACTCCCCAAAATAACATTGGCATGTCTCCTGCCCAATGCAGAGTATTAACCTGATCACTGATCACTGATCACTGATACACCTCTATCATATACATTGCCTTTCGCTTATCGCTCCATCTCTCACCCTCTACTCAATCTCTGATCATCCATTAGTTCTGCTTCTGTCACCTTACTGACAGACGATGAAATGTGAGGCTTCAAGAGCATGAGTAATACGCCAGTTGCTGAGGGTCTACTTCAGAACTACCTTGAGTCAGTGGACTGGAACATGTTCAGGACCAGTTAATTTAGTGTGAATGAGTATACCTCCGGCATTACATCAAGAAATCAGGGGCAGAAGGTGCCGATGTTCATCTCTACCAAATGATCACAAGGCCTTTTACACCCACTTTGAAGAGGCTCACAAAGCTCGATCAGGGCTGCACCCCCAACTTTTGCCGGCACTATTCCATACATTGTTGTGGCAGACATTAGATCAGCCTGATGGTTCAAGAGATTTCAATTCTCTTTGGGTCTTGAAGACATGAGAGACTACAAAGGCTGGAATCTGGAGCAAAAGCAAATTGCTGAAGAAATTCAGTGGTCAGGCAGCATCAGTGGAGGCAAAGGGATGGTCAACATTCCAGGTCAAATCCCTGCATCAGTCCTGAGCTCTTTGGAACTTATTCTCTGATATCCAACCCACCCCACCCCCACCTCCACCTCCAAGACATACACGCACACACACAGACACACACATACACACACATAAGCTCAACTCTTAACATATTAATATTCTTTCCTGACCATTATAAGCAGTTGCTAAAATATCTGAGTCTTCCAATGCAGCTAATGAGTTTATTTAGACTTTAGGATTTCCATTCCTCCCATGCCTAGAATAGGTGATTACTTTACAGTTCTACTAATGTATGAGATTACATTCTCAGGGTACATCGTTTCATGATTACCATATTGCTTCTCTGACTACAAAAAAACATTTCTATGTCTCTGAATCCAAGGTTTGCTCTCCCAGTAATCCCAGACTCCAGAGTTGCCCCACCTTTCCTTGAGTACAGGAGTAAAGAGGTCCCTCTGCGGTTGTCCAGGGCCCTGGTGAGATCACATCTGGAGTATTGTGTGCTGATTTGGTCTCCTAATTTGACGAAGGACATCCTTGCTATTGAGGCAGTGCATCGTAGCTTCACGAGGTTAATCCCCGGGATGGCGGGACAGTCATATGAGGAAAGATTGGAAAGACTGGGCTTGTATTCAATGGAATTTAGAAGGATGAGAGGGGATCTTATAGAAACATATAAAATTATAAAAGGACTGGACCAGCTAGATGCAGGAAAAATGTTCCCAATGTTGGGGGAGTCCAGAACCAGGGGGCACAGTCTAAGAATAAAGGGGAGGCCAGTCTAAGAATAAAGGGCAGGCCATTTAAAACTGAGATGACAAAAAACTTTTTCACCCAGAGAGTTGTTAATTTTGTGGAATTCTCTGTCACAGAAGGCAGTGGAGAACAATTCACTGGATGAATTTAAAAGAGAGTTAGATAGAGCTCTTGTGGCTAGCGGGATCAAGGGATATGGGGAGAAGGCAGGCATGGGTTACTGATTGTGGATGATCACCCATGATCAAAACGAATGGTGGTGCTGGCTCGAAGGGCTGAATGGCCTCCTCCTGCACGTATTTTCTATGTTTCTATCTTTCTAAACAACTCCTCCATGATATCAGGAATCCTCAGAATATATTCCTAATCCTTCCAAATCCCAAGAGCCCATCATGAAGCAAAGCAATCTCCTGAAGCAAGGATCCTCATGCCAAAGCTAAATAATTCCATAATTTCCATATTTTATAGAAAGTTATGCAATGTCAAGATTTATACAAGAGTATAAACTCCAAAAGTCTGATACTGCAGATAATCCCATAACATGACCTGTATCATTTCTATTAATCTCAATAATGATTACTTTTGTGATAATATTCTAATTAAATGGAATAAACCTTGTATTAACAATGCATGAAACGAAAGCTCTTAACACTGTTTCATGTTTTAAATTAATGGAGGTTACGCCAACTAGTGAAGGAGATTATAGCCCTGTGAATCACAGCCTTTCATTGCCTTTTATTTGTTTATAATCTATTTTTAAGGATACAACAGATTGTGCCTTTTCCTCTGGAAGACTGGGCCGAAATGTAGCATCCAATAAAATTGACAAATTGTTGTCGGAGCCGATGTGATTTAACAATCTTACCAACTACACCGTACCTTGATAGTAATTTTAGTTGGATCTGTCCACATAATATTACTGTAATTATTCAGTTCTATTAAAACTGATGTCATCTTAACATCTTAAGATTTAAAATTTTTATAAGCTGATTGCTCTAATATTATGTGTAACATCAAAAATATAGAAGTCACCTGACTTTATGTGAGAGGGTCACCCTTTACTCCATCTCAGTACATGTGACAATAATAAAGCAATACCAATACTAAATGGGTGCTCGATTTTCGGTGCAGACCGTGGAGATGGAGGGTGTAAACAAAGTGCCTGTATCTGTGTTGGATCTGTCTGTAATTAACTTTATGCCAATGTCGTAATAGTAATGTCATAATAGTAATGGCAGGCCTAGATTTGTAATATCCTGTCCAAATAAAACTTTCTGTGGGTTTCATCTATCCCACCAGAAATGCCAAAGCAATCACAACGCTAACACATCTCTTCTGCCCCAAAAACCTCATCTTCCTGACTTTTGCCTATTGTTCCAATAAGCAACAGAGTGGAAAAGCTGAGTAGATGGTGCCCAACCCAGGCGACTATTTGCGTGCTAGACACAGAAGCAGATCTACAATCACATACTACAATTGCACCGCACTCTTAAATATCTATACACGGTAAATGTGTAAACATGTAGTGTCTTTCCCCTGACTGGATAGCACAGAACAAAAGCTTTTCACTGTACCTCAGTACATAGAAACATAGAAAATAGGTGCAGGAGTAGGCCATTCGGCCCTTCGAGCCTGCACCGCCATTCAATGTGATCATGGCTGATCATCCAGCTCAGTAACCTGTACCTGCCTTCTCTCCATACCCCCTGATCCCTTTAGCCACAAGGGCCACATCTAACTCCCTCTTAAATATAGCCAATGAACTGCGGCAGAAGTACATGTGACAATAAACTAAACTAAACTAAACTTTAGACCATTCACAATGACAAATATAACAAACAGTAAAATGGGATGATAAATGTTTTGTAAATACTTAGGACCACGCTGACAATTGATTTGAGTTGGAGAAAATATACAGCACAAATTTTATCCATTGAGGTACCCTCCTAATTTCTTTATTTCAAAATAAACTTCATTCATCATAAAAAAAATATACAAAACAAAAACCATACAAAATCATTCTGCTCATAAAATACAACTTCATAGAAGAGGCCATTGAGGGAAATGGAAACAGTTAGATGTCTTGAAGCTGTGATTAGTTTTTAAATAATAATGCAGTCTAGCACCAACAACTACTGAAGCAAAGTTTAAAAGGCAGTCTAAATTTACAAAAAAGATTAATAGATAAACAGTAATAATAAACTGTGAAGCATAGGGAATTAGGAAATAATTTCTGTTTCTGGGACCACGATTGACTTCAACCTAAGCTGATAAATAGAAGTTCATAGAATGCAATTGGAAATTTGTTTCAACAATTTCACTTCAGTGTCCACTTGGTGTGAATACACAGGGCAAGTCTTACTGATAATTAAACACTAACTGACATTCCACTCAGCAAAACCACAAGAATGGATGCCTGCGAAATGGAAATGTCAGTCTGGTACAATTCGATTGTATCTTCTGAGATTGTGGTCATGTCATATTGTTGAAACAGAGCAGAAGAAGGTTTACTTTTCAGTTAACCCATGGCAAACCTTTCTGAAATCATTTTAGATTTAGATTTAGATTTAGAGATACAGCGCGGAAACAGGCCCTTCGGCCCACCGAGTCCGCGCCGCCCAGCGATCCCCGCACATTAACACTATCCTACACACACTAGGGACAGTTTTTACATTTATCCAGTCAATTAACCTACATACCTGTACGTCTTTGGAGTGTGGGAGAAAACCGAAGATCTCGGAGAAAACCCACGCAGGTCACGGGGAGAACGTACAAACTCCGTACAGATGGCGCCCGTAGTCAGGATCGAACCTGGGTGTTGAGAATAGGTGAAGTAAATAATCCACAGTACTGATCCCACAATTTATTTAGTTTAAGAAAATAACTGCAGATGCTGGTACATATCGAAGGTATTTATTCACAAAATGCTGGAGTAACTCAGCAGGTCAGGCAGCATCTCAGGAGAGAAGGAATGGGTGACGTTTCGGGTCGAGACCCTTCTTCAGACTGAAGAAGGGTCTCGACCCGAAACGTCACCCACAATTTATTTTAAAGCTTTGCAACCTAATTATTCCAAGGACGCCCAAGGTGGCACGGTGGTGCAGCGGTAGACTTGCTGTCTTACAGCGCTTGCAGCGCCAGTGACCCGGCTTCGATCCCAACTATGGGTGCAGTCTTTATAGAGTTTGTGTGTTCTCCCCGTGACCGCGTTGGTTTTCTCTCGGTTTCCTCCCACACTCCTAAGAATTTTTAGATTTTTTTTTTAGATTTAGAGATACAGCGCGGAAACAGGCCCTTTGGCCCACCGGGTCCGCGCCGCCCAGCGATCCCCGCACATTAACACTATCCTACACACACTAGGGACAATTTTTACATTTACCCAGTCAATTAACCTACATACCTGTACGTCTTTGGAGTGTGGGAGGAAACCGAAGATCTCGGAGAAAACCCACGCAGGTCAAGGGGAGAACGTACAAACTCCGTACAGATGGCGCCCGTAGTCAGGATCGAACCTGAGTCTCCGGCGCTGCATTTGTCTGTAAGGCAGCAACTCTACCGCTGCGCCACCGTGCCGCCAGTACAGGTTTATAGGTTAATTGGCTCGGTATAAGTATAAATTGTTCCTAGTGTGCATTGGATAATGTTAACGTGCGGAGCTCACTGGTCGGCGTGGGCTCCGAAAGGCCTGTTTCCGTGCTGTATCTCTAAACTAAACTAAAATGTTAGGTGTCATTCGTTCCTCTCATTCCAGGGGTATTGGTGATATTCCCAGCACTACAGTCATATGTCCATTATTTTCAGCTGATCAGCAGAATAAACAACTGTACAACTGTGAGGAAAGAACATAGGGTGAGTCAGACACAATGGGCAGAATGCTTCTTTCAATGCTGTATCATTCCATAATTTTATAAAACTCTGCCAACGTTCCCCTCTCGAATGTACAGGTATTATATTTCCCCTCAAATCCCCTACGAACCTCCTCCCTCTCAACTTGAACCCATGTCTCTTGCTTTTGATAGCCTTTCTATGGGAAAAATATTCTGACTATCTAACCTTTCTATGCCTCTTATAATTGGTCAGTGCTGTACAATTGATGAGCATTGAAGAAATGTAGTTTACTTTAATTTAGTTTAGTTTAGTTTGGTTTAGAGATGCAGTGTGGAAACGGGTCCTACTGCCCACCGAGTCTGCGCCGAACAATGACTAGTACACTAGTTCTATCCTACACATTTGGGACAATTTACCAAAGCCAATTAACCTACAAATCTGCATATCTTTGGAATGTGGGAGGAAACTGGAGTTCCTGGGAAAAACCCACGCTGTCACAGGAAGAATGTACAAACTCCGTACAGACTGTACCCATACTCAGGATCAAACCCAGGACTCTGGTGATGTAAGGCAGGAGCTCTACCGCAGTGCCACTGTGTTGCCTCATATGACTGCATCTTTCCCACTTCTCCAGTTGACATCACCTAATTCAATTCAGACCAAGGATTAAAATAGGACATTAACTATTCCTTTGCTTTTGGCTCATACTAAATCAGGAGATAATGGGTTAGTGAAAACTACAATGGGAAGCTCTTATCACTCCTATTAGTCATTGTTAAGCACCGATGAACTGGAACAATGTTGATTGCTTTGTATATTACACTGATTCCTTCTGTGATGTGCACTGACAAACCTGCAATACATATTTTGCAGAGCAATTATTGTTCTTGTGGTTGGTATGGTGAATGGAATGATGGATGGGATGCATCAACCAGCATGCTGAACATGAATCGACACAAAATGTTGCCATGATTGTTAAAGAGGAGTTCATAACATGTGCAAAGCCAAAAGGAAAAATGTGTTCACTGCATGAGCAAGCTTTAGCATGTAAAGAAGGTAAAACCAAGAGGAGAGTCAACTGTGCCAAACCTCAGTAGGCCAGTTACCATCAATGGAGAAAAAGGAACGAGCAGCCCTTGAATGGTCCAAGTGCCAGGAAGCCTGCGGAGGCTCGTACTCCCTGATGGACTCAGCGTGAAGGCCATCAGGGATGGCTTGCCTTGGTGTCAGAACTTCTGGGCCAATGAATATTCTAAATATATTCAGAAAATATTCCTAAATTAGTATGAAAAAATAATAAAACATTTGATCACTTTCATATAAACTCCAATAATTAAAACTATTCTCAAAATACTACCTTTCCCTTAATCCCTGTCAAGCAATCTCCTACCTGCATTAAATTCCATGAACCAGCTCCATGGCCCAGTTCAACATGAACCCCCCCCTCCCCCCCTCACGTCTATCAACCTATTGCCTGCCACACTTTGTCCTGGCCCTCTTCTCCCCCACTGCCACAATCATCTGAAGAAGGGTCCTGACCTGAAACATCACCTATCCATATTCTCCAGAGATGCTGCCTGACCTGCTGAATTACTCCAGCTCCGTCTTTCTTCCTTTCTTTCTTTCTTTCTTTCTATCAATGATTTGTATTCTTCCACTGCAAACATTTACAGAGTGATGGGAGCCATTAGAACTCACCAGGCTTCCTTTGTGACCACACAGAGGGCATTCATTATCACACCGAGTATTGCCCTTTCATCTTTAATTAAATGCATTCAACTATCATTGAGATCACGCCAAGCTATCAACAAGAATGCACGTCTGAGTCTCAATCCTTACTTCCTAAAATCTTTAACAGAATTGAACGGTAAAAATGAAAACAGAACAGAGAGGTCAAATGGCTTCGAAAAGCAATTAAAAAAGCAGGTTGTCTATTCATAACACCATCTCAGGCAGTGAATTGGAGGTGTGTGACTCAGCTCACAGCAAGCAGTTTAATGTATATTAATTGATTGGCTGAGAAACTCATTCATCCCAGGAAAGGTGCACCAACAGACCACAATCAGTGAGGATAGAGGACAAATCATCTTCTACCTTAATCTTCAACACTGTTGCCTCACAAGGATACATTCTCAGCCCCCTTTCTTACTCCTTATACACCCACGACTGTGCAGCCAAATATGAATCCAAATTAATTTACAAATTTGCAGATGACACCACCACAGTGGGCCAGATGTCAAATAATAACGAGACAGAGTATAGGAAGGAGATTGAGAACCTCATGAGCTGGTGTCAAGATAACAACCTTTCTCCCAATGTCAGCAAGACAAAGGAGATTGTGATCAACTTCAGGAAGCAAAGCTGTACTCATACAATGACGGCCTCAAAGTAGAGAAGGTTGAAATCTTCTAGTTCCTAGAAATAAATATCACCAGCAACAGTATGGACTAGCCATATTGAAACAATGGCCAAGAAAGCACGCCAATGCCTCTATTTCCTTAGAAAGCTTAAGAAGTTTGACATGTCCCCAACAACTCTCACCAACTTCTACAGATGCACCATAGAAAGCATTTTATCGGGATGCATCACATCATGGTTCGCTCCATCCAAGATCATAAGAATTTGCAGAGAATTGCAGATGCAGACCATCACACAAACCAACCTCCCTTCAATTGACTCCATCTACATTTCACATTGCCTCACCAAGGCCACCAGCATAATCAAGGATGAATCTTATCCCGTTCACTCCCTCTTCTCCCCTCTCCCATCAGGCAAAAGGTACTTTGAAGTGTGAAAACACATACCTCCAGACTCAATGATAGTTTCTTCCCAGCTGTTATCAGACAACTGAACTATCCTACCAACAACTAGAGAAGGGTCCTGAGTTACTATCTACCTCACTGGAGACCCTCGGACTATCTTTAAACGGACGTTACTGGACTTTATCTTGCACTAAATGTTATTCCCTTTATCATGTATCTGTACACTGTGGACACTGTGTATAGTCTTTCAGCTGACTGGTTAGCATGCATCAACACGTTTTTCACTGTACCTTGGTTCACTTGACAATAAACTGAACTAAACTAAAGCCCAAGGTGTTTTCTATGATGACCTACCATTGAAAAGACTTATTGCACACATCCCAAGCTTCGTGTGCAACAAAGCAGGACCACTGTGGTTATCTCACCCAAGGCTTTTTAAAGATGCATGTTGCAGGACAAAGTTGGAGATTCACTCTGTGGAATGGAGGTGGGCTGGGTAGTTGAATACCTGTTGGTGAGAGGGAGTGAACTTAGATTCTTGAGTATCAGGGCATCTGGAAAGAGGATGGTCATGACCAGCCACTGGGGATGTTGTTCGAATGATTATTGGGTGGAGGTATTAATGTTGAGCTATTCTAGTCGATGGGCTCAAGATTACAAATTGATGAAACTGGGATTATGTCTGAAATGTGAATGTAAAGAGGAACAATTGAGGCTCACAATCAGGCAGCTCTCCCCAGTGGACTCGAGGAACAGCTGTAGAGAGAGTTAAATTGTTTATCCAAAGGCCAATATTCCTAGATTCCTGCTTTCATCACCATTCTCCTTGGGTTTGGACTTGCCAAGTAGCGCTAAGCAGGGATTAGTATTTAAAATCCAATTCTGCGTGAGTTGGGCCCATTCACGTGTGTGTGATTGTTACAGACTTGACATTTAGCTGGTTTTCTGGTTAAGCACTACTGTTTTAAAAACATTTGGACAGGTACATGGATAGGATAGATTTAGAAGGATATCAGCCAAATGCATGCAGGTGGGACAAGTCTAGATGGGGCATGTTAGGCAGTGCGGGCAAGTTGGACGGAAGGGCCTGGTTCCACCCTGTATGACCATGAATCTAAAGTCAATACCAACGTTGTACCACATGATATAATCTTTAGTCAATTAACTCAAGCTTATATAAAGTGTCTTTTATAAAGTACAGTACATAATATAAAGTGTCAGCGTCTATGTAAAGGTCTGAAGAAAGGTCTTGATCCGAAACATCACCCATTTCTTCTCTCCAGAGATACTGCCTGTCCCACTGAGTTACTCCAGCATTTTATGTTCATGAGGAAATAGAACTTTTGAAATAAACTCAAGCAGCTTCTACCAATTAAAACAAGGTCATTTTCTCAAAACAAATGCATAAAATGGTAGTTACACCCAAAGTGCACAAATTAAATCCATTTATTTTACTTGCAGGCACCTGGCCTCATTGAAAAGGGAATCAATCCTCTGATTGGGATTGGGACTAGCATTGTAAATTTACATGGCCATTCCAAATTACACTGGGGCTGAAAATTTTTGACATGTCTGAAGCATTTACAAAATGTATTAAGTGAGATGGATTTCAACATAATGTAGTAAAATGGTTCAAGTGCTCAGCTAATGGTACACTATCTATTCATTATTTACATTTTATTGAAAAAAACGAAGTAGTCACTCTTTGATTCCTTCAAAGGTTTAATAAAGATGCATAAGGCATTTTATTTTTGCACCAGCTACAGTCCTCTCCAAGATTCTCAAGGTCTGAAGAAAAAGGTCAGAAGGCCAACCTTATTTATGTAGGAAGGAACTGCAGGTGCTGGATTGCACCAAAGATATTTCCCTCCCCCTGACTCTCAGTTTGAAGAAGGGTCTCGAACTGAAACAGTACCTATTCCTTTTCATGCCTGACCTGCAGAATTACTCCAGCTTTTTGGGTCCATCTAAGGACATCTTTTTGATTGTTCTCATGTTCATTACATTTCCTTTTTTGATATGAGCCAGCTACCTGAAGAAAAGTGAACAGTGCCAATTATTAGTAGGTAGGGTTAAGCAAGTGTCAGCATTCTACCTACAATAGATAATTTATATGGCACATCATTTCGCAGGTACTTCAGCTGGGAAAAATACTTGGGACTGAATTCACACACAGGAATGAGTGCAAGTATTGTTCCAGAAGCTAGCTAGCAATATTAAGTTACTCCACAGTGCATAAACCATTCAGGGCAGATATTTAAAGTAGTATGAGGTATAGATTTTTAGATTTTAGATTTAGATTTAGAGATACAGCGCGGAAACAGGCCCTTCGGCCCACCGAGTCTGTGCTGCCCAGCGATCCCCGCACATTAACACTATCCTACACACACTAGGGACAATTTTTACATTTACCCAGTCAATTAACCTAATTAATCCTGTACGTCTTTGGAGTGTGGGAGGAAACCGAAGATCTCGGAGAAAACCCATGCAGGTCACGGGGAGAACGTACAAACTCCATACAGACGGCGCCCACAGTCAGGATCGAACCTGAGTCTCCGGCGCTGCATTCACTGTAAGGCAGCAACTCTACCGCTGCGCCACCGTGCCGCCGTATAGAAATTATGTGTCCAACAGATGCTTACAACATCAAATTAAAGTAGTAAACTTCCTACACAGACCTGACAAGTTATTTATTCTCTTACAATGCTGAATTGAAAGGTGTTCATAGCATTCACGTGGTAGTCATTTTTACAATGAATATCATCAGTGATGCATAAGGCAAAGCTACATTTCAGCACATTTTTGCTAAACCAAAGGTGACAGAGAGGAAGAAGTTTCAAGGAAATTTACTGGAAATTGTGTTTGGAAGTTTTTCAAAAGATATTCACTTAAGAGTTTTCAGCCTCCGTTTATGAATTATTTTCATAGCTCCAAATGAACGGGAGTAGCTTCAGAGGCTCTGTGTCTGAATAAATCTGGCCAAATCCCACAATATTACACAATAATATGATAAATAATCTGGATATTAGATTTATTTTGTGCTTCTACAGGATCTTTACCCCATTATGAAAAACTGCAGAGGAGAAGATGACAAAATGTATATCCAGAGATATATATCAGAGTAACATTCTCTTGATACTAATAAGGCCATAAGTGAAATCGAGTAGAATTAGGCCACTCAGCCCATCAAGTCTACTCTGCCATTCAATCATGGCTGATCTATTTCTCCCTCCTAACCCCATTCCCCTGCTTTCTCCCCATAACCTCTGACACTTGTACTAATCAAGAATCTACCTATCTCTGCCTTAAAAATATCCACTGACTTGGCCTCCATAGCGTTCTGTGGCAAAGAATTCCACAGATTCGCCACCTTCTGACTAAAGACTCAGCAAAAGGGAAATCGATTCATGAAGAGAATGGAGAATTGAGCATAAATTCCTTCAGGTCCATTTTTAGGACTGAAATTGGAGACACACACACATGCTCTAAATATGAAACATAAAACCATTCAGATATCAATTCAATTAACACAATTTGACCAAAACATCGGCTATTTTTAAAACTTTCCTCCACACATTAATCATGTATGTGGGAGCTTGCAATCTTGCTGGGGGCTATTTGCAGGGAAGATGCTGGGAAGGAGAAAGAAGAGGGATCAGACTGAAGAAGGGTCCCGACCCAAAACTATCACCATCCATGTTCTCCAAAGATGCTGCCTGACCCGCTGAGTTACTTCAGCATTTTGAGTCCTTTTGTGTAAACTACCATCTGCAGTTCCTCATTTCTACAAGAAGAGGGAGGACCTTCTGACGGCTGGTAGCAGCTCTGCAGTGGGTTGTAATGCTGGGAGAGACACTCATGTCTCCCAAGCTCTACTGAAGAAAGATTGATCTTTTAATTGGGGGCCATTTGCCAGGTCACCTATCCAGAATGAAAAGATGAGTAGGAGAGGCTTGATGGTGGATTTTGGTTATGAGATTCAACCCTCACTGCAGTTGTTTAATGCTAGGAACGATCTTGCACATTTCTGTCAATATAATTTTGACCCAGGTACAGTTACAATGTAAAAAGACGAACACTGCTCACAATAATCAGTTAAATGCAAAAGTAAACTTCATGTATGTAAATTTAAAAAAAGCTAAATTTAATATTGAAATCTGAGCATTATTAAAAGGTTTCATTATTAACAATGCTCAACAAAACTGATTTGGGATTGAGTACCAAAAGTTTTTTACATCTTGAGAAATATTTTGATGTAAAACCATTTCTTTAGCGACCCACACAAACTTCCAACAAACAGTTGTTCAATTGCTTCAGATCACAGTAATGAACTTAGATGTGCAGCAATTGGAATTGATCACCTAGTTTCTCTCTCAGCCTGGCATCATGTGAACTAATTAATGCTTTGATTTTAGTGGAATCATTGTCAATTAATGTTGCTTACTGCAATGCCAAACAGAACAGTGCTAATGAAATGAATTATTTGGTATTTCGAGGAATGAGAGGAGGTCTTAAAGGGCTTGACAATCCAGATTCAATGAAGACGATTGCTCTCCCTAGGGGGTCTTAGATTGAAAATATGGGTGGGACGTTTAGGATAGAGATGAGAAGAACTTTCTTCCCTCAGAGAGCACTGAGTATTTGGAAAACTCTACCCTGATGACTGTGGCGGATCAGCCATTTTAATGATTACAGGCAGAGAGGATGAATTTCTTGGACATTTGGAGGATATTGGGATATCATGAACGCATTGGAAATGGGCACCTGGTTGAGAAACGGCGATGGTCTTGCTGAAGAGTGGAACAGCTCAAAGAGCTGGTTGTCCTCCTTTTTTACTCCCTGATGTTCCTACAGTTTAGTTTAGTTTAGTTTAGAGATACAGCGCGGAAGCAGGCCCTTCGGCCCACCGAGTCCGCGCCGACCAGTGAGCCCGGAACACCAACACTATCCTACACACACATAGGGGCACTTTACAATTGTACTGAAGCCAATTAGCCTACAAACCTGTATGTTTTTGTAGTGTGGGAGGAAACCGGAGCACCCGGAGAAAAACTACACAGGTCACGTGGAAAAAGTACAAATTCCGTACAGACATCACCCATAGTCAGAATTTAACCCGGGTTCCTGGCGCTGTAAGGCAGCAACTCTACCACTGTGCCATCTTGCCGCCACATAGCCGGGAGAATATGTTTAAAACATTCTAGCTGTGCTGTAAGTAATTGTCAAGACACATCATTAATTTGTTATACTCCACCTCTTGTAATGAAGACCTGGTTTAGATTTATTATTGTCACATGTACTGAGATACATCGAAAGGTTTTGTTTTGCGTCCTACCCAATCACATCATATAATATTACACATAAATACAATCAGTTCAACCGCAGGTATAACAAGTGGGCGGCACGGTAGCGCAGCGGTAGAGTTGCTGCTTTACAGCGAATGCAGCGCCGGAGACTCAGGTTCGATCCTGACTACGGGTGCTGCACTGTAAGGAGTTTGTACGTTCTCCCCATGACCTGCGTGGGTTTTCTCCGAGATCTTCGGTTTCCTCCCACACTCCAAAGACGTACAGGTATGTAGGTTAATTGGCTGGGTAAACTAGTGGGTGTAGGATAGTGTTAATGTACGGGGATCGCTGGGCGGCACGGACTTGGTGGGCCGAAAAGGCCTGTTTCCGGCTGTATATATATGATATGATAAGTAGAACAAAGGGGAAGATACAGAGTGCAGAATATAGTCCCCAGCATCGTAGCACAGAACTGTCCCAGCAAACTTTAGGGACCAGTGCAGCTTAAATGATTTCCATCACATGTCACATTTGCAGAAAAGTGCAGTTCTTGTATAAACTGAAACTTAAGCCTTAATCTCTACCACATGTTGCTGAACAGCTTGACTCCAATCACGAGCACAAGTTATGTTCTGGTATGTCCTTTGCAAGAAATGCAAGGCAAACTCATAATCTGCATCTAACTACTGCCCCATCAGAGGCCTCCCAACCATCAGCGAAGTGATGGAAGACATCACTGACAGAATGGTTAAGAGGTTCTCCCCTACCAATAACCTATTCAAACTTAATCTGAGCTACAACTATAACAAACACACCAACAATAAATTTATATTATTTGTTTTAGGTGAGAGGAAGGACTTTTACGGGGATCTGAAAGGCACGTTTCTTACCCAGAAAGTGGTTGATACCTGAAACATGGTACCAGATGAGATGGTGGAATCAGATGCAATTACTCTGTTTAAGAGGCATTTAGGCAGCTATTTGAATAGGCAGGTCATAGAAGGATCTGATCCTAATGGGGGCAACTGGGATTAGTATATATGGGCAGATAGGTCAACATTTTATGTATTGGGCCAAGGGGTTGTTTATGTGCTGTACTGGTTTATGATTGCATTCAATCTCTAACTCAACACACATTTCCTTACAACCTTCGTTTAAATGCAACTGAACTGCAGATGAGAGATGAGAAAGACAGCCTTTGACATCAAGGCAACAGCTGACGAGTTGTAATTTCAAGCAGCCATGGTACATTTGAAGACAATGGAGATTTTCAAAATAACAATGATTACTGTTATATGTAGAAACAACTGCAGATGCTGGTTTACAAAAAGAGACACAAAGTGCTGGAATAACTCAGGGGGTCAGGCAGCATCTCTGGATAACATGGATAGGTGATGTTTTGGATCAGGATCTTTCTTCAGACTGTTATATTTTGGACAATAAACAAATGTTATGGTTGTGGAGAGACCAATCATGGCAGCCCCAGAAGAGAGGGAGTGGATGAGACGAGGTCTGATATGTGGTAGGTGGAATCCACCACAGATAGAGCCAGGTGGATGAGGTGATAGTGAAGGTTGGCCTCCCTCACCTGGTTCCATCTGCCCATGATCTACACATCTGTCTACCTTTGTTTGTTCCCCCTTGGCCGAACATTTCTTTTCCCCAACTTCATCTGGTTCCATCTGCCCATCATCCCTCCCTTAGATGGTTCAACATATCACCTTCCAGCCTCTGGCTGTATCTTTCCCCTCCCCTCCTCACCTACACCAACTGCCCAATTTTTCCTTATCTTTTTCCACTTATCACTGAGCAGCCTCTCTCTCAGCACTCCCTCTTCTCTCTCACCCACCTGACATCAGTTGCCCATTATCCTCCACCTCACCCACCACTCCTGACCCACAGCCACCCTCTCACCTCCTTAATATGGGATCTCAACCTGAAACATCAACTATCTACAGATGGTTCTTGACCTTCCGAGTTCCCTCAGCAGTTTGTATCTTGCTCCAGACTCCCAATATCTCCAATCTCCCTAGTCAGCCACATAAATATGCAATTATCTTGGTATCCCTGAGTAAGTTTAATTTGTTACTCTATACGGATAGGTGACGTCTTGGGTTGGGACTCTTCTTCAGACTTTTCTGGCATTGACAGTGCAATCAACGATTGTTTGGAACATTCAGTCTGCAGCAACAACTTCTGCAAGTTCCAATAGCTACTCTGCCTGAATACACGTGTGGAAGTATTGCAACCACCATGTTCTGAAGTGCAACAAGGGATGAGAATTAATGTGGGCCTCACTGGGATGTCTACACCTTGTAAATAAATAAAATAAGTGCAACATTCCCACTAAATAAATCCATTACCTCAGGAAACTGTAAGTAGCTTAGCAATGGAATGATGCATACGCACTATACTACTTAACCTAATTTGTTACAATTTTTTTAATCTTCCCCCCCATTGAAGAACTGTATGCTGGAAGGGCCAGGAAGCGAGTGGGCAAGATAATCTCTAACCCCTCTCACCCTGGCCACAAAATCTTTGAAGCACTTCCCTCTGGAAGGCGACTCCGGACTGTCAAAGCAGCCACAGCCAGACATAAAAACAGCTTTTTTTCCACGAGTAGTAGTTCTCCTCAATAACCAAAGTCTGTAGTCACTTTTTTGCTCTGGTTTATTTTCACCCACATGTTTAGACCGTAATGTTGTATCCTTATTGTTTTGATGTGTTTATGCTTTATTCTTAATTGTTAACTGTATGTTTGTGTTGTCATTTGTGAGCGGAGCACCAAGGCACATTCCTTGTACATGCACATACTTGGCCGATAAACTTATTCATTTATTCATTCAAAAAATTGCAGCAAAGAAAATAACTGGTAATACAATTGAATGCCAAAAATTAGAGGTTTCAGTTATTTTTTTGATTTTTCTTTAAAATTTTGCCCAGAATTCTGCAATTCATTGTTGGTGTGCGAAAAGATGATCTCTGATCTTTATAAAACATAAAGTGCTGGAGGAAATCAGCAGATCTGACAGCATCTCTGGAAGGCATGGATAGACAACATTTCCAGTCGGAACCATTCTTTTGAAGTTTACAAGACAGTAGGAAGTTTTTGCATTGTGGTTCAGTAAGTGAAGATAAATTGTGTGAAATAATCGCTCAGCTACTCACTTCAGGGCATTTTGATCACTCTATTCCACAGAAATGTAAAGTATGTTTTTTAAAGCATTGTGACTTCATTCTCTGTAAAAGGGAATTCTGATACAATAACTTTTTCACCCAAAGGGTGGTGGGTGTATGGAACGAGCTGCCAGAGGAGATAGTTGAGGCAGGTACTATCGCAACCATTTAAGAAACATCTAGACAGGTGTATGGATAGGACAGGTTTTGGGGATATGGGCCAAATGCAGGCATCTAACTACTGCCCCATCAGAGGCCTCCCAACCATCAGCGAAGTGATGGAAGACATCACTGACAGAATGGTTAAGAGGTTCTCCCCTACCAATAACCTATTCAAACTTAATCTGAGCTACAACTATAACAAACACACCAACAATAAATTTATATTATTTGTTTTAGGTGAGAGGAAGGACTTTTACGGGGATCTGAAAGGCACGTTTCTTACCCAGAAAGTGGTTGATACCTGAAACATGGTACCAGATGAGATGGTGGAATCAGATGCAATTACTCTGTTTAAGAGGCATTTAGGCAGCTATTTGAATAGGCAGGTCATAGAAGGATCTGATCCTAATGGGGGCAACTGGGATTAGTATATATGGGCAGATAGGTCAACATTTTATGTATTGGGCCAAGGGGTTGTTTATGTGCTGTACTGGTTTATGATTGCATTCAATCTCTAACTCAACACACATTTCCTTACAACCTTCGTTTAAATGCAACTGAACTGCAGATGAGAGATGAGAAAGACAGCCTTTGACATCAAGGCAACAGCTGACGAGTTGTAATTTCAAGCAGCCATGGTACATTTGAAGACAATGGAGATTTTCAAAATAACAATGATTACTGTTATATGTAGAAACAACTGCAGATGCTGGTTTACAAAAAGAGACACAAAGTGCTGGAATAACTCAGGGGGTCAGGCAGCATCTCTGGATAACATGGATAGGTGATGTTTTGGATCAGGATCTTTCTTCAGACTGTTATATTTTGGACAATAAACAAATGTTATGGTTGTGGAGAGACCAATCATGGCAGCCCCAGAAGAGAGGGAGTGGATGAGACGAGGTCTGATATGTGGTAGGTGGAATCCACCACAGATAGAGCCAGGTGGATGAGGTGATAGTGAAGGTTGGCCTCCCTCACCTGGTTCCATCTGCCCATGATCTACACATCTGTCTACCTTTGTTTGTTCCCCCTTGGCCGAACATTTCTTTTCCCCAACTTCATCTGGTTCCATCTGCCCATCATCCCTCCCTTAGATGGTTCAACATATCACCTTCCAGCCTCTGGCTGTATCTTTCCCCTCCCCTCCTCACCTACACCAACTGCCCAATTTTTCCTTATCTTTTTCCACTTATCACTGAGCAGCCTCTCTCTCAGCACTCCCTCTTCTCTCTCACCCACCTGACATCAGTTGCCCATTATCCTCCACCTCACCCACCACTCCTGACCCACAGCCACCCTCTCACCTCCTTAATATGGGATCTCAACCTGAAACATCAACTATCTACAGATGGTTCTTGACCTTCCGAGTTCCCTCAGCAGTTTGTATCTTGCTCCAGACTCCCAATATCTCCAATCTCCCTAGTCAGCCACATAAATATGCAATTATCTTGGTATCCCTGAGTAAGTTTAATTTGTTACTCTATACGGATAGGTGACGTCTTGGGTTGGGACTCTTCTTCAGACTTTTCTGGCATTGACAGTGCAATCAACGATTGTTTGGAACATTCAGTCTGCAGCAACAACTTCTGCAAGTTCCAATAGCTACTCTGCCTGAATACACGTGTGGAAGTATTGCAACCACCATGTTCTGAAGTGCAACAAGGGATGAGAATTAATGTGGGCCTCACTGGGATGTCTACACCTTGTAAATAAATAAAATAAGTGCAACATTCCCACTAAATAAATCCATTACCTCAGGAAACTGTAAGTAGCTTAGCAATGGAATGATGCATACGCACTATACTACTTAACCTAATTTGTTACAATTTTTTTAATCTTCCCCCCCATTGAAGAACTGTATGCTGGAAGGGCCAGGAAGCGAGTGGGCAAGATAATCTCTAACCCCTCTCACCCTGGCCACAAAATCTTTGAAGCACTTCCCTCTGGAAGGCGACTCCGGACTGTCAAAGCAGCCACAGCCAGACATAAAAACAGCTTTTTTTCCACGAGTAGTAGTTCTCCTCAATAACCAAAGTCTGTAGTCACTTTTTTGCTCTGGTTTATTTTCACCCACATGTTTAGACCGTAATGTTGTATCCTTATTGTTTTGATGTGTTTATGCTTTATTCTTAATTGTTAACTGTATGTTTGTGTTGTCATTTGTGAGCGGAGCACCAAGGCACATTCCTTGTACATGCACATACTTGGCCGATAAACTTATTCATTTATTCATTCAAAAAATTGCAGCAAAGAAAATAACTGGTAATACAATTGAATGCCAAAAATTAGAGGTTTCAGTTATTTTTTTGATTTTTCTTTAAAATTTTGCCCAGAATTCTGCAATTCATTGTTGGTGTGCGAAAAGATGATCTCTGATCTTTATAAAACATAAAGTGCTGGAGGAAATCAGCAGATCTGACAGCATCTCTGGAAGGCATGGATAGACAACATTTCCAGTCGGAACCATTCTTTTGAAGTTTACAAGACAGTAGGAAGTTTTTGCATTGTGGTTCAGTAAGTGAAGATAAATTGTGTGAAATAATCGCTCAGCTACTCACTTCAGGGCATTTTGATCACTCTATTCCACAGAAATGTAAAGTATGTTTTTTAAAGCATTGTGACTTCATTCTCTGTAAAAGGGAATTCTGATACAATAACTTTTTCACCCAAAGGGTGGTGGGTGTATGGAACGAGCTGCCAGAGGAGATAGTTGAGGCAGGTACTATCGCAACCATTTAAGAAACATCTAGACAGGTGTATGGATAGGACAGGTTTTGGGGATATGGGCCAAATGCAGGCAGGTGGGATTAGTGTAGATGGGACATGTGGGCTGGTGAGGGTAAGTTGGGCCAAAGGGCCTGTTTCCACACTGTATGACTCTATAAGTCTAATAGATACCTAAAAATCAAATATGCTTCTTTAGATGGTATTTCCTCAGTTATTGGAAGCAATTATTAAATAATAAACATGTCTCTGAAATCGATGAACAGCAAATAGTTTGATGTGGCCCTCTCCTGTGGTGAAGAGACAGAAATATAATGACTTTTTTTAAAGTGAGTCATAGGTAGCCAGTAAACATACAGTGAGTTGCAAGAAAGGTGGAGAGAACGGGCAATTGTTTTCATCAATAAATGATCAAAGTTTCAAAGTGTGGCATTTTCTTTATTTTTATGCTAAGAAAATGTACTGAATTAAGAGAAACCAACCATTAGCATTGTTCTGAATGTTCACAGATGGAAAAATAGCTTCCTGATTTCTACTAGGCCCTACCTTGCCAAGTGCTTGCTCATTCTGCCCCTGGCAACGTTGAACAAATTTAGCGTGAACAACACAGTACTTCAGTTCAGGACCCCTCAAGGGGATGTAATGTTAGTGCCTGAAGTTATATCATCATAGACTAAATTTAGAGCGATGTGAGTAGAAGCAAATATTCTTAGTGATTGTAAAGATGTTACTTTTGAGACAGGATTTATTGCTGAGCTGTAAACACTTATTCAGCACTCTACATGGAGCAGGCAATGAGATCACCAGAGACAACATAAAAGTGCCTGGATGATAAGAGGATAGTTTCTATTGATTTTAAAGCAGACACTGGAGGGTATTAACCATTGATGATAGCTGTACCCACCAAGGGTAGACTAGTGGCAGAGCAAGTAAGAACAAAGCAACCCAAAAGCAACATAAACACTGATTTAAAATTTATCTCATGTGATTTTGTTTCTATTGAAGTATCAATTAAATCTTAAATACAGTAAACCCTCATTTTAACGGACCAAATCTGATGTAGACCAAGATCATTGTTTCATGGAATGACTGCTAGACGCATGGAGCGAATGGTGCTTTTGAACCATGTAGGCCTAGATTAGTTGAAAGAAACAGCGTGGAAACACTGAGTCCACGACGACCAACGATCATCCTTACACTGGTTTTATCCTACACACTATGGATAATTCATAGTGTGTAGGACAGAACTACCACAGTGGTTCTATCTTTCCTCCCACATTGCATAGGCAAACACCATGGGTGCCCTGCCCATTGCCCCCACCTCCCCCTCCCCCCTCCCCCCCCCCCCCCCCCCTCCCCTCAGCAAAGACGTGCAGGCCTGCAGCCCAACTGGCTTCCACAAACTGAGCGAACCACTGTCCCATAGCACCAAAGACCTGGCCTGACCCCGACCCTGGTTGCCCTCCTGCGACTCCGCCAGGCACCCTGCAACACCAGCTCCACCTCATACACTCGGGACATCTCACAGTGTGTAGGATACAACCCAGTGAATTGGAGCAAACCCATGCTGGATATACCCAGTGCCCTGGAACAAACCCATGCTGCCACAGGGGGGTTTCACCACTAAATGACCAAGGACTTCTTATGCATCAGAAACACTCCTTAAGCAGGTCACATGTTGTCTATCTTGCTGTCCGGATGGCACAGTGGTGCAGCAGTAGAGTGGCTGCCTTACAGCGCCATAGATCCAGGTTCAATCCTGACTATAGGTGCTGTCTGTATGGAGTTTGCACATTCTCCCTGTGACCTCGTGGGTGTCCTCAGGGTGCTCCGGTTTCCTCACACATTCCAAAGAAGTGCACGTTTGTAGCTGCTGTAAATTGTCCCGACTGCATAGGATAGAATTAATGTAGGGGTGATCGCTGGTCAGCGCAGACTCGATGGACCGAAGGGTCTTTTTCCATGCTGTATCTCCAAACTAAACTAAACTAAATCTTGAGCTGCCACATTGTAAAATGTTAACTGTAGGGCTGGCAGATTTGACATGTAATGCATTGAAGGGTGGCACATTCTGTCCCCCTACTTGCTGAATCAGGGGCCTGAGAGCTGAAGTAAGCACCAAACACCCTGGACCATCCCACAAAGAGCAATGAGGTTGGTGGCTCACTTGGCGCATGTGGACAAATGGCCCATTCACTTGAAGCCCACACAATTCGTGGTGGGCGGGATGAGCCAGTTACTTAAAACCAAGATTTTCAATATAGTTCCATCAAATTTCTGCGAAATTTAAGCAGACATTTGTGCCACTCAAGAAAAAAGATGGTGCACGTATCTATTTATTTTGCTTTCTTCAGGAATTGCTTAATGAATGTTTCAACATCGGTGTAATTTCCACCATGTATGGTTTTCATCTTAAAACAGACAGAGCACCCACACACGTCGCTTAATCAAACTGTCTTGTGGTGCGCAGCGACACCCAGTGGCCAGATCTAAAACCACTTCTCAGTGCATTGAATCAAGATTAATGACATAACACTGTTCAAAGCATGTCAGAACAGCCATCGCTCGATGTGAGCACAATTCCTGGTGAAAATGTTATCCCCATAGGCAGTGTTGTCATAGATCATGATCATTTGAATGGAAAGATGACATCAATAGCAACTTGTATTTATGTACAAGAATGTTCCAAAGCACTTCACAAGAGTTTTATGAATCAAAATTTGACTCGGAGCTATAGAAGCAAATAACAAGACAGGTGCCAAAACCTATCACTTGCTAGCTCTTGCACCACCCTTTCCTCTTGCCTCTTCCTAGAGATATTACAGTATTCAATCTCCTTTTTACTCCACCTGTCTGAAGAAGAGTCGCAACCCAAAACATTGCCTGTCCATTTCCCTCAGATATGTGACCGGCTGAGTTCCTCCAGAAGTTTTTTTCTCTTTTCAAATAAATCAGTTTTGCAAACATGCTCAGAGAGGGAAAGAGAGTGAAAGGGGGAGAATTAAACCTGGGGCACTGGTGCTGTGAGGCATCACCTCTACTAGCTACACCTTTGTATCGCCCTTTTCCATATTTCCATGCAATTATTTAATTTAGTTAATAAATAAAGAAGCGGACTCATGGTAATAATGCCCTGCTCTTCTTTATACCCATCTTTTATCTTAAGTGAGAGTATACGGTGACTGGAGTGAAACATAATAATACAATCTGAACTTGGTTTAAACTAATACAAAGTTCTGATCTAGATTATGATATTGTAATGACAAATTAAGAAAATGGTTTATTGCCTTTAAATACAGGGGTGAACTGATTCTGTTTGCATTCTACTGTAGGATAGCAATGAGAACGTTGGTCTGAAGAAGAGTCCTGACCCGAAACGACACCTATCCATGTTCTCTCGGGATGTTGCCTGACCTGTTGAGTTGCTCCAGCGTTTGTGTCTTTCCTTGGTAAAGCAGCATTTGCAGTTCCTTGTTTCTACATTTTGAGAACTTTGGCCCTGCTCCTATGTGATTCAGATGAAACAATGCCAACTATCAACTTGCAGTTGAATTATAACCAGGCATCAAAACCAGAAACTGCATTTTAATGATACATATGGGAGATGATGTTTTTGGCTAAATTACCTGCTAATGCTCTTAAAGATCCCAAAGGGCTATTCATGTGTTTTAACAACTAAAGCCAATGCTACAGATAAATGTTCATTCATTGAGAAAACTCTGCAAATTATGTAATATTTGGAAACAGGAGAAATCACTGCAGGAAAATAATTAGTTTATTTTTTTACAAAACACTAAGAACTAGAGGAACTCAGCAGGTGAGGCAGCATCTGGGGAGGGAATGGACTGGCAATGTTTCACGTCCAGACCCTTCTTCACTTTGAAACATCAATCCCGAAAAACAAGGGACCAAATGGTCCCCTTCTGCACTCCAATATTTCCAATCCTCAAAGCTTTTGGTAATTCCTGCAAAACAGACATATGGACAAGTGGATTTTCTAAGAAGCTGGAATAAGAATGTTACTTGTCCAGAAGCTCTCTAATCTCCAATGAAACAAATGGGTCTATTGAAATGAAAGAAGTTAAAAATGAACCATTACCTAGAGATATTACAGTATTCAATCAAAGAAGTACCTAGTATTATAACATAAGACAATTTTAATCTAAATAATTCTCTCAATCTGTTCAAAAGACAAAATGCAAACCATGATAGTGCTTTCAGCTTTAGAGAGCTGCCGCCTGATTGAAAAGCTGTCTAAGCCTCAACACCTATAAGCTTTATTCAACATCCAGCAAACAAAAGACCCAAGACTTCCTCTTATTCTCTTTACTTTAAAAAAAAACTTTTGTTTTATCATGTTTTTCAGGTTGACAGTTTATTGAATGCATTTCAATTGAACACTTATTTTACGGTTGAATGTGTCAAGGACCAGATATTTTCAACATCTAAAAGTAAAGAGTTGATGGTTTGTGAGAGGAATATATAAAGTGTGACAACAAAGAGGTTCAATGTGGCGTCTTTCAATCGCACAGAACTTCTGCAATTCACTTCAGACAGTCATACAATGGTCTGAGAACAAATGAGAGGAAGTGAATTTACCAAAATGAAAATGCTACGTGCTATTGCTGTGAATGCAGGCGCTCTGCTATTTCTGCAACTGAGAGCTCTAGGCAACACAGGAAGGCTGCTGTCATGGATTATATTTCCAAAGACTCCAGCTAATTGGTTGTATATTACATGCAACACATGATCACATTGTGAAGGTCTGCAGTAAGCTCAGTTGGGGAGGATAAGGGGAAAGGACCAGAATCAGCTGATTGAACCAGCCTCCCTGAATTGTTCAAAAAGCCAGCTATATCCATTTAAGTTTCCAATTTTAAAACTCAGGCTTCAGTTTATGTTGCTCCTGAAAGTAAAATCATTTGTTGACAGAACCTGCATTAAGGGAAAAGTTTACTCTGGCAATTACTGGGCCTGGCTTGAGGAACCACATGGCCTACTTCTACTCTTCTTCTGTTCTAATGTTCTGATGATAGAAAAAGTATTATCACTGATTTTGAATTGCATGGACTGTGGAAGGATAAAACAAAATATATAGACCAGCCAGTACTTTCTGTTTTTTTACTTCACACTTCCAACATACTTTTTGTTTCTTGATATCTACTACTTGATTCCTGTTTTATCATATCATATCATATACATACAGCCGGAAACAGGCCTTTTTTCGGCCCTCCAAGTCCGTGCCGCCCAGTGATCCCCATACATTAACACTATCCTACACCCACTAGGGACAATTTTTACATTTACCCAGCCAATTAACCTACATACCTGTACGTCTTTCTATCCCTTAAGTGAACAGAGAATGATTTATTGTACTATATCATTACTGGGATGGGATGATCTGAACTTAAAATGCATTCATGCTCTGTGGCTCTATTTCACTTTGTACTGAGCCCCAGGAAACCTCTGCCCTGGGGCATCAAACTGAAAGCCCCTTTAATTCAATTCCAAATTTGCTCTTTATCAGAGACAAAAGAATCTGCAGATTCTGGAATCTTTATCAGACAGAAGAAGGGTCCCTACCCGAAACATCACCTATCCATGTTCTCCAGAGATGCTGCCTGACCCGCTGAGTTACTCCAGCATCTTGTGTCTGTTTTTGTAAACCAGCACCTTATCATATCATATCATATCATATATATACAGCCGGAAACAGGCCTTTTCGGCCCTCCAAGTCCGTGCCGCCCAGCGATCCCCGTACATTAACACTATCCTACACCCCACTAGGGACAATTTTTACATTTACCCAGCCAATTAACCTACATACCTGTACGTCTTTGGAGTGTGGGAGGAAACCGAAGATCTCGGAGAAAACCCACGCAGGTCACGGGGAGAACGTACAAACTCCTTACAGTGCAGCACCCGTAGTCAGGATCGAACCTGAGTCTCCGGCGCTGCATTTGCTGTAAAGCAGCAACTCTACCGCTGCGCTACCGTGCCGCCCTTGTTCCTTGTTTCTACATAAGAGAACAACTGATGTAGACTATGTCACCTATGTCCAAGGGGATCCATGAACCAAAGGCTGTGAGCTATTCATCAGCTGTAACGTTGTTAAATGAAGAAATATGGACCTTATAAAATTGTTCACACAACCTACTGGTTTCAGCTCTTTGTCTTCTGCAAGAACCATTTCAGTCTTACAATGGCATATCGCTTTTCTAAAATCACTCTGACTTGAGTTCTGTGTCCCAGAACTCATGTGTAGTCTCACCGTCCAGTGACTTGTTATCTCTGTTATTCTTATTCTTTGGCCTATTTTCACAGACAATGCCCAGTGAGACACACCTCATGCACATCCACCCCATCACCCACTGTTCTAAGCTCTATCATCAGTGTCTGTATCTGAGTTGGTGCCTGCAGCATTAGAATTGGTTCTCCACGCATCGTCATTTTCACTCTGTTTTTGCCCATTGTCCATTCTTGGGCAGGTTTCAGTTTGTGGGTTTTCTGAATAGGAAATGCAAAACGAATGGGGTTGTGGTGAAGAGTGAAGATGAAAGAAGCATGTACCTCTTCAGACCACAAGCAGTTCCTCAGCCAGATGTGGTTGGGCAAGGTGGATGTGGGAAGATGGACTAGATATGGGGTTGTGTTCATCCTAGTAGCTACAATCTCCCAGTGGTCGCAGCCTTTGTAATAGCCCATCTATCATAATAGCCAGCCTTGTGTCCTCATGCAGACTGAGAACATCCCAACATGCCTCTTCTCCTCTACTTGGTTCCGACAGCCCCTGCATCTGCACCACTACCTTCAGAAGAGAGGGAAATGTGTGAGAGAGTGTCATGCAATCTATTTATGTGAGATATTTAATCTCACCGAAAGAGAAACCAAATAATTTTAAATGAACCAATGTGATCATTTCACAATAGTTACCTCAATAGGCCCTTTCATATTGTGATTACTCTGCCATGATTCCCCTAGATTCAGTTCACAAACCTTGTAACCTACTCCCATCTCACCACCTGCTCATTTAATTAAGATAGCCTTGCCCCCACCAATTCCAAGAACACGTCTATGCCTTCTCAGGTGCTGCTCCACTGTTTTGTATGGTTTCAGGCAAGGGACTATGATGAGTCAGTGAGGATGTTATATTTTACAAGGAGAGTTTGAGAATCATTTCCTCTGTTTAGACTTCAGAGGTACTGTGTGGAAATAGGCCCTTTGGCACACCAGGTCACACTGACCAGTGATCACCCTATACACTAGGAACAAACATACATGAGGTCAAAGATTATTTTTGCTTGGTTGACCAACCTTGGTTGACTCCTTATGGAGTATTGTGATTTTGGTCACGATATTACATGATGTGGAATCTTTGAAGAGAATGCAGAAGAGGCTCTCAGCAGGGTGTTGCTTGGATTACCTAGAGTCATAGAGTCAAAGAGTAATCCAGTGTTGAAACAGGCCCTTCAGCCCAACTTGCCACACCGGCCACATGTTCCAGCTACACTAGTCACACTTGCCTGCATTTGGTCCATATCCATCCAAACCTGTCCCCCGTTGTGTTTGGCTGCCTGCCACTGTATGTTTCTCTTTTTTTTCCTAATCAGATGTGCAGCACTTTGGTCAACGTGGGTTGTTTTTAAATGTGCTATACAAATAAAATTGACTTGACTATCCATGTACCTGTCTAACTGTTTCTTAAATGTTGGGATAGTCCCAGCCTTAACTACCTCCTCTGGCAGCTTGTTTCATACACCCACCATCCTTTGTGTGAAAATGTTACCCCTCAGATTCCTATTAAATCTTTTCCCCTTCACCTTGAACCAATGTCCTGTGATCCTCGATTCCCCTACTCTGGGCAAGAGATTCTGTGCATCTACCCGATCTATTCCTCTCATGATTTTATACATCTCTATAAGATCACCCCTCATCCTCCTGCACTCCAATGATTAGAGACCCAGCCTACTCAACCTCTCCCTATAGCTCACAAACTTTATTTGTTGCAACATCCTCGTAAATCATCTCTGAACCCTTTAAAGCTTGACAATATCTTTCCTATATCATGGTACCCAGAATTGAACACAATATTCTAAATGCAGTCTCACCAACGTCTTTTACAACTGCAACATGACCTCCCAACTTCCATACTTCTATAGTCTGTTCTGAGATTGGCTCTTGGATCGTGGCTTCCATGTCATCGTGGAATTAAAACTAATTTCCGAGATTAACCAATGATGAGGTTTCACAACACGTCCACTTGGTTGGTGAAGCAGAAGGGTCTTGTGAGTTGCGAAGAGTCCTGTTCAATGGCAGGCTTTCCTCTTTCCAGATGAAAGAGATGGCTATGAATTTACACCAGAGGTATATCTCTGCCATGTTTCTTTGGGTACTTTGGGTCCTTTGGGTCCACCCCAGAGGCTCTGGGGTTTGTCATCTCTTATGCCAGCATAGTTCACTTAACTCTTACCATATGCCTTTCCACAACAGCAGTATCTCCAAAATCTGCACTTTATTATGAAGAAATGATAACTACAATAGGTATGAAATTACTGTGGAAACTGGTCACATCTACCCTCATCCTGCCAAATGCTTAAACAGGCAGTGTCTCTAAAGACAGGACACCACATGAGGCTGTTATGCTTCTCCTATTATGTTAAACCTTGCTGATATTTATATCGCTACAGTGCAGAAGGAATCTGTCTTTCATTTCCCCAAACAACTTTCCCCCATTAATGTAAAAGGAAGGAAACTTAATGAATTGCTTTAAAGACCACTTTAACTCATTGAGTCATAGAGCCACAGAGTCATGTAACATAGAAACAGGCCATTTGACCCACTGACTCCACGCTGAGCATCATGTATCCATTTACACTATTCCTACACAACTCCCATTTTATTTTTCTCTCGGCTCCCAACCCCATCCTCCACTTCTACCACTCACCAGCCCTACACACTAACTTACTGTGGCTATGTTGTAACTGAGTAAGATTTATGTGTCATGAAGCCAAGAGAAATTATCACACGCTGTCTGTCAGAGGATGAGAATGAGAAGAAATTCTGTGCTTGGAACAAAACCCACCGCAGGCACTCAGCAATGCAAGCAACAAGAAAGCTTGCAGGGGATGAACAGGAAACCAAAAAAGAGGAAGCTTTGATAGACACAAAAAGCTGGAGTAACTCAGTAAAACGGGCAGCATCTCTGGAGAGAATGGGCGATGGAAGCTTTGATGTAAAGCCATTGGTAGAAATGGGAAATTGAGGAAAAGTAATTTACTCCAGAAAAGAGGTGGGGATGTAGGCTGTCTAAAGGGTTGATGAAGGAGAAAATCATAAAACGAATGAACTCGTGAAGAGCCATTCTGTGCACTGTCAAGTATTGGGAGGTGGGAAGTAGGGTTACCCTGGAAAGCTTTACTTTAGTTGGCATGGACACAATGGACTGTCCTCCTGTGCTGTAAATCTGCAGGATTTGATGATTCTGTGGATGTGATGGGGAACTGAGACAGATTCCTTCAGCCCAAGCTAGACAAATCTCAGCAAGATTTAGCACAAGGACAGATGCCAGCCAACTGTGGATACCAATGCCTGGCCTTGCATCAAGCAAAGGACCCAACACTCTCCTCCAGGATTAATCAACCCGCCTGCACTTGGGTGAAATGACAGCAGTACAGAGTGCAGCAGAGAGGGAGCAGAGTTTCAGCTCCTGGAAGGAGATAACATGTTTCATCTTCATTTTCCTTATCTTCTCGTGCATGATTGTTATGACTTCTGAGTATACAGTGAACCCTCATTATAATGGACCACAGGGAGGGGGAACGGTGTCCATTATTGCTAATTGTCCGCTATAACCAAGTAAGTGATTACTGAGGAATAGAGTATCATTGCACAAGCAGTGTAAACAGAGAACTGCAGATGCTGCTTAATACATAATAGGACACAAAGTGCTGGAGTAACCAGGTCAGGGTGAAAGGACATTGACCTTCATTGTTAACTCTGTTTCTCCTACCAAAGACACTAACCTGCCTAACCTGTTTAGTGTCCAAAGTTCTTTTCAACATCTAAGAACGTATTTTTGTTACTGCAAGCTAAAAATACTAAATGCTGTTTGTTACATTGTTTAATGCAGTTAAGTATTGCTCAAAGCAATTGCTTGTCAATTTTGATGGCCTCTGCAGTGTAACTAGCAGCCTGTGTTTTTAAAGAGACCGTGGTCTCCGAATACTGTGGGGCATCTGTCCGCTGTAACCAAAATCTGTTATAGAAAAGTCAGTAATAATGAGGGTTTACTGTGTAGTGACTGGATTTTTCTGGAGAGAAAAATTCATAGGTGTTCCTCTATTTGAAATATTGAGAGAACTAAATGAGAAGAGGAAGGCGGAACTGGATCGATGCCACCTACAGAGATGAATCACACACACAATTCTAGAAATTATAGCGACTTTAATATCTTAAAACACACAGTTGGTTAGAATCATTCCCAATAAATGATTATTAAATCTGCTTTTACATTGAGAATTCATTGAAGGGGATATAAAGATGAGAGCAAAACCTTAAGAAAAGTTTTAAGAATCATCTTCAATAAGGAGAGAAAGCTGTTTATTAAGCTGAGACAGTTAGTAAGGGAATTCTAGAGCAGTAGGTAGCTAGCTCTTGGCATGTCCTCCTAACGGTGAAGCAAAAATGATACAGGAATGACTAAGAAGTCAAAGTGGGAGAGAGCAAATATCAGAAAGCCCTAGGAATGGAATAAAAACAGAAAATGTTGGAAAAACCCAATGAGTCAGACAGTATCTGTAGTTAGAGAAAAAGTTAATGTTTCAGGTCAGAATCGAGGAAAGAAACTAATTAATAGAGTCATGGAAACAGGTCCTTCAGCCCAACCTGCCCACACTGGCCAACATGTTCCATCTACACTAATCCCACCTGCCCACGTTTGGTCCATTTCCCTCCAAACCTGTCCTACCCATGTACCTGTCTAACTGTTTCTTAAATGTTGGGATATTCCCAGTCACAATTACCTCCTCTGGCAACTTGTTCCATGCACCCGCCACCCTTTGTGTGAAAAAGTTACTCCTCAGATTCCTAATACGGTACTCTGAAGCACCAATTACCACTTTTGATTGTTGCAGTTGACATACGAAAGAAATGTGTGTGGTCTACAATATGTACATCTGATGATTGGATCTAAATGAAGAAGCATGAAAAATATGTTAACCACAGAACAGTACAGCACAGGAACAGAACCTTGATCTCACAATATCCATACCGAACATGATGACAAGTTAAACTAATCTCCTTTGCCTGCACGTGATACAAACGTTGGGCCGATGGTAACGGTGAGGAGGAGGAGGAAAGGTATAACATGCAGGGAAGTACGGATGGTTTGGTGAACAGGGCCAACGGATAGCAAATTGATTGTAATTCGGAGAAGTATGATACTTTCCATTTGGGAGGCTCTTGAAGGCAAAAGAATATGAGGAAATTGAGTTGTGTGGCTGAACAGAGGACCTCTAAGGTAACAGGATAGGTCAATAAAGTGGCTAAAATGGGCACAGGAAGTACTTTTGTTTATTAGTTGAGAATGTAAGGGCAGGGAGGCTCTGCTAGTCTACAGGTTAGGTACTGCACAGTTCCGTGTGTTTAAAAAGCAATGATCTGCAGGGCCACGGTGCAAGTACTGGAAGGGGGAATTAGTTGGGATAGCTCTTTTTTTGATCAGCCCGTACATGAAGGACCGAATCACCTCTCTCTGCATCGGAATTATTCTAGGTTTCAATGATTTCCTGAGTCAGCTTATTTTTAATGTCCTGGCATTGTTAATACATTGAAGTGGGGGGGGGGGGGGGTTTGTCACCTTTGGGGCCTGAGACACTGTTACTGTAAGGTTTCTGAGCCTCCAGCAACTTTTTAAAAAAAGCAAAGCACGGTGAAAAAGAAACCCACTGCATATGGTCAACCAATCTCGGACAGCTCTCCGTGCCCAGCCCCAGGTACATCATCGCGGCTCTGAAATAAGAGTGAAGTCTACTTTGGAACCAGGTGCCTTGGCTGTTATCCTGTCCCTGAACTCTGTCCCACGGGCGTGGGGAAGTGTTTACTCGTTGGGCCGAATTAGTTGCTCATGGACGGCGAAGCGTCTCTGGGGAGAAGGATTGGGTGAGGATTCTTCAGCCCTCGGGTAGATTACAACAACTTAATTCCACCCGATCTTTACGACTTGGCTGCAATGATCCACACTCTGTCACCATGACCCTGGCTCAGACACTGGATAATCTGCCCGCCGTTGACTTGCAAGTACTTCCGTGTTTTACAAAGTCTCGGCGTAAATACGCAATGGAAACGAAACAAACGTACAACGAAAAAGCCGAGGGGAAATCGAAACTGAAGGTTTTCAATAATCCCAGCACTGTCGCGGACCAAGGCAGACGATACACAGCCTGGATGCCTGGAGCTCTGTCTCCCGACCCACCGCTGGCCGCTCATTGAGGGGATTGGGACCTCACCCACTGAAAGATGCAGGGCGCTGGGGAAGGTCCAGGTCGGTTCCTATGCTTCACTTACATGGTCGAGATATGTTTGTTCCTATTGTCTTGAAATGTCACGAAGGCACCAGGAACTGCAGATGCTGGAATCTTGAGGGGGAAAAAAACACAACGTGCTGGAGTAACTCAGCGGATCAGGGAACATCTGGGGAGGAAATGGACAGAAGATGTTTCAGGACGGGACCTTTCTTCAGACTGAGTGTCGTTAGGGGGGGAGGAGGGGGAGGGGGAGATACTGCTCGACCTGCTGAGCTACTCCAGCACTTTGGATCTTGAACGATCAGTTCCTTTGTAAACGTAAACCAACAAAAAGGGAACGCGTGAGAACAAAAACGTTGTTTTTGTTTATCATAAGTGGCATATTATATGTGCCAGGGTGAGAGATAAAATGGCTGAATAGTAATGTAGAAACAAAGAACTGCAGGCGCTGTTTACAACAAAAAAAATGGCAGTGGGGAAGATTCCAACAAGGGGACATAACTTCAGAATTAAGGGATAAAAGTTTAGGGGTAACATGAGGGGTAAGTTCTTTACTCAGGAATGAGCTTCCGGTGGAAGTGGTGGAGGCAGGCTCGATTTTATTATTTAAGAGTAAATTGGATAGGTATATGGATGGGAGGGGATTGGAGGGTTATGGTCTGAGAGCAGGTAGATGAGACTAGGTCAGAGAAAGTGGTCGGCGTGGACTGGTAGGGCCGAACGGGCCTGTTTCCGTGCTGTAATTGTTATATGGTTATAACGCGCTGGAGTAACTGGAGAACATGGATTGGTGATGTTTCAAGTCGTGGGCTTTCCCCAGACCTCTTCAGTAACTCATCTCCTGAGTGCAGGGAGGTCGGGAGTGTGCACAGGACTTGTATCTTTCTGCTGCAATAACAGGAGGGGATGGTGCAAATGCTGAGCAGCTTGTTCAGTGGAGAGAGATGTAGACAAGAACTGCAGTTGCTGATTTATACCAAAAATAGACCAGTGCCTGGTAGATCCATTGTTGGCCGGGAAGGTGTGGTCCCAAAAGAAACAATACAGAGAACTGTGGACCTGGTAAAACAACAAGGGGGGAGGGGAGGGGAGTATGAGACAAAGTTACTTAAATGTAGAGAATTCAATATTCATACCGCTGTCCTCCAATTTGCGTGTGGCCCCCACTCTGGCAATGGTGATGGCCCAGGCTGGAAAGGTCAGTATGGGATTGGCAAGGGAAGTTGAAATGGTTGGCAGCCGGGAGATCCCGTAGGCTCCAGGAGTGCTCATCGAGAACACTGGATACAGTAGATGAGGTTAGAGGCAGTACATTTGAACCTCTGTCTCACCTGAAAGGACTGTAGGAGTCCCTGGATGGAGTCACGAGAGGAAGTATCAGGACAGGTGTTGCATCAACTGCGGTTGTGGGGAATAGTACCTGGGGAGGAGGAGGTGGTATGGGTGGGAAGGGATGAGTGAACCAAGGATTTGCAGAGGGAGTGCTCCCTGTGGAAGTTGGAAAAGGGTGGAGATGGGAAGATGAATTTAGTGGTGGAATCCCTTCGGAGGTGACAGAAATGTCAGAGGATAATGTGTTGGAAGCGGAAGCTGGTGGGATGAAAGGCGAGGACCAGGGGAACTCTGTCCTTGATGCACCTGGGGGGATGAGGAGTGAGAGCAGAATTACAGGGCACAGAGGAGACACATGTGAGGGCCTCATCTATGACAGAAAGGGGGAAATCTATGTGAGCTGAGGAATGAGGACATCTCAGATGAGGGCAGGGTGAAAGTTAGTGGTGAAGTTAATAAAGTCCATGAGTTCTGCATGTGTGCAGGAGGTTGCCCCGATGCAGTCATTGATGTAGCAGAGAAAGAGTTGAGGGATAGGGCCAGTGAATGCCTGGAATAAGGGCTGCTTGACATAGCCGACAAAAAGACAGACACAGCTTGGGTCCATGCAAGTGCCCGTGGCTACGCCTTTGATTTGGCGAAAGTGGGAGAAATCAAAGGAGAAGTCGGTGAGGATGAGGACAGCTTCCACTAGGTGGAGGAGAGTGTTGGTCGAGGGAGATTGGTTGGGTCTTTGTTCAAGGAAGAAACGAAGGGCCTTGAGGCCTTCCCTGTGGGATATGGAAGTGTAGAGGGACTTAAAGTCCATGGTAAAGATGATTGAATGGGGGCCTGGAAAACAAACGTTATTGAAGAGTTGAAGGGCGTGCGAGGTGCCCTGGACGTAGATGGGAAGGGATTGGACAATGGGGGATAGGATAGAATTGAGGGACTTATAGTTCCTGAGAAGAGCTGGCATCTGGCCTCAGTACGGTGGAGGTCAGCCCACCAGACTACAACAGCACCTCTCTTGTCAGGGATTGTTGTGAAGTGAGCAGAGGGCTTCGCAATCGTTGGGGATGAGAACTAGTTTATGTTCAGGGTCAATGACTTCCTTTAGATGAGGATTTCCTATTTTTCAAATTTTCAGCATATGCAGTATTTCGATTTCATTTCTCAGATTCGGTGGTTCCTTAAACCAGCTGTCACATTGGAATGGGAAAAAAGAAATTGCAAGTGCTTGTTGATAGAAAAAGGTCAGGCTACATCTCTGGAGGATATGAACAGGTTGCATTTTGAGTAGGGACCCTTCTTTAGTGATTGTAGTTGTGGGGAGAAAGCTGAGACAAAGATCCACCTGCACCTCCTCCAACCTCATCTATTGCATCCGCTGCTCTAGATGTCAACTTATTTACATCGGCGAAACCAAGCGCAGGCTCGGCGATCGCTTCGCTGAACACCTGCGCTCGGTCCGCATTAATCAAACTGATCTCCCGGTGGCCGAGCACTTCAACTCCCCCTCCCATTCCCAGTCTGACCTTTCTGTCATGGGCCTCCTCCAGTGCCATAGTGAGGCCCACCGGATATTGGAGGAACAGCACCTCATATTTCGCCTGGGCAGTTTGCAGCCCAGTGGTATGAACATCGACTTCTCCAACTTTAGATAGTTCCTCTGTCCCTCCCGTCCCCTCCTCCTTCCCAGATCTCCCTCTATCTTCCTGTCTCCACCTATATCCTTCCTTTGTCCCGCCTCCCTGACATCAGTCTGAAGAAGGGTCTCGACCCGAAACGTCACCCATTCCTTCTCTCCCGAGATGCTGCCTGACCTGCTGAGTTACTCCAACATTTTGTGAATAAAAACCTTTGATTTGTACCAGCATCTGCAGTTATCTTCTTATACTAAGCTGAAACATGAGGTAGGGGCCGGACAAAGGATAGCAAGTGACAGGTGGGTAGAGGTGAGAGGGATTTTGATTTGCAGATGGGTCGACAAAGGCTAGAGAGAGAAAGAAGTAAAAGGTGTAAGATAAGAAGAGAATGAAATGTGAAGTCAGAGGAAGGGATACATGAGGAAGAGGACGGGAGAAGGAGCAGGATAGTGGGGGGAATGGGTGCATATCCAGGCAGGTCACAGGGAACAGAAAGGGGAAATAAGGATCCATTTCTCCCACTATCCCACTCTCATGAAATAAGGTTGGAAGATATGAATATATTTATTAATAATGTTGGTAGATAGTAGTACATTCACAAACATTCAATAGCAGTGAAAGACACAAAGCTTTGGAGTATCTCAGCAGGTTAAGCAGCATTCCTGGAGAACATGGATAGGTAACACTTCGGGTCAGGACCCTTCTTCAGATTCAGACATCTGAAGAAATGTTCCGTCCTGAAATGTCACCTATCCATGTTTTCCAGGGATGCTGCCTGACCTGCTGAGATACTCCAGCATATTGTGTCTTTCTTGGTAAACCAGTGTCTGCAGTTCCTTGTTCCTTCAATAGTAGTGACTGCTTTGATAGCTGGTGAGCTGAGGGTGGAGCAGTACCAGCTGTGTTCTGTGTGAGCAGCCAGATGCCTTGCTGAGGCATCCTTTGGAGTGCATCCACCGTGCTGAAGTGCCCAGTATCCAGCACTTGGTGCAAGCAACCACGGTGACCCAGGGCAGGGTCAGGGCAACAGATGACCTGCCTCGATGTAAAATAGCATAGTTGTATAATTTTTATTTAATTTGACAAAAAATAACCTGAAGAAATTGTAATTTAATTCAAGGTGAAGAAACAAAGATGAGCAAATCCTGCGATCTACCACACAATGTGACAGAGTGGACCAAAGAGCACGTAAAATCCTGGGTGATTGATCAACTGAAACTTGATCAGAAATATGGCGAAATACTGTACAATAAAGATGTCAGTGGAGTGGTGTTGGTGGAGCTTAAGAAAGCAAACATAATTGAAATGGGCATAAAGGCTAAACCAGCCTTCGTGATGATACGTAAACGTGATGAATTCATCAAACAGTCAAAGAAAACCACAAAGCAAACAACTATTGAAAATCTCCTTCCTACAGGTGCAGGTGGTTCTGCTTGTAAGACACCTGAGGTTGGTGATGCAGAGGGCCAGAACAATAAATCAGTTACCTCTAATTTAGCAATGAATCCATCACAACAGCATCACAATACGAAGAGCAGACCTGGATCCAACAGTGCTACAGACAAAGTAGCACAACCTAATGCCAGCTCGACAAAATCAGGGAAAAGTGAGATCAAACGACAAGAATGTGCACAACAGATGACTGACACTGTTGCAAAGACACAGTCTGACGCTGAATCAGGAGCCAGAACATTTAACCTGCAATCAAAAGAAAACATCGCAAAACCACAATGTGAACCATATCCATTTGACCAACGTCACATAGGTTCAAGGTATATACAGAACTATATCCTTCCTCCTGAAACAGGACCCTCCAATCTAATAGACCCAGTGCATGAGTTTAAGCTTTTTAATTTGCCTGAGAATGCAACAAATGAGGAGGTGAAGAAAGATATGATGAAGAAGTTTAGCAATGAAGTTTTTAAATTCTCAGCTGCATGTATGAATGCCAGAACAAATGGGACCATCCATTTTGGCGTAGGGGACACCAAAAGTGGATACGGACATGGTGAGATTATTGGTGTATCTGTGGAGAGCACAGAAAAATATGTTGATTGCCTTTCCAACAGTTTTGTGGTTTACTTCGATCAGAAGGATGTTGCAGATGCAAAAAATTGCATTCGACCACCCAGATTTGTGGAGGTTTTGAATCCAAATCAAACTTTGTTAGGAAGGTTTGTAATTGAAGTTGACATTGTACCAAGTTCCTGCACTTGTGAGTCTACGTTGTATTATATTCACATGTTGACTAAACCTGACAATAAATGGATGAAGAGTAAGGAGAAACACTTATTCATACGTGATGGAAGCAGCTCCAGAGATATACTGGGAACTCAAAATATCACAGAGAGAGACGCAGAGCACAGAAAAATTCTCATTGAGACATTGGTAGACTTGGTAAAGAGACGAAAACTTGCTGAAGAGAAACCACAAAGGCCAACAAAGAATCAAGAGGGCTACAAGCTGACTAGGATGATTACAGGTGGATCAGACATGCTCGATTCATCCTACTATGAATGGTACATATTGGTTACAAACAAATCACTGCAGAATCAAACTCGGCATTTTGCGTTTCTAAATGAAATTAATTGGTTTTGTGTGCTGGAATATGATCCTGATTCTGTGACCAGTGGTACATGTCATTCTTATCGTAAAGTAAGAATTGCGAATCTTCACTTCCCTCTTCATTTTCAAGATATTGAAACATCAATGAGTGAAAACATTGAAAAACTTAAATTGTATAAGCAAACGAGCTGGATCTTTTGTAATGGAAGATCAGACCTTGAAGATCAGACATTCAAGCCTCTGCCGCCGAAACAGTGGTATAAAGAACAAGCTGCAGACGTCAGGAAATTAGTTTCATTTCTGTGCCGACCAGATATAATGCCAAAGGGGAAATTTCTGGTAGTATTTTTGCTATTATCTAAAGTAGAAGAACAAAGAGATCCTTTCCTTGAAACTTTCTGTTCATTTTACCAAGAACTAAAAGGGGCAGAAGACATAATGTGCATCTGTGAAAGTGAGCAGACATTCTTGCGCTGGAAGGACCTCATGCAGTGCACATGTGATTCGCAGGAAGTTACAAATAGATGTGTTTCTGCCTTAAGCATTAAAGAAATCAATGATACAATTCTGAAATTAAAGTCAGTCACTCGGTCCACAAGGCGATTCTTACCCTCGGCATCTTCAGGGTCTACTGTTCTTCAACAGAAAGATGAGGAACTCTTGACTGCACTGGAAGTCCTGTGTGAAAATGAATGTGAGGAAACAGATATAGAAAACGATGGAAATCGGTTTAAGGAATTTCAAAAATCCATGGAAGAACAATTTTACAGAGGTGGCAAAGCATCGTGGTGGAATTTTTACTTTTCTACAAAAGTGCCATTTATCAAACGAGACCGTTACGTCCCTCTTATTGAATTAATTAATGCAACATCATCCTCTGAAAAATGTGTGAAGATTATCAGTTTGTTTCATCATCCAGGCTGTGGTGGGACAACTTTGGCCATGCATGTTTTGTGGGATTCAAGAAAAAGGTTTAGATGTGCTGTACTCAGGAACAGTAAAGAAGACCTTATAGAAATTGGAAGACAAGTCATTGATCTGGTTACAAATGGTGCTTCCTACAACTCTGATTACTTACCTGTATTACTTTTGGTAGATGACTTTGAAGAATTGGAAAATGTGCGTGTGTTACATAACTCAATTCAAAGTGCTGTTGCGGAGAAAGGTCTACGCATTGAGTGCCCGTTGGTAATTATTTTAAACTGCATGCGATCACAGGATCCAGCAAAAAGCTCAAAAATGAATCCGTTGGACAGTATTGCTCTAAAACATTTATTGACTATTGCAGAGCAACGATTATTTGAGGTAAAACTTGAGGAAATTGAAAAGCAACATACAAAACCTGAAGATTTCTACTCTTTCATGATCATGAAGAGTAATTTTGACGAAAAGTACATTGAAAATGTAGTCCATAATATTTTAAAGGACTTAGATGTTGCAAGCAAACAAGCACAGCTGATCTCATTTTTAGCTTTGCTAAACTCATATGTTAAAGATTCTTCAATATCAGTTTCAAAATGTGAAGCATTCTTGGAATTTGGACAAGTAAAGAACACATTTTGGGGTCCTCAAAAGTTTGAAGATGTAATAGGCATTTACTTTACCCTACTTATTAACACGGAAGTGGAAGAGTTTGGAAGATACCAGGGCATTCGGATCATCCACCCATTGATTGCAAATCGCTGCTTGGAAGAATTGAAGAGTTCTTACAATCTTCCCAAGAGCCAGATTGTCATTATGATGCTAAATAAAAACATCTTTCTCCAACGTGGAATTGGAAAAGAGAAACTTCTACAAGACACATACAGTATGTTGCTCACCAGACAGCGAAAAGAACATGGAGATGAAGCAGATACTCTGTTCTCTCCTTTAATTGAAGCAATACAGAAGGAAGAAGGAAGTGATCAAGTCATAAATGTTTTGACTGAAGCATCAAACAAGTTTGACCGCAATCCCTTCATTTCACAGGCATTGGCAAGACACTTATATCTGATTAAAAAGGATTTTGATTCAGCACTTGAATGGGCTTTAAAGGCTAAAGATAAGTTAAATGACAATTCATATATCAGAGACACACTGGGCCAAGTTTTTAAAAGCAAGTTAAAATACAGGATGGACTCGATTGAAGCTGACAAGAAAACTGTGGTGACTCCTAGTCAACTGAGAGAGCTCTTGGGCCTTGCGCAATCTGCTTCAGAAGCTTTCAGAGAATCCCAGCAACTGACAGAAATGAAGGAGGATAGAGCTTACTGGCTGGAACGGAGGGACAGATTAAAATCTGATGTTTACAATACTTCAGGTTATTTAGGAGAGATTGAAGTTTCTCTGTACGTTATAGACATTATCAGAATGATCCCATTCTTCCGTGGGAAGAATAAAATAAATAAAGAGCAATTAATGTGTTTCCTCTCGGGGAACATGAATCTTCAGCACATTGAAAAGGGAAACGTTGATGAAGAGTTATGTTCAATTATTGCAGAATATAACCAATACCTGATTAATATTCAGATATCTATGAAAAAGGCTTTTGACTTTTTTGAAGATTATTTTGTCTATTTTAAAACGAAGAACATTGAGAGAGAATCAGCTGAATTTAGGATTCGCAAAAAAGTTTCAGATTGTTTTCATAAATACACTGAAGTATTTTATTTATCACAGTTGGAAAAGATCTCAGCAAGGGAGAGCAAGCCCAAACTCAGCCTAACACTGGAGCTGGAAGATCACAAGAAGTTCTTAGAGCTCCACAAAGCAGACCGCTTTGCCGGTTTGCTTGAGTTCCTAACGAATAATCATGACAGAGGGGATAAAATGGAAGAAATTGTTAGTAAGTACAAATTCATTCTCCAGAATTCAACAAAGAATAAATTATCAAAAGAGAAACAAAACTTCATCTTGGCCAACATTGTGCTTCACTGTATTAAACCAAACTCTGAGAAAATTGAAACTTATGATCAACTTAGAGAACTTTTGAAGGAAGTACTGAAAGACGTGGGGTTTGATTGTGGTTACATTGAACCGTATTTCTTGGGTTCCTTATTATTTTGGCCAACAAAAAAAAATGAAATTGATGAAAATTACCGATTTCTTCTGAAATGCATAACAGTGACCAAGCAGTTATTTAGAGGGCGGTATGCACGAATGAGTCGTTCCAAACATCCTGTTGCACATTTCTACCTCAGCAAAAGAGAAGGGTTGAAGAGATTTGCTCACAAAGCAGAAATTGATCAATATTTTAACAAGGTGCGATACCTCAATTCCTTATGGCAGTCTGGAGAGATCTTGAAAGCAAATGAAGTCAAAAAGCTCCTCCTTCGCATGAAAGGTACAACAGGGGAGGATAACAAGGTGCACATTGAGTTTGGCAGTATCAGAATTCCTGTGAGACCTGTACATTTGGGCAAGCTGAGAAGTGGTCTCAGCATTGAGAATGTATCCTTTTACTTGGGATTCTCGATGGATGGACCTATAGCATATGACATTGAGACGACAGATTAGGAGTTCCAGATATGGAGTGTGGGCTAACATTGGTGCACCACCTCTTACATAATTTTCTATCTGACAGATACAATAGTGAGATATATTCTCAAATAAGAATAGTGAAGGAAACCTGTGGGTGGTGTGTTCCTCTGTATCTACTTCCCTGGATCTTCATAAGTTCATAAATCATAGGAGCAGAATTAGGCCATTCAGCCCATCAAGTCTATTCTGTCATTTAATCGTGGCTGATTTATCTTTTCCTTTCAAGCCCATTCTCCTGCCTTCTCCCTATAATGTTTGACACTCTTACTAATCAAGAATCTGTCAATCTCTGCTTTAAAAATACCCAATGACTTGGCCTCCACAGCCGTCTGTGGCAATTAATTCGACAGATTCACCACCCTCTGACTAAAGAAATTCCTCCTCATCTCCTTTCTAAAGGTATATCCTTTTATTCTGAGGCTGTGCCCTCTGGTCCAAGACTCTCCCGCTAATAGAAATACCCTCTCCACATTCTATCCAGGCCTTTCACTATTTGGTAAGTTTCAATGAGGTCACTCCTCATCCTCCTAAACTCCCAATGAGTACAGGCCCAGTGCTGTCAAATGCTCATCATCCTTGGGATCATTTTCATATACCTCCTCTGAATCCTCTCCAACCCAGCACTTCCCCCTTAGATATAGAGCCCAAAACTGCTCACAATACTCCAAATGCAGTCTGACCAGTACCTTATAAAGCCTCAATATTATATCACTGGTTTTATATTTAAGATCTCTCGAAATAAAGGCTAGCATTGCATTTGCCTTCCTACTGATTCAACTTGCAAATTAACCTTTTGGGAATCCTGCACCAGCACTCCCAAGTCCCTTTTCACCTCCGTTTTCTGAATCCTCTCACTATTTAGAAAATAGTCTATGCTCACCCAAACTGTCCAAGTTCTGCTTCCTTTACACTACCAGCTCCTCCACCTATGTTCATATCATCTGCAAACTTGGCCACAAAGCCTTCAATTCCCTCACCCAAATCATTCATAAACAACATGAAGAGTAGCGCCCCCAGCACCAACCCCTGCAGAACACCAATCTTTGCCTTCTGCCATCCACCCAACCGTACATCCATGCTAATACCATGGGCTCTCATCTTCCAGTGCAGCCTCGCATGCTGCACCTAATCAAAGGCCTTCTAAAAATTCACATAAACAATATCTACTGACATCCTCATCCTCTCCTTTTTCTATCCTGCTATTTACTTCTTTAAATAATTCCAGCAGATTCGTCAGGCAAGATCCCCCCTTCAGAAAACTATGCTGACTTTGGCCTATTTTATAATGTGCTTCTAACTACTTGGAAACCTCATCATTTACAATCTGTGGTTGCTGGAACAACAATCATTTTACAGGGCCTAAAAATAATATGGCTAAATTGAGTTTAAATTAGAATTGTCTTAGGTGTTGGAAGATCCAGAATACAATGCCTAGTCCATCGTGCAAATTAGCCTTCATCTACACTTGATGATGCCTCGGCAAAACAGCCAACATAATCAAGGACCACTCACATTGCAGTCATTTTCTTTTCTCCCCTGAAAGCACATGGCATCAGATTCATGAACAGCTTCTTTGCCACTGTTATTAGACTCTTGAAAGGACCTCTCATATGCTAAGGAGGAATTCCCAATCTTCCAATCTACGTCGTTGCAGCCTTTGAACTTTGTTATCTGCACTTTCTCTGAAGCACTTTATTCTACACACTTTTATTTTATTATTTTTCATATTTCAGATACAGTGCGGAAACAGGCCTTTTCGGCCCACCAAGTCCGCACCGCCCAGTGATCCCCGCACACTAACACTATCCTACACACACTAGGGACAATTTTTACATTTACCCAGTCAATTAACCTACATACCTGTACGTCTTTGGAGTGTGGGAGGAAACCGAAGATCTCGGAGAAAACCCACGCAGGTCACGGGGAGAACGTACAAACTCCTTACAGTACAGCACCCGTAGTCAGGATCGAACCTGAGTCTCCGGCGCTGCATTCGCTGTAAAGCAGCAACTCTACCGCTGCGCTACCTGATGCACTTGGGGATAGTATGATTTGCCTCGCTAGCATTTATATTATGGTACACGTGACAATAATAATCTAATACCAACAGAAAAATGTACTTGTTGATTATTCAGCATTTGCTTTCTGGTATTAAGAATCACTGGAAGTGTGTAACAGATCACTTCAGTGCTTCAAAAAGGAAAGGCATGTTACCAATTTGGGTCTATCTTTTTATCACAGCTTCATCTCAAGCAAAGCCCAGCACAATACTTTTAGCACTTGCATTTTTAATTCCATGTTGTGGGATCGGTTTTTGAAAATTACGGGGATATAATTTTTTATTTCAGCAAGATTTTTTAAATTTCATATGGATTTGTAAATGAGGTTTTGGTAACATTAAAAGATTGATTGTAATCAACTAATAAACAAAGTAATGGCAGAATTATAATTGTACTTTTCATTTATTTTAGAAAATAAAAATGATATTTATATATTGGAATGGTATTCATATGTAACAAATTTTGTTTTGACAAAACTGAATTAAATTTGATCTCATTAGACAAACAGAAAATTAGCTTTTCATGGAAGGAAACTAGTTAATTAACAATGCAACTATTGAAGGGTGGGTTGGTAATGAAGATTTGATTCCCACATGAATCAAATGTATAAATGAAAAGGCCTCCAAATTTAGGGAAAATCGTAAAATGATCGTACTCATAGCTAATTTCTGTAATCTAAGCAAGTGACCGATATTCATTTGTCCTCAAGGTTTTTGGCACATGGTGTGAAATGAGTTGCATGTGTGACACATTCACAATTAGTTCAAATACCTCTAATTCCATTAATTGGTAGGTCCTGGGGGATTCACAAAATGGCTTTCATTAGAAACAGAATTGCTCAGGGTGCAGCAAGTTTATTGTGGACAATTGACCAAAGGAACTGCATCTATCCATCAGCTCTCGTATCTTCAGATAAGTTGGTTCCGCAATAAATTAGGAAGTATTTAAACTATAAGTTCAGTTTAATTACACCTGGACCTCTGGAGAGTTTTTTGATTATTAAATCAGTGTGATGTCTCTTGTAGAAGATTCCACCTTTGTCTCAGGATTGATAACTCATTTGTTGTCCATGTTTATCTACATGAAAAACAAACTGCTGGAGGACCTCAGCAGGTCAGGCAGCATCTGTGGAGGGAAATGGAGAGATTATGTTTCAGATCAGGACTCTCCTTCAGACTAATTCCAGCATCTGCAATCTCTTATATCTCCTTGAATCTACACAAACTCTTGTAAGGGAGTAGTGCAATTAAATCTCCTGAGACTTTGGTAATTAACTTGTTCTTCATTGACATGAACATTCAATTTAACTGGAGATGTGCAAGATATGGAAATTCAAGTACACTCAAAAATAACTGCATCCATGTGAGATTATATACCACACTTAATTTGAGGTTTCAGTTTACATTGTCTGCCTAGGAAATGGATGTAGGTTTGCCTGGCATGGTTCAAGACAGCCATGTTGATGGGCTCTCCATGTTATTTGATTTTGCAGGTCATAATATATTTTCTTGCCAACAGCAACATAGTAGGTTTTGCACATTTGGTGGTCCAGGTGTACATTTAATGTCTGGAAGATGTTTGCCAGTGTTTTGAGCTGTTGAAGTTGCCATCATGGATTAAGAATCTATTACCCTGTTGCTAGCTCTAGCTAAAGCTACATGCAGTGAAACAATAGTGTATATTTGATTTGTATGCACAATATAGGCATCACTGGTGGGACCAGCATTTATTGTCACTCTGAAATAACCTTGTGAAACTGCTGATAAGCCGCCCTCTTGGAAGTCCGTAGTGCGTGTGTGATGAAAGTTGTCCTTTATCGTGGACTCCGTGGTACAGTTGGGAATGAGGGAAATGCAAGATGTTTAACTGCCTTAATAAAGAATATGAAGAAAAGGGCAGAGTGCCCAGCTTGATGTGGGCAATGGATTCAGACGTATCAAATTCACTCTCAGGCCTAATGACCTGATAAAGTTCTCCACATGACACCTGCGTGCAGTGAACTAAACTGGGAGAACTGATCGGAAGACTTATCAAGCAAGTCACATTTCAGCCAACATCCACCACAATCCTTGGGGACTTCCTGCCCCAATGTCAGGACAAACCCATCAGATGTGGCAGTGCATTAAATGAGAGTCAATAAATTGCAAATACTGGAAATCTGAAATAAAAACAAAATACTTGAAATGCTCAGTTGGTCGGACAGCATCGTTGAAAAGAGAACAAAGCTAACATTTCAGGTTGAAGATCCTTCATTGTAACTGGGAAGAGGAAACCCCATTTTGTTTACATTGTAGAGAGATTGGCTAACGGGGACATCTCTGATACCGTAAGGCTCGATTTGCTGTGGGTTGTTCTTGCTGTAAACAAGATTACCTGACCAATGAGTTAGTAAGAGCAGTCAGAACAAGAGAGAACTGTATGTATTTGAGAGAGAGAGAGAGAGAGAATGAAATAAAGGAACATAAAAGTTGAGAAATTACATTTTAGGACATGCTCAATTGTTCAGACTGCTAATGGAGAGAGAAAACCCGAGTCAATATCAAGGATGGATTGGCTAATCCTGATATGACAGAAGGTGAGTAACCTGGAATTGTTAAATTCAGTATCGACTGGAAAGCTGTATTATATCCAGATGGAAGCTGAGGTGCTGCTCCTCACGTTTATGGTGAGCCTCGTTAGAACGGTGCATAGACTGTACATTGTTCTGCAGCTTTGCAATCTTGTTAAATGGGATGGATTCTGAACAGATTTGGCAATTCACCCATGTGGAGATGTAGACCAGCAGCAGAAGTACAGACTGCTCTAACCTGTCACCTGAAGCCTGGAATAGTGTCTACCATTTACAATGAAGCCATGCGATTAACCTTGGTTCATTGGGAAGTGCAGGAGACCATGTGGGTGCAGCACCAGGCATATCTAAAAATGAGCCTCCAGCTTGGTGCAGTTGCAGCACGAGACTGCACGTGTGCTGAGCATCAAAACAGCATCAAATAATCAGGGCAAAGTGTTCCCTCAACCCATAGATCAGATCTACACTCTGCAGTACTGCCATACAGTATCTTTAGTTTAGAGATACAGCGCGGATTCAGGCCCTTCGGCCCCACACACAAACACTATCCTATACGCTAGGGACAATTTACATTTTTTATTGAAGCCAATTAACCTACAAACCTGTACTTCTTTGGAGTGTGGAAGGAAACCGGAGCACCTGGAGAAAACCACACGGTCATGGTGAGAATGTACAGATTCAACAGACAGGACCTGGAGCCAGGATCGAACCCGGGTATCTGGATTGTAAGGCAGCAACTCTACTGCTGCGCCACCATACTAGTCAATATTAAACAATAAATGGGGGAAGAAGTCTCCAAGACAATCCCTATCCTCAATGATGACAAAGTCCAGAACATTTGTGCTAAAGAGTATAAGAAAATAACTGCAGATGCTGGTACAAATCGATTTATTCACAAAATGCTGGAGTAACTCAGCAGGTCAGGCAGCATCTTGGGAGAGAAGGAATGGGTGACGTTTCGGGTCGAGACCCTTCTTCAGACTAAAGACATGGCTGAAGCATTTGCAAGTATCTTCAACTTGATTGCCAACAGATGATCCATCCCGACTTCTTCTTGAGAAGAATATAGAAGCTGGTCTCCAATCAACTTGAGTCACTCAACATGATTTTACAAATTTGCTAAGAGCAGGGGAATAGGGAATAGAAGAGGTTTAGAAAGAGGAGAGGTTATTTGGAACTTGGAAATAGGAGACATTATGGGAGCAGACAACATCCTAGCTGTGGAACTGAAAGCAAGTGTTTCAAAAGAAATTTACTTTTAGTTTAGTTTTAGAGATACAGTGCAGAAACGGGCCTTTCGGCCCACCGCGTCTGTGCCGACGAGTGATCCCTGTACATTAACACTATCCTACACGCTAGGGACAATTCACAATTTTTCTACCGAAGCCAATTAACCTACAAACCTGTACGTCTTTGGAGTGTGGGCCGAAACCAGAGCACGCAGAGAAAACCCATGCAGGTCAGAGAGAGAACATACAAACTCCATAAAGACAGCACTCGTAGTCAGGATTGAACCCAACTCTCTGGTACTGTAAGGCACCAACTTTACCGCTGCACCACCGTGCTGCCCCTAGTTGTGTTACTAGACAAACTGGTTCAGTGGACAGGAATCTATTCAGCAATGTGAGAAATTGTCCAGGTATCTGCTTTTCACAATAACCATGACAAACGTAATCTGGCCATTTTGGACCCTACTAAGCTAATATTAATCATTGTCAAAGTGATGGAAGGTGTCAGCAACATTGTCACCATGTAGCAAGTAGTTATCATGAATAATCCACTCATAGATGTTCACTTTGGGTGTTCAGCAGGATTACTCAGTTCCTGACCCATTGTATCCTTTGGCTAAATGGACAAAAAGAGACATTTCTAAGTTTTAGACGTAATGTGAAAGGGATTGCTCTTTGTATCAACGCTGTGTGGTAGGTGGCCAAGAGGTCAATCAAGGGATCAGGAGGAGTGAGGCCTGGCAAAACCCACAGTCAGTGGTGAATGGGCAGGCAAATGACTGCAATGAAACAAATCGCTCTTGCTCTCCATTTCTCCATGCACTGACCTAAAAACCTCTGCAGCATTGCAAGTTTGAAGTCAAGAATATTGTGAAATTCTCTCATCTTCCCTGGATGGGTTAAACTCACATTGTTCAACATCACGAAAGCAAGGTGTTTCATATAATGGGCACTATCGATAAACCTATGTTCCTCGCAGGCCTCCCACATGGCATATGCCCTGAATTTGCTCGTATATTTAAAAAAAAGCTAAATGCAAACATAGTGAAGTTTCAGTTGCGCAATACAGCTCTCCTTGATTACTTACATTGACCTTTTGTTGGCATGCCTTGACTTTAAAAAATCCTAATCTAGTTTTCAAATATTAAATGTTTGCCTTGCTGTCGATAACCATCTTCCAAGAAATTAAAGGTAAACCTTTGCTGGGATCAGGACAGGGGGTCACTGGTGGGTGAGAGGAGTAAATTCAGGTTAAAGAATTCATTGTTAAGAAACAAGGAACTGCAGATGCTGAAATCTTGTATATAACACTAAATGCTGGAATAACTCAGCGGGTCAGGCAGCATCTCTGGTGGACATGGATAAGTGATGTTTCAGATCGGGATCCCTTTTCAGACTCCTTTAATAAGTCATAATATTGCAAGTAACAGCCTAATTAACCAAAATAGCCGGGCATGCAGGAGTTAAGATCTTAAAGAGAATTTTACTGCCAATTTTAAAAATTCAAATCGGTTCAGTTTCTAATTTGATTTTCAAAATATGTTAAAAATCAAGGGGGAAAGAAATGAATCCCAGAAGCCCAAGTAAATTTATTGAAGATCAAGAAATAAAAGCTATCTTTAATTTTAACATCTCTAAAACTGATGGAGTGTGTGAGGGAAATGGAGAAGTTTCAATCCCCAAAACAACCCTGAAATTCTGAGTCCACTTTTTTTTTAAAAAGAGGGATGGCACAACAGCACGGTGCTTCACGGCACATAGTTCCTGAGGAAACATTGGACATTTTAAGTTTTAAACTCTGTTTTTCGCTGACAAAACTATTACTGGAACTCATTACTGCAATGTATTCTTTGTCATATACTGGGGAAAAAATTAAACGCTTGCAGTTTCTTTGACAAGACACTAGATGGCAGCAGCGTGTTTGTAATTGAAGCCACAATTGTTTTAAGAGCCTGGTTTGCAAGGATAAAGATTACAAACTTGGATCCCGGTGAGCATTTCAAGAAGTTGTGTGATGAGATCACTGATCCCTGCGGGAGTTTTGGTCTATTAAAATTAGTTGGCATAACATTGCTTTTGTAGTCTCCACCCCAAATCCTCATTTGTACTGGCACCGTGTAAATATGTAACACCTACGCTATTTTGTGAAATTCTGCTCCGAGGGCCTCAAAGTTTGCAGCCAATGTCTCTCTGCAGTTCTTTCATCTGTGTTCCAATGAAAGGAAAACCATGCATTCTGGAAGCACAGGCTGGGAAATTTGTGCATACAATCCATCTCCCTGGCCATGGACGAGCTGCCCTATTCTATAACGAGTGCTTGGACATTTGGAGAGTTTAGCCTATCACCCATAATTCACCACTTATCTACATCCAAATCAATGCAGCCCCGTGGCCTGGCTTGAATCCCAAGTCCTCCCCCCACCTTACGCTTGCCAGCATGTACCCTTTCCAGATGCAGAGGGTCAATCTACCTGACCCACAGGCACCCCGGAGAAGAAAAGCTCTGTGCTCTGTTGCCACATCCTGAAGTCCCAGCCTGGAGAAGGAATTGTCTGCCTTTGCCAATTCTCGATTGTCAATGCCTTTTGAACTATTTTAAAATATCTTTGCTGGTCAAAGGGCAAACACATCCCCACTTTGTTTTCTGCCAACACTGCCAAGGTTTTGCAATGATTTAAAATCTGCCTGGCACTCAGAATCATTTAAACATTACTGAGAATTAAATAAGCAAACGCATTTTTAAAAAGTAATAGTTTGGGAAAATATAAATAAAATCACTTAAAGTGCTATTAAATACTGAACACATTGCTGCAAACAGCTAAGAAGTGTAACTAACCTTATTCTTTAGTTCAATTGCTGCAATAAAATCAGCAGACACAGGATCAGAGAGCAGATTTCCCCACCATAAATGTCGGTAGAATTTCAGCAAGTTTCCGTTCCACCCTTGGACCGGAGACAGATCACAGCCCGGTAAATATGCACCAGATCTCAGCCAGTGATATCCATATCCATACAAGAGTCCCACACTGATGGTGAGTAAAGTTAGGAAATGGGGAAGTACAAAGCGATCTGGGTGTCCTTGTTCATCAATCATTTACAGTTAGCATGCAGGTACAGCAGGCAGTGAAGAAATCTAATTGGCCTTTATGACAAGAGGAGTTGAGTATAGGAGCAAAGAGGTCCTTCTGCAGTTGTACAAGGCCCTAGTGAGACTGCACCTGGAGTACTGTGTGCAATTTTGGTCTCCAAATTTGAGGGAGGACATTCTTGCTTTTGAGGGAGTGCAGCGTAGGTTCACTAGGGTAATTCCCGGAATGGTGGGACTGTCGTATGTTGAAAGACTGGAGCGGCTAGGCTTGTATACACTGGAATTTAGAAGGATGAGAGTGTATCTTATTGAAACATGTAAGATTATTAAGGGATTGGACACGTTAGAGGCAGGAAACATGTTCCCAATGTTGGGGGAGTCCAGAACCAGGGGCCACAGTTTACGAATAAGGGGTAGACCATTTAGAAAAGAGATGAGGAAAAACTTTTTCAGTCAGAAAGTTGTAAATCTGTGGAATTCTCTGCCTCTGAAGGCAGTGGAGGCCAATTCTCTTGATGCTTTCAAGAGAGAACTAGATAGAGCTCTTAATGATAGTGGAGCCAGGGGGTATGGGGAGAAGGCAGGAACGGGGTACTGATTGTGAATGATCAGCCATGATCACATTGAATGGCGGTGCTGGCTCGAAGGTGCTAGCTCCTGCACCTATTGTCTAAATGCCAGCAGTCCTGTGCGGAACTCCAAGCAAGAAAGATCCCAGAAAGATTGTGTCCCTCTTTGTCAAATACCAGACCACACACCAGATACCAACCAAGATGTGGATTACCATTTAAAATAAGGTATATTCTTCTCAAAATCAGGAGGTTTATTTGGGGATAGGAACAAAATGGTGGAGTAACTCAGCGGGACAGGTAGCATCTCTGGAGAGAAGGAATGGGGGTGACGTTTTGGGTCGAGACCCTTCTTCAGTCTGAAACGTCACCCATTCCTTCTCTCCAGAGATGCTGCTTGTCCTGCTGAGTTACTCTAGCATTTTGTGTCTATTTTTGGTGTAAACCAGCATCTGCAGTTCCTTCCTGGTTTGTAAGTGAAAAGCGGAGAACAAGTTATTTATATTGCTGTCCTCCTCTGAACCAAGAACCATTTCTTTGCCGGGCAATGGTTCATAGTCCATTCCGAGACCCGAAACATTGAGTAAAGGGTGGATTTTATAAACCAGCAGCTTTGCAATGCCTACGTGGATATAATTACATTGAACGTCACTCGGAAACTAGTCAATCAGTCTAACTGCAGTAATAGAATCTGTACTCCACACAGGCCAGTGCATGGGATTGCTTCTCTACACTCATCTCTATCTGATACACTCAGTCTGCACAATGCTTATATTCTGTGGAGAGAAATGGACCATTGAGTTTTGCGTGAAGCAAAGGCCTCAACCCGAAATATCGACAGTGTCCATTTTCCTCCATAGTTGCTGCCTGACTCGCTGAGTTCCTCCAGCTGATCATTTTGTGCTGATAATTCCACAACCTGCACTCACTTTTGTCTGTGTTTTCCTCCCTCCGATTTATTCCGTTTCTCTTTTGGTGTATCCACATCTCAGCTGCTTCTTTTGGTAACAGGGTCCATTCCTCCTTAGCTGAGGACCCCAGACAGGGGTTGCTCCACTTTGCAGGGTTTGTTTTATGCGATGAATTCCAAAGTGAAATCGAGCCCGGCGCCGTGTGTGCCAAGTCCCCAGCTCCATGGCCACAGATCAGTCCGCTTATCAGAAGCAGCTGAAATGCAGGAACCAGCTGCTGAACAAGGGGACATGTGCAGTGAAGCAGATGCTTGGGAACCAGAGAATCTGGCTGAGATTCATTTTGTTAACTCAGTACAACTTCAGTGCCAAGCAAGGCCTTGGCAGCTTGCTTAGACCCTCCGCAAGGTGTCCACCAGGATTCAATGATGGCACAAAGGCCTCTGAGTTGGACGTTTGATGGCTTGGACCTCTTCCTCAGTGGAAAATCCATGCTGACATGATAATGCAGTATAGGGCAGGAGGTGACCTATTTGTTGAGGCATTAAACTACAGTTCTGTCTGCCTCTTCAATGGACATAAACAATCCCATGCACCAAACTGGTTCCTCAACCATTTTCAGTGAAATGGGTCACTTGGTTGATGTTTGTGTGACCTTTCCATATGCTATGTTTTCTCACATTAAGTACCTAAAACCGTGGAGTGCTCAGTGAAGTACTAAAAGGATGAAAGACAGGACATAAACACAATGCTCAGAAGTACCTATCTTTCATTTTGAGAGAAAAGGGGGCTTTAGTGTTCATTTCATTGGGACTTCAGCAGAACCAGGAACAGGTGTGGAGAGGCCTAATCCTAGAAAATGCCAAAGGAGGATGTGAGATGAAATTATTTCGTAAGAGTTTTCCCAGAAACACTACCATTTCCATTCATCCAAGGAGAAGTGTACATAAGCAGTTGCTACAGAGATACTTCATATTCTGTAAGGATAGCTCCAGGCAATAACGGAG